>NW_026652289.1:19811160-20202225 GCF_009828535.3 Hylobates moloch | reverse complement strand
CAACCCACCAGCCACATGAGGGCGCCATCTTGGAAACATACCCCCATCCTTCAGTTCAGCTGCCTCTGTGAGTGCTGTGTGGAGACAGCAGCATTGCTCACTGAGCCCTACCCAAATTGCAGATTTGTGGCAAAATACAATTTTTACTGTATAAACCACTGTTAAAGGTGGTAATGCTTATCCAGAGACTTAACATACAAGGTGTTGAAATTGGGACCATCTTTTTTTCTTTTTCTTTTTTTTTTTTTTTTTTTTTTTGAGACAGAGTCTCGCTCTGTCGCCCAGGCTGGAGTGCAGCAGTGGCGCGATCTCGGCTCACTGCAAGCTCCGCCTCCCGGGTTCACGCCATTCTCCTGCCTCAGCCTCCCGAGTAGCTGGGACACCACCAAGCCAGGCTATTTTTTAAAATATTTTTAGTAGAGAAGGGGTTTCACTGTGTTAGCCAGGATGGTCTCGATCTCCTGACCTCGTGATCTGCCCTCCTCGGCCTCCCAAAGTGTTGGGATTGCAGGCGTGAGCCACCGTGCCCGGCCAGGATCATCTTAAAAAAAATTTTTTTTTAACCATTGTATTTCCCGTGCCTGGCATTGTCTGAGTATATGCAGTAGGCATGCAATAGCTGTTTTAAATGAATGAACCAAGATGAAGCATCTGTGACCATCTTACAAATGGAAGGAGGGAAGGTTGAAAGCACTGAGAAAGACTCCTAGTTTGGAGGAATAGAGTTCCGCTCAGGAAGAACGCAGTTCAGGGTAATTTTTTTTTTAAGTCAGAGTTTTGCTCTGTTGCCCAGGCTGGAGTGCAGTGGCATGATCTCGGTTCACTGCAACCTCCGCCTCCTGGATTCAAGCGATTCTCTTGCCTCAGGCTCCAGAGTAGCTGGACTTACAGGCACATGCCACCACACCCGAGTATTTTTTGTATTTTTAGTAGGCATGGGGCTTCCCCATGTTGGCCAGGCTGATCTTGAACTGACCTTAAGTGATCCACTCGCCTTGGCCTCCCAAAGTGCTGGGGTTACAGGCATGAGCCACCGCACCTGGCCAAGGTAGTTAAAAATTGTATGCTCTGAATGTGTAAAACAGGTTGTCCAAGAAATCTTAGGGACAGTAGAAGTCATTTACTTTGGAAATTATTCTAAAACATTTCGAAATAGAGCAATGTTAGAAATGAGATGCTGCCCCTGCTAGTTGCCTCAGAGCTGGTTAGTTAGCAGAGGATAGATTTTCTTGGTTTAATAGCCATAAAGGATCTTCATATTCTGATTTGATCTGCAAATGTATTCAACAAAGTGAATACATGATGAAAGCAAGAGAATTATATAAATAATTTGCACTCCAATTTTTCCTATATGCCTAAAGTCATACCAGTGTAGAGCCTTAACATGTTTGAATGTAGGGGAGAGGAAACAGAAGAGTATTAATAGACACAGGGCCATTCAAGGATCCTCTACAAGACAGTCATTCCTGAGTGACCAGCCTAATCAGAAAATGGTGTGTATGGTTAGGCCAAAATTAGTCTCTTCTTCTTCTTTTTTTTTTTTTTTTTGAGACAGGGTCTGGCTCTGTCGCCCAGGCTAGAGTGCAGTGGCACAATTTCGTCTCACTGCAGCCTCGACCTCCCGGGTTCAAGTGATTCTCCTGCCTCAGCCTACAAAGTATCTGGGAATCACAGGTGCATACCACCACGTTCCGCTAAATTTTTGTATTTTTAGTAGAGACAGGGTTTCACCATTTTGCCCAGGTTGGTCTTGAACTCTTGACCTCAAGAGATTCACCCGCCTCGGCCTCTCAAAGTGCTGGGATTACAGGTGTGAGCCACTGCGCCTGGCCTACATCCTGTATTTTCTAAAATATGTATTGCATTTATAATCATAATGCATATTTTAAAACAAAGACAGGAATCTGGGTCTCTTAACTCAGGAAAAGGTTTAGGTTTAAGCTATCGCTTTGCATATATGAATTATAATAAATACTTTTCATGTGGCTGACATTAGACAGTGTATAGAAGAGAAGCAAGAGCAGAAACTCAGGGTCCACCAGCATCCAAAGCAGTGACTGTGATCCTTCACAGCTTAATCATGGGGGTGCGTGTGTGCTTGTTGAAAATGCAGTCCTGGGTCTCCAGAGATGATCTCAATAGGCCCAGAATGGGATCTGGGAAACTGCAATATTTGGCCAGGCTCATAGGTGACTCTAATGTAGGTGAATTCTTTGAGAAACAGAGATGTGAAGAACAGTGCTTCTCTTATCTACAGGACTCAGGTAGGAGAAAAACGAGACAGTCATGGCTGGGAAGCCAAGGGACCTTTGGGAAAATATATGTAAAACATATTAAAAACACACTGTGATGATGTAACAAGATGTTCTCCACCACGGCTGCATATTAGAATCATCCGGGGCACTTTAAAAATATACCAGTGTGTAGATTTCCTCATAATGGTGGTAAATGTCTCTCTTTCAGCATGACTAAGAGACAAGAGAAGCTGCAATTTTCCAATTATCTGTGCATAGGAGAAAAAAAAATCCAACAGAGTGCCCACTGTGGGCCTGCAGCAAGCAGCCACCACAAACCTGTGGGTGCAGAAATCATGGGAGAGGAGTCTCGAGATTGGGGAAAGGGGGTGGAGAGAAGCAGAGAACTTAGAGAAAAAACAGGCAAAGCCACTCCCAAAAGAGAAAGTGAAACAATATTTACAAAGAGAATGAACAAGGCTGGGTGTGATGGCTCACGCCTGTAATCCCAGCACTTTGGGAGGCTGAGGTGGGTGGATCATCTGAGGTCAGGAGTTCGAGACCTCATGGCCAACATGGTGAAACCTCGTCTCTACTAAAAATACAAACATTAGCCGGGCATGGTGGCGTGTGTCTGTAATCCCAGCGACTCAGGAGGCTGAGGCAGGAGAATTGCTGGAGGCAGAGGTTGCAGTGAGCCAAGATTGCACCATTGCACTCCAGCCTGGGCAATAAGAGTGAAACTCCATCTCAGAAAAAAAAAAAAAAAAAAAAAAGTACACTGATGGGCACTTGGCAGTTCAGAGCCCAGGCTCTGGAGTGGGGCCTGACAGTGTGCAGACCAGACATGGAGAAGCCGAGCTTGTTGGGGAGAATCAGACACAGAGAGAGGAGTGGTGCTCCTGGGAGACAGGCAGAGCAGAAGAGGAAACAGAACAAAATGAAGGATCCTGCAGAAAATAGGAGATACAATAACTCTTCTATCTTTCCTATCAACATCAGCCACGAAAGAAACTGCACAGAACATTGTTGAACTGAGAGAAGAATCTGCTCCTAACTAGGTCTCCTGCCCACAGAATGAACAGGAAGAGGAAGAAGTGGACCAACTTCTATAGAGTACGACTGCCAAAGTCAGAAGTTGCAAATCAAAGTTTCTTTGCTAGTGATGTCTCCTGGATATAACCATGAACTTGATGAAAATTCTAAGACAGCACTCAGTATTTATGAAATATTCTCCAACTTGCATCTGGGAACATGGAAAATATTAATATATTGAATCGGAAATATAAAAACTAGGCAGAAAAATCAACAAAAAATAGTAGAAAATGAATCCAGAGCTGATTAAATTCAGGAAAAAAATAGAAGAAAATCACAAAACTTTATCAGTAATAAAGAGCAGATTACAAGGTGTCCCGAAGAGAATGGGTTCAAATAAAAACTTAATAAAGGGCACTGAATAAAAGAAGGACAGCCAAGAGAATGAAAGGGAGATAAAGAAAATAAAAAGGATCAGAGAAGAAGGTTGAAATGGAAGCCAGACAAAGGAGGTTGCATATTTGTATTATTGGTGTTCCTGAAGAAAAGAAAAATAATATAACAGAATATTTAAAACTCTGATCCAAGAAAAAGTTCCAGAAATAAAAGAACTGAGTCAACTCTATGCTGAAAGGGCCCAGTGTGGTATATAGGAAAACTGACCACAAATAATTCTGAGATAGCTCGGAAAATTATTAGACTTTAAAGATAAAAAAAAAAAAATCCTCAAGGCCTCCAGGCCCAAAAAATATTTACAAAGAGAATTAAAGATTGGCCTCAGATTTCTCAAAAATAACATGCAAACCAGGAAAACACTGGAACACCATTTTCAAGAAACCTAAGGAAAAACAAGCTGCTCTTTAAGTTTCAAGGTCACAGAAAATCAGTTTCAAACTCACCAGAATTCCAGGAATACAGTACACGTGCTCTTGCTGAGCAATTTACTGGAGGGTGAGTTTCACCCAACCGAAAGATTTCTGGGAACAAAAGGACCAGCAGAGAGCATTTCACATATTTGACTGTAGAGCTGAGAATAATGTAAGAGTTCGTTCATGGGTTAATGAAAAACATGGACATGTAAACATTATATACTGATAAAGTAGAACAAATACAACTAAAAAGGTGGGAGAAGGGAGAGAAAAGGGGAAAAGTAGAGTAAGACCATTGACTGACATATAGGTAATAGGTGGGAATCAGTATCATCTAGAAAAGACAGATAATAACAGGTTAAGAAAGAAAAAAGGGGCTGGGTGCAGTGGCTCATGCCTGTAATCCCAGCACTTTGGGAGGCCAAGGCAGGTGGATCACGAGGTCAGGAGATCGAGACCATCCTGGCTAACATGGTGAAACCCTGTCTCTACTAAAAATACAAAAAAATTAGCCAGGCGTGGTGGCGGATGCCTGTAGTCCCAGTTACTCAGGAGGCTGAGGCAGGAGAATGGTGTGAACCCGGGAGGCGGAGCTTACAGTGAGCCGAGATCGCGCCACTGCACTCCAGCCTGGGCGACAGAGCCAAACTCCGTCTCAGAAAAAAAAAAAAAAAAAAAAGGAGTAAGAGCACTACAGAAGATTAGTAGAAAAGCAACCATTAGAATAAACATACAAGACCCAGTGCAGTGGCTCACACCTGTAATTCCAGCACTTTGGGAGGCCGAGGCAGGTGGATCACCTGAGGCCAGGAGTTTGAGACCAGCCTGGCCAACATGGTGAAACCCCGTCTCTACTAAAAATAAAAAATTAGCTGGGTGTGGTGGCATGTGCCTGTAGTCCCAGCTACTCGGGAGAATCGCTTGAACCCAGGGGGTGGAGGTTGCAGTGAGCCGAGATCATGCCAGTGCACTGCAGCCTGGGTGACAGAGTGAGACTCTGTCTCAAAATAAATAAATAAATAAATAAATGACACAAAATTCATAAACCAAAAGAAAAAAAAACGCAACAGGATAGACACAGTAAATATAATACATTCAGCAATTACAATGTAAAATATGACAGAATTGACACCAAACATGGTAGTTATATCAATAAAACTAGATCGGTTTAATTTGCCTATTAAAAAATTATTTTCGGATTGGCTCGTATAGCAAAAACTCAACTGTGTGCTGCACACAAGATACACACTGAAAATGCAGCAATTGAAATAGCTAAAAATAAAGGAATGAATGAAAATTTACCAGACAAATGGAAACAGTAAGACAGCAGGCATTGCAATTCTGATACCGAAGTAGAGACTTCAAGCACCAAACAAAACACATAAAAATTTAGAGCTATAAAATGGCGCTTGGGCATATGAAAGAATAGCCCAATTATTCGTAAGATAAATACAACTTAAAATTGTACTGAGATTGTACTGTTCCTGACCCGTCAGATTAGCCACAGCAAAGTCTCCCCAAATCTCATTAATCTTTTTGGCCCAGCAACTACTACTATAATTCTAATTGGCAGCACTTCAGTTTTGTATAAATTACCTATTGATTAATCCCCAGACCATTGGGAGAATCCTATCAATATACCTCAATTTAAGAATCAAGATTATAAGGCATTGTCTTTTCATAATTATGTATGTATGTATATATACATTTGGCTAGACATTTTTTTCATTGGCTTTGAAATTGTCAGAGGCGTCTGAACCAGAGCAACTCCATTTTGAATAGGCGCTGGGTAAAATAAGGCTGAGACCTACCGGGCTGCATTCCCAGAGGGTTAAGGCATTCTAAGTCACAGGATGAGATTGTAGGTCTGCATAAGATAGAGGTCATAAAGACCTTGCTCATAAAACGAGTTGCAGTAAAGAAGCCGGTCAAAACCCACCAAAACCAAGATAGCAATGAGAGTGACCTCTGGTTGTCCTCACTGCTACACTCCCACTAGAGCCATGACGGTTTACAAATGCCATGGCAACGTCAGGAAGTTACCCTATATGGTCTAAAAAGGGGAGGCATGAATAATCCAGCCCTCGTTTAGTATATAATCAAGAAATAACAATAAAATGGGCAGCCAGCAGCCCTCAGGCTCACTCTGCCTCTGGAGCAACCACTATTTTTCTACTTTCTTAAAACTTCATTTCCCTTTACTCTGTGGACCCGCCTTGAATTCTTTCTTGCATGAGATCCAAGAACCCTCTCTTGGGGTCTGGATTGGGACCCCTTTCTGGTAACAAAATGATCAAAGTTAAAGCTGTAGTTACTGTAATTGAAGGTTGGCCTTGGAGTGCCATCCCATATAGTGCCATGTTTGAGAGCTGGTTTTCATTTCATTGGTGGCATCAGAAATGTACTATTATATTAGGGTTAATTCGCCCTGCTACCCCAACTAGCTAGCTACCTCCCCTTGGGCCAGGCAAATGGAACAGTAGCTTGTACATATGAACTGTTACATATACATATCTTCATACAGCAGTCATGTCTAACTGTCCCTAACAGGGCAAGGGATATGACTTTTTTTTTTCTCATGAAAACAAGATACACTCAGGTGAGTTTTGAGTTTGTTCACAATGCAGAACGTGATGAGATAAGTTTGATTAATTTTCTAGGTTAGTGTTTTTAGTTTAAAATGTTGCAATCTAAAGCTAAAATGTTCACCTGAGGCCAAGGACAACACAGCAAAAACAACAGGGCCAATGTGTCCTCAGACCTTTGGACTTGCAGTCAGATATCACTATGAACTGGGTGTTTGTGTTTCCCCCAAATCCCTATGTTGAAACCCTAATCCCCAATAATGGGATGTGGAGGTGGGACCTTTGGGAGGCAGGTAGAATTAGATTAGGCCATGAGGGCAGAGCCTCACGAAGGGACTAGTACTCAAGGGAAATGAAGAGGCCATCTTTCTCTTCACCATGTGAGGATGTGACCAAGTATCCTCATTTTTCTAAGAAAAAGAGAATGAGTTACTATTTTTTTTCTCTTCTCCATTTTCCAGTTTCCCATGCCCTACTTAGCCCTTTAGAAATGCAATTATAATTGTTTACCTCTCCTTCACCAGACACTCCCTACGGGGCAAGGCCGTCTAACTATGTGTTTCAAAGCTCCAGTGAAACTCTCCCTTGCCAGGAGACTGCTCAGGAGACAACAGTCAATTTACAACCCAAATTATGGCCACTACAAAACTCTCCCCTACCTGGAGACTTTCGGACACCTTTGTAATCAAATTCTGTCCACAAAGATGTCAACTCAACCACCTGGTAGAAAAGGCACCAAAACGAGTACAGGGACCTCCACCTGCTCACTGCCTTCCCTGCATGTCATTCGTGCCAGGCCCTCCATTGATTGATTGATTGATTGATTGATTGATTGAGACTGAGTCTTGTTCTGTCGCCCAGGCTGGAGTGCAGTGGCGCGGTCTCAGCTCACTGCAACCTCTGCCTCCCGGGTTCATGCCATTCTCCTGCCTCAGCCTCCCGAGTAGCTGGGACTACAGGTGCCCGCCACCACGCCCGGCAATTTTTTTTTTTTTGTATTTTTAGTAGAGACGGGGTTTCACCGTGTTGGCCAAGATGTTCTTGAACTCCTGACCTCGTGATCCACCCGCCTTGGCCTCCCAAAGTGCTGGGATTACAGGCATGAGCCACCGCACTCAGCCAATGGGCACTTTTAAAAGGAGGGCCTGGCCGGGTGCGGTGGCTCACGCCTGTAATCTCAGCACTTTGGGAGGCCAAGGCGGGCAGATCACGAGGTCAGGAGATTGAGACCGTCCTGGCTAACACGGTGAAACGCCGTCTCTACTAAAAATACAAAAAATTAGCTGGGCATGGCGGCGGGCGCCTGGAGTCCCAGCTGTTCGGGAGGCTGAGGCAGGAGAATGGCCTGAACCCAGGAGGCGGAGCTTGCAGTGAGCCGAGATTGTGCCATTGCGCTCCAGCCTGGGCAACAGAGTGAGACTCCGTCTCAAAAATCATAAATAAAATAAATAAATAAATACCCTACACTGCTCAGGACAACTTCCTTCAACAAGGAATTATTCCCTACAAAATGTTAGTAGCGTTCAGGATGAGAAACCCTGCTTTACAGATAATCAGCTGTCTTTTTATTTCCCTGGAACTTTTCCCTTTGTCTCTCATTTGGGACAAACTTGAAGGCCAAAATATGGCAGCAAAATGTTTTAGATCAAGTAAAGACTGTAAATTAGGTCTATGAAATATTTTCCCGGCACTGGGAGACACATGTTGGCCCCAACTTCCTACTCAGACTTGCAATTAAGACACAACAGGAGTGGGTACCCAACATGCGAAGATTTCTCACTGGTCTCTACGTCAGTAAATGGTCAAGATTGTTAATATGGAATCATTCACACCAGCACAATGGTGCTCCTCCAAGAATGTATTTATTTACATGAAAACACCATTTTATACAAATTGAAGACACATCTTAAAGAAGGGTTTGTCCAGGCATGCGTTCCTCATTCCCTTATATTGCCACTTCCATTTTCATCTTCTTTTGTATCATAAATAAAACTTCAGACTGGTTAAAGAAAATTGAATCTGCCTCTTCTCCCCACCCAAAATTTCTTCGACTATTTAATGTCTGTGGTCATCCTTCAAAGAAAAGTCTTGCCCAGGGTTATTTTATTTAATTTATTTATGTAATACAGTGTAGAAAGCGATCATGTCATAAGCAATGATTCTGTACAATCATCCTGCAGAAAATTGTTTTGGAGAATTCTTGGTAATTTAAGACCAGCAGAACACCCCTCCCCACCCGCCCCGTAAAAGTGCTTACAATGAACAGGGATTCTTTTCTTTATCAAAGACCCAAAGATACGTGGACAAAAAAAAAAAAAAAGCTTGAAATCTCAATGCCTAATGTGTGCACATAAAACAGGCACAAAGAAACAAACGTGTATCCTCTTAATTCCTATATCACAAATATAGCAGAAGCAGCAATCTGTACAGTAAAATGCAATCATGGAAAAAAAAATCTCTCTGAAGCATCTGAAATACTTAAAAACGTTTAACTTTAAAATGCATAGTGATCAGGAAAGGAATACTTAGGCAAGAGAAGCAGCTGAACTCCCACGTTCACATGAAGCATCCCCCATCGATTCTTAAAGCATATGTAAAGTAGGACTTAGTTGGGTCACAAACCACAAGAATAATATACAACTGGCTAAGGGGCTATGTGATAAATAATCAGGAGAGAATCTATTCATGCACTAGTTTGATACAGCTAAATTCTTTACAGTACACAAAACCCATTAATAATGTAGTGTAGAGACCAAAATGTAAAGAGAGATAGAATACATTACTGATTTGTGGATTAATTCAAGTTCAGGCATCTACTTGTGTTACAGCACAGCTGTCAAAAGGTGATAATGAGTAAATCATAAAACGGGTTTGTTTCTTCCCACGTTATTCTATAAATGGACACCGATGGGTAGTGAAGCAATGGTTTTGCTGTCCAACTTCAGAGGCTGCTGTGGCGGGGGTCTAGTTCTGCATCTGCTCAAAGAACTTGTAGGTTGGATTTTCATAGCCGTTCTGCTGCATCTTGGACAGGTGGCGCTCCTCTGGGGTGACAGCGGCGTCAACCTGAAAAACAAGGAAGAGGAGAGCTGAGTAAAAAATAAAAATCCTTTAAGGGTGAACATGGAGAAGCAGTAAAAAGATAAGGAGTACAGTACTCTTCTTTTGCCAAGATTGCACAACACCCATGATTTTCTCCCCAACGTTGACATCTTGGAGCAGAACGCCTTTGCCCACCAGTTATACGGATGCTGTGCTCCATCTAGCCACCAGGTGGCGGTGGAAACCTTGACGCGCTTGCAAAGTGTCCAGTGGTTGTTTCTGGTTCCCCAACTCCACAGTAAGTGGATAAACCCAGTGCAATGGTATTTTTTCCTCCCCTGTTGGCTCAATAAAGGACAAACAGTGTCAATGGAAGCCTGTTTTACTTGGAAGTGTTTTGGTAAGATAGATAAAACCACAAGAGTATCATGGAAGGAGAGTCAGCAAAGTATACTGTATCTTGGGTGACACTCAAATCTGTGTAGAAAAATACTCGATTTCCTGGACTGCCGAATTTAGCCCGTTTCTATCAAATTTTATGTTTGTTAAAATGTTAAAGAGAGTTTGAGAATAATTTAATTAAAACAATAACATATATATACCAAAGAAAAAAGGAAGAGCAAGGATGACGCCATTGTAGATTACGTAATGTTTTAAAAACTGAGAATTAAGATACTATAGAAGTATGTTCAGCTCAAAGTTTAAAATCAGACCCTCTCTGTTAATAAGTTGCTTTACCTCTAAGGTCAGGTCAGTAACTGAAGACGTTTTTCTCCCCCTGTCATGTTAGAGCTGTGTGTGGCATTTACTGTTTGCAGGTTGGGCAGGGTACTTACCCCTACAACGTGGGCAGTGGCTGTTCTTGTTTTACTATATTTATTAGACCTCTCCCTGTTCGCAGAAGAGAGGAGGTCCTTAACTCTGCTGAATGAGTAAAGGCTTACTTTTTTGTCTGTTAAAATTCCTCTTTTGTAAAACCATGGTAAGATGAAGAGAATAAATAGAAAGTCATCAGAATGAAGAGGCATGTTTTCCAGAGAAAAGTTTGGATGTACCATACAGAAGATATTCCCTCAAAGGGATATTTCCTAGAATGGGCTGCTCATTGATCTCTGGGAGAATACTGCAGGCCCATTCCCCCTTGCTGAGTGTTGCCAAGTGACATTCCTCCCTTATGGAGCTTTTCCCCCTACACAACCCATCTGGCATGGATCTGAGCCTAAACAGCAATGCCCCTGAAGCCAAGGAAGAAAAAGTACCAGCGAGGACGTGGTGTCAGCAGTAAGACGTGAGGTCTCAAGATGGAGCTAGATATGTCAAGACTAGACCACACTGGCTGATGATAATTCAGACTAAAAGATCTGTCAATATGGCCGGGTGCAGTGGCTCACGCCTGTAATCCCAGCACTTTGGGAGCCTGAGGTGGGTGCGTCACTTGAGGTCAGGAGTTTGAGACCAGCCTGGCCAACATGGTGAAACCTTGTCTCTACTAAAAATACAAAAGCCAGACATGGTGGTGCACGCCTGTAATCCCAGCTGCTCCAGAGGCAGAGGCAGGAGAATGGCTTAAACTTGGGGGGTGGAGTTTGCAGTGAGCCGAGATTGTGCGACTGCACTCCAGCCTGGGAGACAGAGTGGGACTCTATCTCCCAGAAAAAAAAAGGCCAGGTGCGGTGGCTCACAATCCCAGCACTTTTGGGAGGCCAAGGCGGGTGGATCACAAGGTCAGGAGTTCGAGACCAGCCTGGCCAACATAGTGAAACCCCATCTCTACCAAAAATACAAAAAATTTTAGCCAGGCACGGTGGCACGTGCCTGTAGTCCCAGCTACTCTGGAGGCTGAGGCAGAAGAACTGCTTGAACCCGGGAGGCTGAGGCTGCAGTGGGCCAAGATCGTGCCACTGCACTCCAGCCTGGGCAACAGAAGGAGATTCTGTCTCAAAAAATAAAAAAAATAAAAATAAATCTGTCAGTATAATCAGGTCCCCGTGGTCCCTTCGTATAGCCCCACTTCATGAAGTGATTGACTCTTCTCAGTCTGGGAATGAGGTGGAATGACTACCAGTGGCTAATCCCAAGGCCGCTGCAATAGGTAGATATACAGCTCCCTCATCCCTTGGGACAGAATGTTCCATCCATTATGTGCCCATTTTTTTTGAGTTGGAGTCTCGCTCTTGTCGCCCAGGCAATCTCGGTTCACTGCAACCTCTGCCTCCCAGGTTCAAGTGATTCTCCTGCCTCAGCCTCCCGAGTAGCTGGGATTACAGGCACCCGCCACTATGCCTGGCTAATTTTTGTATTTTTAGTAGAGATGGGGTTTCACCATGTTGGCCATGCTGGTCTCAAACTGACCTCAAGTGATCTGCCTACCTCGGCCTCCTAAAGTAGTACTAGGATTACAGGCATGAGCCACCACGGCCACGTGCCCTGATTCTTACGTTTCCACTTATGGAAGAGACTGTGTGCCACTGTGAATCCCTCCCATCTACCACCCTGTGGCTCAGAGCTGCCTGAGTTCCTCTGCAGCCAAACCCTCAGCTTACTCCAATGACAGACCTAAGCATCTCCCCTTAGCACACTCCCACCAACAAGCTCTAACCAAGGCCGGTACTCAGAGGACTCTGCTCAAATGGATGCTCAGCTTCACTGTCCTTCTGGGAGCAAATCACAGATGTTTTCCTCATCCTCTCCTCTTTCCTTTGCTGTGCACTGTTGTCAACAAATGAGATCACCTGGCTTTAACTGGTAACTGTAATTAGCCTCCAACTTGTAAGTTAAAAACCATGTTTAAAGCTTAGCACCAATAATGAGAGATTTCATTCACTCTGTAAATCTGTGTGCAGGAGACAGCCTATCTGCAGCAGTACGCCATTCGAACTTGGGCATCATTTTTGCTCCCCATCACCTCGTAACTGAGATCTCAAAGAATGCCCAGGTTAAAAAAAATTATCTTGCTTAGGAGATCAAGCACAAAGCTCCTATGTTTCTGATTGTAGAAAAAAAGCCACAATGCTGCTTGATTGTTGGAATATTATACTTTTATCTCTTCCAGGAGGCACATCTACCATCATACTGGCTGTCAACAATCATTTGCATGCATCAAGGGCAGGGGAACACCTGGCAATTTGATAGGTTTATCTCCTCTTCAAACTCCAAAGCCGAACACTTAAGAATGCCCTGCTAGAGACGCGAGGCTCCAAGGCTGGTGCACAATCCAGGCCTCTAGCTCTCCTGTCTTTTTTTGGCTTCTGTTTTGCTACTTGCTAATCCTATTACCTTTTGCCACTGAGAGGACAGTTACATTTCGCCATTCCTGCCATGGGGCAGCTTGGCCCTCAGACCTCAGAGGGCTCAGGAGCTACAGAAGAACGGATTATCTTGACCAAAGGGGATCCAAGGAGTATGGACTGGATCTTTAATCTCCAGCCCCTTGAACGCTAGATGTGAAAAACTGAGTACTCATGTCTATGGATAAAGCTACCGCTAAAGGAAGAGGACCAGGTAAGGGTAGCCTTCCTCTCCAGCAGGCTCACCTATCTCTTCCTCATGGCTAAGCTACAGCAGTGGCATGGGCCACCATGTGAAGGCCAGCCCTACCACCACCCTGTGCAGACAGGGCCTCTGCATGGACACAATATTATTTCCTTTAAAGCAGAGCCAGTGAAGGTTTGAGCCCATGGTGCTTGTTCTGGAAGGAATGATAAGACAAGTCAGGGACAGAATTTCCATTTTCCAACCCGGCAGGAACATCTGTCACTTGCTGGGATGAAGACACACATACATACAACCACTTAATATTCATTCTCTTCCCAGACTGCCTGGATTACACAGCAGCAGGAACTGATCTGAAGTCTTCATGTGACTCGGTACGCTGCACCTTCCGTGCCCCTGCACTGCAATGGTGGCACGGCTTCAACTGGCTGCTGCCTATGACACACGCTGAAAAGAGCTGAGCCCAAACAGCCTGACCCGCCTTGTTCTAAAATAGCTTTGAGGAGAACGTTTGACACTCTATGGCTTACCTCCATACCCCCTTACCCCCTTACCCCCTTACCCTTTTCTCCCTGAACTTGATTCATTGGAACCATTTAGTCCTTCACTGTATCCAGAGTAATTTAGAGCTCAGCTATCTGCCTGCAGGGATAAGATTCTATTTGGGTGTCCTTAGTTTCTAGGTCTCCTCCTGTTGTCCCTAGAGTATTTACAAGGAGGTGTGTGAGCTTGGAGGAAAGGCAGGAAACACCACGTTTACATTTTATTATGTACAGTAACCAGCAGGATGTGGATTAATAGATGTCCTTTTATACAAGGGACTGAGTCAGGCCAAACGACAGAATCCTGTCATTGAGATGGACCAGACAAGTAAAGGAGGGTTAAGGGAACTAAAGCGTACAATACAGCAATACAGTGTGACACATCAAAGGAGCCACAAGTATGCGGAAAAAAAAAATAAAAGCAAAGAAAATAGCCAGGAAGTTGTCAAGCTAGTGACTTATCCTCCTAGTAACCTCCCAGTAACTGCCTGCTACCTTGTTGTGTAGATGCTCGTTTTCCTAATTTTGATGCCATCTCTCTACAGTTATATATAACTAGAAAGCAGTTGACTATGTTTATGGCCAACATCAAGCAATCCTTCAGACAGGTTCAGGAACTCCTTTGCTATCTCTTCATAATCTTTTTTTTTTTTTAAAGACAGTCTTGCTCTGTCACCCAGGCTGGAGTGCAGTGGTGTGATCTTGGCTCACTGCAGCCTCCATCTCCTGGGTTCAAGTGATTCTCCTGCCTCAGCCTCCTGAGTAGCTGCGACTACAGGCGCGTGCCACCACGCCTGGCTAAGACAGGGTCTCACCATGTTGGCCAGGCTGGTCTCGAACTCCTAAGCCTCAAGTGATCCGCCTGCCTTGGCCTCCCCGAGTGCTGGGATTACAGGTGTGAGCCACCACGCCTGGCCTGTAATCATTTTTGATGCTTTCCTTTGATCTTCCAGTTTCTCTTCCCGCTGCTCACTGTAAGCCACTCCTAGGTTCTGCACCCACCCTCACTTTTCCTTATTGTGGCTTTCCATTCAACCTGACCACTCTCTCCAACTACTCTACAATGCCAGCGTCAGTGCGTCTGTATCCTGGTGGGTCGGCTTCTGGCCGGGAAGAAAGGACCTCTAAGGACATCTTTTTATAAAGTCACCAGTATGATAGCACATTACTTAGAAAAAGTCATATGCCAGACCTCCATAAAAGTCAAATAAAGAACTCTCTTTTTATTTAGGTCATTAAGGAGATAACCAGGAGGTGGGGGCGGGGAGACTTCTGTTGTTCAAGTGATCAGATCTGTGAGAGGAAAACTTCTTCACATCCTATAATAAAGAGAAGCTGTGCCCCCAACTTCTCCTTATTAAAGGTGACATGTCTGGGGAGAGTAGCAGAAAGAGCTACAATACGTACTTTTAAATACCCAGTGTCTATGTATGTGAATGTAGAAAAGTACCGCTTGCTACTAAACAGATCCTGGGATCAGTGGGCTTTGCAGGAATGTCCTAAAACAGGAGCAAGGGTGGGTAATTCAGCTAGTGCTGAGAGGTCCAGCCACCAGAGGGGTGTTCTGACACGGAGGGCACGTCTGCGGAGTGGTAATAATAAAGGGCTATTGCTTCACTGCTTGAAGCACCAATAAGGCACAGTTACCTCCTTGGGGAAGCGTGGCCAGTGGCTCACAGAATGACTCTCTGGCCTTATGGTTAAGTAAATCAGTAAGTCAATATTTACTGCTTATAAAAAAACAAACAAACAAGTGCTTATTTCCAAATGCTAACAACTGTACCAATAAAAATACAGTCATGGGCCACATAATGACATTTTAGTCCACGACAGACCAAACCTATGATGGTAGTCCCATAAGATTATAATATCGTATTTTTTACTGTACCTTTTCTATGTTTAGATACAAAAATACCTGCCAGTGTGTTACAACTGTCTATAGTATTCAGTACAGCAATATGCTGCACGGGTGTGTGGCTTAGGAGCAATAGCTTGTAGGTGTGTAGCCCAGGTGCGTAGCAGGCTATACCATCTAGATTTATGTACATGTACTTTATGATGTTTGCACAGTGATGAAACCGCCCCATGCCACATTTCTCAGAACGTTATCTCCAGTGTGAAGTCGTATGTGACTGTTCTAGGCTTGTTTCATTTATACATTTGTTCTCAGGTGTTTTTTTCCTAGGGTTGCTATCTCTGTAATCTTCTGCAGGCATTTTTCACTCTAAAAACGAGAAATTTCCTGGAAACCAATGCTTTCATCATGACTTCTTCAGGCCCTGAGTGACTGAGGCGAGTCCTACTGGAAATATTCGTGTACTCACTTGTGTTCTTACTGAAGTAGGGTTACTGATTAATGAAGGTTAGCCAGGGCCGGAAATAAAGGTATTTCCATGTACTTGAGTGTGAGAGGGCCTGTTACGGTAGGAATAGGATGTTGCAGAAGCATCACTTCCATTCGGTGCAGACGCTGGAATGCTGAGAAAAATGGTGCTCTGAAAGCCCACAGTGCGCTCTCACCTAGGAACATGCCTAGGCTGGGGTGCAACTCCCTGTGTTCAAGTTCTACCATCCCAGCTAGACTACACCTTTTTTGAGGACAGAAAAGGGGAATGTGGTCTACTTCAACACTGCTGTACAGACACACTATGGGGCTGGACGGAGGGCTATTTTCGGGAAGGACAGCCACAAAGGTCTTGAGAGGAAGAAGGAGATGAGAGGAAATAAACAAAACACAAACGAGGTGGGGCCCTTCATCTAGAAAGGTTTCCAGTTGCTCTCAAGTAGACAGCAAAATGAATATCTAGAGAAGAGCTGAACAGCCATCCTTCCTGATTTTGCTCCTGCAAGGATACCTCCTGGCTTAAAAATTAATTTCAGAATCTGGGTCAAAATGTCAACTTCTCCTCTGACATTTTAAGTCCAATGAGACACTGCTTGGTAACTGACTAAAAAAAAGCATTTTAATTCAGGCAGCTGGAAGAGCACTTAAAAGGCAACTGGCTATCTGGGAGGCAAGAGATACCATTTTCCACTCCCTAAGGCTTGCACAGAGAACTAAAAAGAAGGAGTGTTAAAATGATGTGTCAGCGATTCTCAAATCTGACTGCACGTCTCATTCATTTGGGGAAATTTTCAACACTCAGATTCTCAGCCTCCTATTTGGGAATTCTGTTTCCTTAGGTCTGAGGTAGGACCTGAGAAGTCTCACGCACAGCCAGGGGAAGGAGCTTCTGGTGGAGGGCTTGCTTTTATGCTCAGCATCACTGCAGTCTGTTACAGACTAAAATGTGTCCCCTTAAAATTCTTATGTTGAAGTCCTAACCTGCCAGTACCTCCACCTGTGACTGTATTTGGAGATAGGGTCAAAGAGGTTATTAAAGTTAAACAAGATCATCAGGGTTGATCCTAATCCAATATGACTGGTGTCCTTATAGAAAGAGGTTAGGACACAGCAGAAAACAGAGTGAAGGCCATGTGAAGAACAGGGAGAAGGCAGCCATCTGCAAACCAAGGAGAGAGGCCTGGGGAGGAACCAACCTGGCTGATACCTTGATCTGACACTCCAGAAATGCGAGAAGGTAAATGTCTGTTGCTTAATCCACCCATCTGTGTTACTTGGTTATGGAAGCCCGAGGAAGCCAAGTCTTTGGCCTCTGGCATCAAAGACAGGCAACTTCAACGGATGACCGGCAGCAAAGAGAGTTATATTAAATAAACTAAAAAGTGCTCTTGAAGGCCAGGCACGGTGGCTCATGCCTGTAATCCCACCACCACCTTGGGAGGCTGAGGAGGGCAGATCACTTGAGGCCAGGAATTCAAAACCAGCCTGGCCAACACGGCAAAACCCTGTCTCTACTAAAAATACAAAAATTAGCCAGGCGTGGTGGTATGCCCCTGTAATCCCAGTTACTCAGGAGGCTGAGGTAGGAGAATCGCTTGAACCTGGGAGGTGGAGGTTGCAGTGAGCCGAGATCATGCCACTGCACTCCAGCCTGGGCAAAAGAACAAGACTCCATCTCAAAAAACAAAGAAACAACAACAAAAAAGAAAACAACAACAAGATAATGAAAAAAAAAAAACAGCAAAAAAGGGCTCTTGAATTACTCAAGTATGAAGACATCTTTATTTGCTCAAACATGCAACTAAAATTTTTTAAAAAATTAATTTGAGCAGAAATGAAAGAAGCTGATACTAATGAAAACCTATCTTATACTGTTTCGAGGGACATAAGCTTAGATACCATCACAAAAGGTGCAATGGCCAAACAGGACAATGGGGTCATTGCTTTTATGTGCTCACACTCTCATCTATGAGTCAGTCCGTTCCTTTCCACCCTGCTGCCTGCTGTTCTCTTGGTTTCCTTCCTCACACTGTTCATCCACGTCAGTATGAACGGGGAAGTGAGGCTCAACCCCAATTTCCATCAGCAGCTTCTGTTGTAGTCTGCAGAGGTTTTAAGTGCTGAGCAAAATGAAATTTCTGGCTTCACCACAAATTTCATTTATTTAAACTCTGCCTGTCCTCTCTTCTAATCAAGAATGGTTTAGAGCACATTTCCTTGGGGATAGTGAAATCTTCAGCTCCCTAGAAACACCTGGACTTTTCTCTGATGGAAAAAGCAATGGGGGCCGGACGCGGTGGCTCACGCCTGTAATCCCAGCACTTTGCGAGGCCAAGGCGGGTGGGTCACCTGAGGTCAGGAGTTCGAGACCAGCCTGACCAATATGGTGAAACCCCGTCTCTACTAAAAACATAAAAATTAGCCGGGCATGGTGGCGTGTGCCCATAGTCCCAGGTACTCAGGAAGCTGAGACAAGAGAATTGCTTGAACCCAGGAGGCAGAGGTTCCAGTGAGCCAAGATCCAGCCTGGGCAACAGAGCGAGACTCTGTCTTAAAAAAAAAAAAAAAAAAAAAAAGCAATGGGGAATATGAAGGGAAATCTGGACTCTGAGCTTGACCCTGCGTAATTTGAACCCTTTCGTCGCGGCCTCAGTTCCCTCATCTACAAGATGAGAAGATCAATTTGATTGGTCATCATCAATAAATCTTTCAGCTCTAAATATTCCATAACTCTTAAAATATCGCAGTTAAATGTCACACAAATTTTTCAGTTTCCCTGTGCATATAAAAGTTATGTTTATACTATACTCTCTGCAAGACAGTTTCCTAAAACGTTGCATATACTGTGAGATTTTAACACTTTTCCCCCCATCCAAATGGCATTTGAAATGCATAAAAATAACTTATTTGTAAATTTTCTTTCTCTCTTTCTTGTTTTAGTATAGCACCTTGAAACTAAGATATTTCAGGTGGAAGTGCAGGGTAATAGGTTGCAGAACTGTCAAATAACAATCATGTATGTTTTGGTGGGCCATTTGGTATCGTGTGATTTCCTGAGAAACTTTAAAGGTAAAGAGTCTGCACTGAAAAGTCACATTATTTACTATTACCTGGTTGTATTCAGAGGCCAGACTATTTAAGACAAAAGAAATCTAGGAATAAATATGTCTAGTTTTTTTGGAAAAAGCAACTTCCTACTTCTGTTTTTATTTTTAACTTCTCGTACTGATTTTTGTGCTTGTCTTTGAAAAAAAAAAGTCTAAGAGTAATCATACTTTTTTAAAGTCATGCATTATCATTTGTATTATTTTGATAACTTCAACACAAATTATAAGTTGAGATAACAACACACACTCTCAATACCTTGATCAGAATATTCACGGTAAGTTGCAATGAATGAAAACCAAAACAAGAAAGAATAGCTGTAACCCAAGCATCATGGAAGCACACTGATTCGTTTTTTAAAAGAGATACTTAGATCTTAGCAAAAAGCTAAGCCTAATTCTCTCATAGTCTTAATTCCCACTTGCAAACATGCAGTCAAGTTTACCTACCTCCACCACACCATGATGAATGGATGTGTACTGTTTCTTCTTCAGCATCACCAAGGTGATGACGATCACTGTCGCTATGACAACACCGCCCACCATGAGTCCAATAATTGCACCTTTGTTTGAACCCACATCTTCTGCAAAGAACACCTTGAAAACAAGAAAAAGAATTTTAATTTCTAAATGCAATATAATTTACAATTTATAAATGCAATTAGAAGAATTTCATTCCTTAAATGCAGGGGACATTTGGATGAGGTTATATGAAAAGTTTCAGTATATTCTCTGCCCAACTGGTTGGTCACATATTTGATGCTTACTTAAAAAAAAAAAAATCACATATTCTCCTATTAAGAATGACAATCATAGTTTATAGAAGGATGTACAACATGTGGCTTCCCTAGTTCGAGGAAGTCTACTTTCCCCTCACACGTCAAAACCGAAGTCTGCAGGGACCTGAAACCCTTTGACAGGTGGAACATTGGTGAGTGGTGGGAAGATAGCGCTTGGATCTATCAAAAGCTGGAAAGGAACGATCATACTAATGAAAGGAGGTCAGCATTTTCCTAGTCATAGCAGGTTTGAAACTCAGCCCTGATGTCTGACTCTAAGTGACTGAGACTTAGGTGTTTTTCAACCCTGTAGATGTCCTAATTTCCTTGGAGGGACACTTTTAATGCACAGGAATAGGCATTCTGAAACAAAGGAGTTAAACAATAGAAAAAAAGATATCTTGTTACCTACTTTTAGCTATAGTAATTCAGCAGAATTCTAATTAATCTTTAGCAGTGTAATGCTTTTTAAAGCATAATGTTATTTCAAAGTGAAGTACAGGCAACAAAAATTTTAAGTCACTCATAACTCATGTTTTCTTACTATTGTCTCCAGAAACCAAAATCTGAAATGTTGCTTTATTCTTGCTCTTTACTTGGATTAAACATAAAAAGAATTTTGAGAACACTAAAGAAGGAATAAAATTTCATTTATTGCACTACATTGCTTCATACTGTTTATAAAAGCAAGTCATTATTTTCCAACTTTATCTACTTGAATGAAATTACAGAAGCACACCATAACTTTTATCATCTTGTTATATAAGGATTTGATCTTACGCCAGATGAAGTAAAACTAAACATTACCATGTTTGCTCTGCAACTTAATATACAGGCATACCTAGCTTTATTGTACAGTAGTGCTTACAGATAGTATTTAAAAAACAAAAAACAAATTAAAGGTTTGTGGTAACCCTGCACTGAACAAGTCTATTGGTGCCATTTTTCCAACAGTGAACACAGGTTCACTTCATGTCTGTGTCACATTTTGGTAATTATTTAAATATTCAAACATTAAAAATTATTATATCTGGTGATCTGTGATCAGTGGCCTTTGATGTTACTATTTTAATTGTTTTGGACTGTCATGAAACATGCCCATAAAGACAGCAAACTAAATAAACGTTGCGTGTGTTCTGACTGCCCCCCAAACTGGCCACTCCGCCCCTCAACTCCCAGGCTCCCTATCCCTTGAAAGACAACAATATTGAAACTGGGCCAGTAAATAACCCTACAGTGGCCTCTTAAGTGTTCAAATGAAAGGAAGAGTCACAAGTCTCTCACTTTAAAGCAAAAGCTAGAAATAATTAAGCTTAGTGAGCAAGGCATATTGAAAGCCAAGATTCTTGTGCCAGTTAGCCAAGTTGTGAATGCAAAGAAAAGCTCTTGAAAGAGATTAAAAGTGCTACTCCAGTGAGCACACAAATGATAAGAAAGCAAAACAGCCTTATTGCTGATACGGAGAAAACTTTTAGTTGTCTGGATGGAAGATCGAACCAGCCACAACATTCTCTTAGACCAAAGCCGCCTAATCAAGAACAAGGCCCCCAACTCTCTTCAATTCTATGAAGGATGAGAGAGGTGAAGAAGCTGAAGAAGAAAAAAAAGTTGGGAGAGGTTGATTTCATGAGGTTTAAGGGAAGAAGCCATCTCCGTAACACGGAAGTGCAAGGTGAAGCAGCAAGTGCTGATATAGAAGCAGCAGTAAGTTATCCAGAAGATCCAGGTAAGACTCCTGATGAAGGTGGCTACACTAAATAACAGATTTTCAGTGGAGATGAAACAGACTTATTTGGAAGAAGATGCCATCTAGGACTTTCATCACTAGAGAGAAGTCCTGACTTCAAAGCTTCAAAGGACAAGGTGACTCTCTTGGTAGGGGCTAACACAGCTGGCGACTTTAAGTTTTTGAAGCCAAGACTGATTTACCATTGTAAAAGTCCTAGAGTGCTTAAGAATTATTCTAAATCTACTCTGCCCATGCTCTATAAATAGAACAACAAAACTGGGATGACAGCACATCTCTTAACAGCATGGTTTACTGAGTATTTTAAACCCACTGTTGAGACCTATTGCTCAGAAAAAGACTCATTTCAAAATGAGTCATTGACAAAGCACCTAGTCACCCAAGAGCTCCGAAGGACAGGTACAAGGAGATTACTGTTGTTTTCATGCCTGCTAACACAACATCCATTCTGTACCCCGTGGATCAACTTTCAAGTCTTATTATTTCAAAATATATTTCAAATATATTTTGTAGGGCTATTAACTGCCATAGACAGTGATCCCTCTAATGGATCTGGGCAAAGTAAACTGCGAACCTTCTAAAAAGGATTCACCATTCCAGAGGCCATTAAAAACATCTGTGATTCATGGGAGGATATCAAAGCATCAACAATAACAGGAGTTTGGAAGAAGATGATTCCAACTCTCATGGGTGACTTTGAGGGGTTCAACACTTCAGTAAAGGATGTCACTGCAGACGTGGTGGAAATAACAGAGCTAGAATTAGAAGTGAAGTGGAGCCTAAAGACATGACTGAACTGCTACCATCTCATGATCAAACTTGAATGCATGAGGAGTTACCTCTTACGGATGAGCAAAGAAAGTGGTTTCTTGCAATGGAATCTACCCCTGGTGAAGATGCTATGAACACTGTTGAAATGACAACAAAGGATTCAGGATATCACATAAACTCAGTTGATTGATGAAGCAGGGGCTAGATTTGCAAAGACTGACTCCAATTTTGAAAGCTGTTCTACTGTGAGCAGAATGCTATCAAACAGCATCACATGCTACAGAGAAATCTTTTTGTGAAAGGAAGAGTCAATCGATGCAGCAAACTTCATTATTGTCTTAAGAAATTGCCACAGCCACCACAAACCTCAGCAACCACCACACCCGGATTAGCCTGCAGCAGTGAACATCAAGGCAAGATTCTCCATGAGCAAAAAGATTAGGACTTGCTGAAGACTCAGATGATCATTAGCATTTTTAGTAATAAAATATTCTACTAATAAAAGTAATTAAAGTATGTACATGGCTTTTTTTTTTTCTTTTAGACATAATGCTATTGCACATGTAACAGACTATAGTACAGTGTAAATATAAACTTTTTTTTTTTTTTTTTTTTTTGAGACAGAGTCTCGCTCTTGTTGCCCAGGCTGGAGCATGATCTCGCCTCACTGCAACCTCTGCCTCCTGGGATCAAGAGATTCTCTTGCCTCAGCCTCCCGAGTAGCTGGGACTACAGGCGCACGCCACCACATGCGGCTAATTTTTGTATTTTTAGTAGAGATGGCATTTCACCATGTTGGCCAGGGTGCTCTCGACCTCCTGACCTGGTGATCCACCTGCCTCGGCCTCCCAAAGTGCTGCGATTACAGGCATGAGCCACCGTGCCTGGCCAACATAACTTTTATATGTACTGGGAAGCCAAAAAATTTGTGTGACATTTTGTTGCAAAATTTGTTTTATTGTGGTGTTCTGAAATTTCCAAGGTATGCCTGTACCTCCCTAAAAAATTCTTTCAATTTAGCCTCAAGGTAGTCAAATGACTGATTTTTCTAAGCTAAAACTAACATACTAGCAATCTGGAAAGGCAATATAAAATACAGCAAATGAAGCAACTTCTAAAAGTGTTTTACTCGTGGTTTATAACAAAATGAGAAATTGTTCATAATTATTCCCTTTACTAAACAAATATGCTAGCTCAACATTTTTATGAAAAGCAAATCATTAATTAGCTAATATACTAGTGTGAGGTAATCAGGAATAAATACAAGTCTGGACATATTCCTGTGCCTTTAAGAAAATACTGTAATTTTGTAATATTCATTGCACTAATTATAGTACATTATCTTATCAACTAGTTCAGTAGAGGGAGCTGATTCTCCTAATTGCTGCCGCTGCCATTAGTCACTGTCACATTACAGGCGTTAGTGTAATTGTGGAGATGGGCTTATATGACACAGGCCCCAGCGAACGCAAATCTGTACATTAATCGTCAGCTTTCTGCCCCACCAACTCTCAACTCTTCAGTGATTCCCAGTTTTTATTAACCTCTTCAGCAACAGCCTCATCAAAAGAAACCCTGATTTTCTAACAATTGATACTAGATTATCTTGCCAATGAAAACCATGCTTCAAAAAGCTAAATGTCTTTGTACAAGAAAAGAACCATGGGGGTTAAGAATGCAAATCCAAATCCCAAGTCAGTTTTTTATTTGCTACAATTATTTAGAGTCAAGTGAGGCATAAATAATAATTTGAAGGTGTTTCTTTTCGAGTTTAATACTAGGATTTATCAACTTTATGAATATTGAAAAGACATTTTCTGCTTGAAAAACACACACACACACACACACACCAAAAGAAGTGCCTGAGAGAACTTCAAGTATTATTGCTATGGAAATATTACCATTTTTCTGTCCACCACTGAATGTGATAAAATTGTCTTCTTTATTAATGTAACCCTCTTACTGCACCTACTGATAAGATGGAACCCTAACATAATCCACTATTTGATTTATCTGAATTTCTAAGCTTTTAGTAAAGGATTTTATGTAACTACTAGAGCTGACCACAAAGGAGATGTGGCTTTTTGATTTACTCCAATTGTAACATTAGGGGGGAAAAGTGATTTCATCTGAAAAGGAAGCTGCTGTCTTCTTTGCACAAACCTTTTGATGAATAACACTATCGGGAACATCATGGGGTCCTGCTCACTCCGTCATCTTACTCTTGCAAGAGAAGTTCAATCATGGGAGGTAGGGGAGGGAATGAAAAGAAAGAGCTGGGGGAGAAATGAATGAGCAAAGGAAGACAGTTCCAGATGTGAATTTAAGCCACATAAGTGTTCTGTAAAACCAAGCAGAGTATGCATGTGTTTGTTTGACTCCGATCCTTCAGATAAACCTATTGTAAACCTATTTTCCCAGAAAACACAGTGGAAGTTAAAGTGGCTGCTGTATTGAAATTAATTCCACTTTAAGTCCCGAGTCCTGCACGAACTTAGCTGCTTTGTAGTCTGAAAGAACTATACACAGAGCCTCTTTCTTTTCTTTTTCTTTTTTTGAGATGGAGTCTCGCTCTGTCGCCCAGGAGTGATCTCGGCTCACTGCAACCTCCACCTCCCAGGTTCAAGCAATTCTCCTGCGTCAGCCTCCCGAGCAGCTGGGAGTACAGGTATGTGCCACCACACCCAGATAATTGTTTTTGTATTTTTAGTAGAGACGGGGTTTCACCATATTGGCTAGGCTGGTCTCAAATTCCTGACCTCGTCGTGATCCACCCGCCTTGGCCTCCCAAAGTGCTGAGATTACAGGCGTGAGCCACTGCGCTCAGCCTAGCCTGTTTATTTTCTTCATGTTTTCATGGTAATCCTATAGGCAAGCATTGTATTTTTGTTTTTATCTTTTCCTTAATTTGATTTCTAGCACAGGATGAACCAGAGTTAATAGGTCATTTGACAAGACAAACAGAGTAGTGGAAAGAGGTAAATTATTTTACGTACCAATTTTTGATGATGAACTTCATATCCTGAGTCATGTCGGAATTCTGCATCCATCTTCACTTCAGAGATCTCCTCTGTCTTGATATTTGTCAACCCAGAACCTGTGTTATATCATAATTAAAGTATGCAGGACAATCAATTAGTTTTACTCATAAATAATAACACTGTAAGACAAAGCCTACCCAAAACTTCTTTCTAGGCCTGAAGTTAGAAGAAAATTGATTAATGACTTTCTTCAAGAAAAATGATACCCTATATTTAAAACTTTAATTACTACCTATTTTAAACAAAAAGAAATGAAAGGGTAAGGGAAACCTGAAAGTAAGGCTTCTGCTGCCTTTAAACACATGCTATAATTTTTGAAAATGGGGGAAAAGCAGAAGTTAAATGCTGGTTGAGAGGTTGGCAAGGATTTGTTCCTGGAATATGTTGGCTTGGCTTAGGGGCTTATTGTTTAGCCTATTACGTGTCTTTTTCCATGTGCACTCATTACTTCAGAAATAATAATAAAAGGCTTTAAAAATGAGCATTAATTACCTGGTAGAACAAAACTGCTACTTTGGGGCTTTGTTCCAATTACAAATAAATTATGTTCATGTATCTATGCAGTGAAGCGTTATAAAAATTATATAATTTTAGTCAAGAGTTCTAGTTACACAGATTGTAATTGGTTTGTCTGCTGAATAAAGAGCTATAGTACATAATTTTTAAAATGCTTCTTGGCGACTAACAGAATTTATAACCTACGAACTCTTCCTTCTCTATAAATTGCTATATGATTCGTAACACTAATTGTTCTGATGGATTTCATTGTTCAAATAATTTGAAGCTTAAAACCCAAAGTCATTTAAAAACCAAAAACATAAGTGAAAAATATAAATGTCAGTGTCCATGCTATAACATTTAATTATCAAACATCAGAATTTTAGGATGAAAAGGGCTTTTGAAGTCATCTCCTCTACGGTGTTCCCACCCAGGGGCATATTGTCAGTTCCTGTTTGAACACAGAGGAATGTATCAATTTTCCTCCATTTTTTGATAGACTTGCCTGCCCAAAATGGCCTTTTTTACATGATGCCAGAATCAGTTTCCCTGTAACTTCCATGCTTTGAGCCTGATTCAACACACAGCAAGCCGAATCCTCCCTTCCACATTAAAACCTTGAACAGGTATCACATCCCTAAGGAGAGGCATGTTCCTGCTGGTTCTTGTCTTACTTGGGCTACACATTCCCAATTCCTTTGGCTCCCAGGGGAATTCACTTCTTGCTCTTGGCCTAATCACTCTTTCAATCTTGTCTACGAGATTCTGGGAAACTTGTCCCACATCTTGCTGACACTGAAAAGCACAATGTCCACAGCATACCATGTGCCAGTCTAAGCGCACAGCCTATACAAGGAGAAGGTAAGGATAATCTGACAAAACCTAGGAAATCCATGCTGGTTGTGACATAGCACCATTTCCTCATCCAGTTGTTCAAAAAGCTTCCACTTGATAACCTATTTGAAAAAGAGACCCACAATCAATGTCACTCCATACCTGGCTTACAGATTGTGAAGCTATCTTCTCTCCTTTTTGCTATTCAGAACTTCATTTTCCTATCCCCACCTTCCCAGCTTTCTACAAAGACCACAGGCAATGGTGCTACTTCACCTTCAAGTTCTCTTAGCCTGCAATTGGTCTGGGTCATAAGAACTTGGACTTGGGTAGCAAGATGTCATGGTTTAAAATATATCCACAAATTTGCTGATACTCCTTCCTTCAAGAGGTAGAACTTAATTCCCTTCCCTGGAGTGTGGTTGGGATGTAGTGATTCGCTCTAGGAAACAGAGTATGATAGAAGTGACGGTGTATGACTTCTGAGACTGGGCCAAAAAAGGCACTAAAACTTCCTTCTTAATCTCTTTCCTGGACCTCTTGGTGCAGGGGTGCGAAATGCCATGTTGTAGGGATGCTCAAGCAGCCTTACAGAGTTCACATGGTAAGGTACTGAGGTCTCTTAGTAACAGTCACGTGAGTGAGCCATCTTGGAAACAGACCCACCAGCTCCAAGCAAACCTTTGGATGACTTCAGCTCAGGCAGTATCTTAACTGCAACCACATGACAGACACTCTGCCAGAACCATCCAGCTAAACCACATCCCAAATCCTGACCTATAAAAACGGTAAGAAACTAATGCTTGTTTTTTTTTTTTTTTTTTTTGAGACGGAGTCTTGCTCTGTCGCCCAGGCTGGAGTGCAGTGGCGCAATCTCGGCTCACTGCATGCTCGGCCTCCTGGGTTCACGCCATTCTCCTGCCTCAGCCTCTCCGAGTAGCTGGGACTACAGGCGCCCGCCACCAGGCCCGGCTAATTTTTTTTGTATTTTTTAGTAGAGACGGGGTTTCACTGTGGTCTCGATGTCCTGACCTCGTGATCCGCCCGCCTTGGCTTCCCAAAGTGCTGGGATTACAAGCGTGAGCCACCGCACCCGGCCGCTTGTTGTTTTAAGCTGCTAAATTCTCGGGTTATTTGCCATACAGCAATAGGTAACTAATGGGCTAGGGCTTTCTTTTCTCATGTTGATCTATCTCGGGCTTTAATTTTCTTTCATCAGAAGTTCATTCTCTTTAATATAGACATAAAAGGCACAATGAAAGTGGGACAGTTTCCCTTTCTCATCTCTTTAACTCTGGTCCTCTCAATGACCTAACCCTCAACCCCCAACTTCTTGCTACGAGACCCACAGAACTCTCTATTCTTATTTTCTTACTTTAATATTCTTAAGTATTTTTTGGTTAAGTTTCAACTCATTCTGCTGAAACTAACCTTTCTGACACTTATTTTTATAGGGTAGTGATGCTAAAACTCTTTTAATTCTCACTGGCTGTATATTTTAATCTTTCTATAGCCCTTTTAAATCTGAGATCCTTATATAACCACAGTGATTTCTTTACAGCTCACTCCTTTTCTGTTATTAAGATCTGGCAACGTGCCAAGCACGGTGGCTCATGCCTGTAATCCCAGCACTTTGGGAGGCCAAGCTGGGTGGATCACTTGAGGTCAGGAGTTTGAGACCAGCCTGGCCAACATGGTGAAACCCTGTCTCTACTAAAAATACAAAAAAATTAGCCGGGTGTGGTGGCGAGTGCCTGTAATCCCAGCTACTCCAGAAGGCTGAGGCATAAGAATCGCTTGAACCTGGCAGGCGGAGGTTGCAGTGAGCTGAGATTGTGCCACTGCACTCCAGCCTGGGTGACAGAATGAGACTGTCTCCAAAAAAAAAAAAAAAAAAAAAAAAAAAAAAGATCTAGCAACGCAATAGGTTAGAACTATATTTCTGAGTTTTTAAGAAAACTTTCTTGAACAGTTTGTACAGTCTTCCCTTTTAGATTTCGGGGCCAAATATTTATACTGAAAAATAAAAGTAAAGAATGAGCTCTGGCCGGGCACAGTGGCTCACAGCTGTAATCCCAGCACTTTGGGAGGCCGAGGCGGGAAGATCATGAGGTCAGGAGATCGAGACCATGGTGAAACCCAGTCTCTACTAAAAATACAAAAAATTAGCCGGGCATGGTGGCGGGCACCTGTAGTCCCAGCTACTAGAGGCTGAGGCAGGAGAATGGCATGAACCCAGGAGGCGGAGCTTGCAGTGAGCCGAGATCGTGCCACTGCACTCTAGCCTGGGCGACAGAGCGAGACTCCATCTCAAAAAAAAAAAAAAAGAGAATGAGCTCTCAGCCAGGTGCAGTGACTCATGCCTGTAATCCCAGCCCTTTGGGGGGCTGAGGCGGGCAAACAGTTTGAACTCAGGAGTTCGAGACCAGCCTGGTCAACATGGCAAAACTCTGTCTCTACTAAAAATACAAAAATGAGCCAGGTGTGTTGGCACATCCCTGTAATCCCAGATGCATGGGAAGCTGAGGTGGGAGGAGGGCTTGAGCCCAGGAAGTGGAGGTTGCAGTGAGCCGAGATCATGCCACTGTACTCCAGCCTGGAAACAGAGACAGACCCTGTTTCAAAAAAAAAAACAAAACCAAGAGCTCTCCACTAAAAATTTTACAAGCCCACACTATTTTTGAAATGATACTGTGAATACTTTTGGTGGTCCAAAAAAAAATTCAATTCATGTTATCAAGTCAGCATGACAGATAAATTAATGTTTACAGCTCAATAGTTTGAGAAGCTCTTAGCAGAAAGAGCTCTTGCTATAATAGTTCATTTTTGTTTAGCATGAATAGTCATTTAGTGAAGACTTTTTACATTAAGCAAATCTTACTGAAAGAAAAAATCAATAAGCTGGCACATAGAGAAATATTCATAATGTGATAATGCGTGTAATAAAATGTGATGAGTAGTTTTAAATAAATGGCAGGGACTTTGGTTTACAGGCTTACTTAGAGGTCTTTCTTGAGTTGTGCTGATTTCACCCTAAGCCCTGGTGACTCCAGCTCTCTCTTCCTGTAAGTCATGATGAGTAGACAGAGCCTGTTGCTCATGTGGGGGCTAAAGGAGGTACGTCCTTCATGATACCTCTTGCATGGCTCGGGGTCAATGACCTGGTTTCCCTTCATTTGGACTGCAGAAGGGTGATGATGAATTGTAACAGAAAGGGCAGCTTTCTACCCTATGTGAAGCATTCGCTAATGTGTTTTTCTTTTTTATTCTGGTCAAACTGTATAATTAGTCCTTCAGAGTCTATTTTTTCTTTAGAAATAAGCCAGGAGGAGAAGCTATAATGGCCACTATGCCCCCAAATCACCACTGTTATGACGGTGGTCCCTACTTGACACTGCATCCTGGAAGTTACCATATTCTGTTTTTTTAGATATGAGAGTTAAGGAAAAGCCATTTTCCTCAGTCATGATTATAAAGCACTGGGTGGGGGGAAAACAAAAACCTTTTCTTAACTTGTTTCTGAGGACAATAGTGATTATTCAAAAACAATGCCATTACTTGAATGGCATGACAATCTTGGGAAGGCTAAGTTTGGAAAGGCTAAAGATATAATTCGGCACATTAGACTCAAGTGTGTGGTCTCTAAAATGTGAAGAAGAACCAAAACTATGCTACAAAACACAAGGGGAAATTAGCCCAAATGTTTGATAAACTTACTACAAGCACAAATACAGAGAGCACACGCATGCCTTAATACATGTGCAGCAAACACTGCTATTCATAGACAAACCTTAACTAGAATCTTCCTCACTTCATATCTGAACATTCTTTCTCAACTTTAGCCATCTTATTGGGCAACCCAAGCCTACACTGTGTATGAAAGGAAGCTTGGCTTAGGCCACCCTCTCTTCTGAATAGAATTGTTCCCTTCTTCTTTGCCAATCCAGGTGCCTCAAATCTTTCACAACCTCTCTGGAAGCCCATCTCCAGTAAGTTCTCTACTTAACATACCCCTGGGTTAGTACTCCATCTGCTCACATCACAGAACATTCTTGTTGGCACTTAATGTTGCTTTGTATTTCTTTGTCTTCCAAATTCCATCTCGTGTTTCCAAATACGCAAAATTCCTTCTATTATACCTCAAGCTCCTGAGAGCAGGGACTCTACCATTTAATTTCTTTCAACCCTAGAAAGAATTTAGTGCATTGATCTTTGTGAAATCCCCAAGTAACATAATATTCTTATTGTTATGAGAAAGGTTTTGGATGGTTTTCTCCCACCTGTGTAATACCATTAACTATTCTCTAGCTCTTCCTTTAAAACACATTGTTTTTGTTCGATAATGTTTGGAGGTGTCCTTTTTATGTTAGATTTAGATTAAAAAATTTTTTTTTAAAAATAGGCCGGGCATGGTGGCTCTTGCCTGTAATCCCAGCACTTTGGGATGCCGAGGTGGGTGGATCACCTGAGGTCAGTAGTTCGAGACCAGCCTGGCCAACATGGTGAAATCCCGTCTCTACTGAAAATACAAAAAAATTAGATGGGCATGGTGGTGCGCGTCTGTAGTCGCAGCTACTTGAGAGGCTGGGGCACAAGAATTGCTTGAACCCCCGAGGCAGAGGTTGCAGTGAGTTGAGATCGCACCACTCCACTCCAGCCTGGGGGACACAGCGAGACTCCACCTCAAAAAACCAAAAAACAAAAAATAATTTTTTAAAAAAAGAAAAAAACATTGACTAGTAGTGTCACCTGTTCCTGGATGTTTCAATAGTAACATATAGGCTCCGCTGGCCCAATGTAGAAATTTGGTAAAATTGAATGAGTCGAATGAGCGCTAAGTTACATTTTATGCTTGTAGATGAAAAGCGTGTCTTTTAAAGAGAAGCACCATGAAAAAAGTCCCAAGGCAAATGACCAACCTGAGCTGGCTGTGGTTGCAATTAGAACTGAACTGACCCTCAGCCCGAGGCCTTACAAGTTGGCTGAGCAGAACCGGAATGTCAACTCCTGGCTCCTTGAGATTCCCTTACATGACACTGACAATAAGGAGGACATTAGAAGAACTGAAACTGTCTCTGACTCACTATAATTTAAGTTCCCCTTAAAAGCCTATAGACAGAAATTCATAAAATCAACGAGACCAGCTGTCAAGACGTGTCACGCTACTGTCTCTGCTGCCACTGTTAATCACAGCATAAAGGCATGAAGATGCCACAGGCAGACTCTGAGTCTTCATCAGTGACCGTGCTTGGAGGCAGTCATGGCTCAAGCCTGTGGTGAAGTGTGAGGGACCGGGTGGGTCTCCTGGCTCTGCTGCCGACTGTATCTGAACCAGGCAGCAAAGGTTGACCTCTGTGTATTAATATCTTCAAAGAAAGTTAATTCCCTGTTCTTTGACTATCGCCTGGGGACATTATGAGGATAAAGAAGAAAATAAATATGGAAAAGTATGTGTTATTTGGGATTAAAATCTCCCTGGAATATACAGATTTGCCAATTCAATAACCTTCTTCCTCCTTTTGATTCACTGAAGTCGTTGGCTACTATCAGTTGGGTGAGGTTGTTCTTAAGAGTAGACACCAGGCACATATATGCTTCCTCTGTGCTATGACATTATTCACAAAATAAAAATGTGTTTCTTCTTAATGTTTGTGAAACTGTAAAAAAAGAAGTGTCTATTTCAGTGTTAATGGGATTTTTAAGTAATGTATAAAAAAAGGGCTTATGTGCAAAATTATGCATCCACATCTGTTGTGTTACTTTAGCCACTCATTGAGAATAAGTACATACAACCCACAAAAGAGAAGATGTATTTCGGGCTCTGGAGAGAAACCAATTCTGGTATTTTCAGGAAATCATGTCTACTTCAGTAACTGACTGAAGTTTGAGCCCAGTTCAGTTAGAAAATAACCCATCTGGACGCCAAACAAGAAAGGAGAGATGTTCACACTGGTATCCAAGTCATCACCTGACAGTCTACATCTGTCTAGGCTTCTGTTTTTAAGGACAGGTCATATATAATCGTCTCTGTTTTTGTTTTGTTTTGTTTTGTTTGTTTTAAAGAAAAAAAAAAAAAAACAACCCAAATTTGGAAGGGCTCTCTTTTAGGTTTCAAAAGGAAAGCTCAGAAACAAAAAAATCACTTCACTCGGAACGTGGGAAATGAAGAGTAAGGAAAAGTCAAGGGGAATTTTTAAAAGTTTGGTTTCTAAGGTCACTTCAGATTCTACTCTGCAGTAAGTACAATTGAGAGAGGCTTAAAATGCAGAAAAGAGACAACATCTGCTCGAGCTTAGGCGCAAGATGCGGAGAGGCAGAAGTCAAGCGGTTCTGATACCTGGTCGAGTGGTCAGTCCTCGGTCGGCAGCAGGGCGGGCATCAACAGGCTCAACTGGGCGCAGGAAGCAAGGGACACAGAAAGCAAACAAGACAAATCAAGATGGTAAGTCGTGGCTCCCGAACATAGTCGAGCAGGGAAAAAAGCATATGCAATAAACAAGTTACAAAAAAGAAGCAGCCAGAAAAGAACCACAGTGAGTTAATCCCGAGCATCAAGGACCAGGAGGGGCACCACTTTAAATGGCTTATCGCTATTGATGTGCCAGTCCTGCTCCTTAGTTTTCTAATAAAAGCCCTCACCAGTATATGCAGCAACATCAAAGAAGAGGGGTGGGGAGGGTGGATTTCCCTCTGAGCTAGTTTAGAGATAGTTTCTTGGCTTTTGATTAGAAATAAAATATTCCCAGCCTAGCAGAAAACCTTAAAGATACTTCCTTTTACAACTGCCTGATCTTATCTTACTTTACAGTTAATTAACTACAAAAGGACTCTGTTAAATTTCCAGAGGAAGTGCAAATATGAATTTATCAGGAGAGCAAAGTTTCACCACATAATCTGCCATTTAGTGAGTGAATCAAATTTGTCCTTAGTATGAGGGCAGAAGAGGGAAACCACAGTCTTTTTCTCACTTTTTCAAAAAGGCTGGTTTCCATTTGACAGATGACATACAGCTGAAACGTGTGAAATGAGGATATTTCATTTTATATTTGCCATTGTTCACAATTTTCCCTTTGTGTGTGTTCTGGGTCTGACCCAAAGAAAGCAGTGTAGACAGCATGATATTCCTCACCATCATGTGACCTTGCCAAAGCACTTCTGATGCTCAGAAAATACTTCCTTGTTTTACACTGGTGTTTGAAGAAACAAGGAATGGGGACAAAAGCAAAGTTTTTAGGATTAATAAATGGTCATAGGGTAAATGAAGCCATGGAGTGGAGGTACAGGGGGAAGACCCTTTGGTAAGGTGGCCAAGTGTAAAGGGAAAAAGGTAAGACAAAGTGAGCACAGGTGCTGAAGGAGACACGGTGTGCTCGATGAAATGGCTTCTAACGATTTCAGCAAAACCATCCAGCTTACTGATGCACACAGGCCAGGCATTCAAAGGTGGGATTCTCAGTCCAAATCGATTTTGGATGCCACATGTTAATAGAAACAGTGAGGGAGGGGAAAAAAGTGGCAGTAAGCCAAGTCTCCAAAATACAAGAAAATATTTCCGGGAGCACTAGGACATGTGGATGAAATAAAAATTTGGTCCTTTCTCATGTAGAGACTGGCAGCATGGTGGAGTCAAAAGGAGGGTGAGGCATCTAATCCCAGGCCTGGGCCCAACATTTACAACGTCTGTGGCCTTGGGCAAGTGCCCACTTCTGTGGCTGTTTCTCCATATGGAAACAGAAATGTTAACATCTGCATCTTCTAATTATGGTGAGGAACAAATAACATTTAAAGCCTGTTTGAGACGCTACCAAATACTACAGAACTGCACTGATTAAATATCCTATGATTAAATATTCCATAGTAACTACTGATGTGAGAATGACTATTCTCTAGTATTTCACTAGTGCGTTACAGGAAGACGTACTTCACTTCCTTCTGCAACTCCCAAAGACATTTCGACAATGAAGTTTGGTTTTTCTATACTTCATTTTTTTTCCTATTTGCAACAACCTGTAATGAGTAACTGTATTACTCCTTGTAAAATGCAGTTAGTTGAAAGGTCATTGTACTTTGTGAGAATCTCCTGATGACAAGGGACCCAAATAGTGCTTCAACTGCAGTTAAGAACACAACAAACCACACATGCACAAGGGCAAACACGCACCTCGAAGTGGTGGTGAGCACATACATTAATAGTTACATTATCAGAAAATGTATATGCAACTCAGAGGGCAGTAAGTTAAGTGTACCTGTGGTTTAAATGCAGGCTGAGGAGCTGCTAGTCCCACCGGCCACTGCTAATATCACCACTGACTTTCTTTGTGATCTGGGGCCAATCACATTCTTTCTGAACTTCGGTTGTGTCACAAAGTAAATGGTTTTTCCAGGGTTCAAATGCGTATACTTATATGAAAGAAACTTACAAATGATATAGTCCTATAAGTTTCTCTGCCTCTCCCCGCTCTTCTTTTTTTTTTTAATAGGCATGTATTATTTAAAAACAATAATAAAACCTTTCCTATTTTTAAGGAAGATTAAACAAAACTAGTTTCAGTGACATAAACCCTAATCTGCTTTAAAAGATTGAAGCTGATTTAGTATAAATTAATGCACAAAAAAGAAGTAGCTCAGGGAGCAGACATTAAAAAACAGTTCTTTTTTAAAAGGCAATTATGATATCATTGCCAAAAAAAAGAATACACACCAGCAAAACAAAGTAGTGTGTTATTTCCCAATCCATTGCAACTACTTTCCAATTTTTCCAACGGACCTTTACTTAACCAGACAGTAACTTCATCAAAAAAGTGTTAAAAAAACATCTTACATTGGCTGTTTAGTAATTTACACAAACAAGAAATACATTATCTTTAACTTTTAATAGAGTTAAAATAAAATGTAATCAGAAATGAGTTATTCTCTTGCTCTCAGTAGCTTTGAATCAAATCCTTTGCTGTAAGAGGAGAGAAAAAGAATGGTCAGACCTCTGGGATTTTTGAGTTTGTTACTTCTGGTGTTCTTTGTAATAAACCTAAACTATTAACCGTGCTGCCTTGTACAAACTCTCTACCAGGCCAAAGGTAATGAGGAATCAGCAATACACCAGTTTTACATATCGATAAGAGGCCTGACCAGAACTGGTTTGTAAGTTTAATGAAATATTTATTTAATCTAAATTTCAACATTTAAATTGGCTTCCTCATTGCCTCTATAAAGCTAGTTAAAAATATACTAGAAGGCAGCTTCACATTTTGCAAATACATCCATACGGTCTTATTAAGACCTGCTGTGTCTCTCTAAAAATATTATTTTATCTACATATTATATCTAGGTATTATCTACAAAGAGGCAGACTGTTGGTCACAAAGACTTCCTGGCGGTCACTGCATGCTATGCTGCTCTTTGTGGCTGCCCTTCTCAGGCAGTCAGGAAAAAGTAGAACAAACACAAATGTCATTAACGCTAATGCTTCCAGCCAGATCGTTTCATGATCTGTGAGCACAATTCTGTAACAACGGCTTCATTTCAGCCTAGGCATTCATTTAGGTTTTGTGGATGTGAAAACCAAAGAATAAACATTTCTTAAGGCAAATCGCAGCACGTTGGAAAACTGTGATATGCTTATTTTCTTCAATGTAAATTTAAAAAATGGGCATCAGACCCTCCTCTGGATTTCACTGATTGTTCTTGAGAAAAACAACAAATTTTTGGTAAGCGTTTGAAACTATGATAATGAGGACTGCATGAAGAAGAAAAGGAAATCCTTTGAGAATTTTAGATATTTTCAGTAGTTGTGTGTGTGCGCACATGTCTGTAAAAAGAAAGACTAACAAGTTTCTGGGGAGAGGTGGGAGATGATGTGAGAAGAGAGATGGCTTTAGGACTGTATCTCATTATGTGGCTTATTATATTCATTATTTTAAGGATACACTGTTCAGGCCATACGGTGATTCATCTTGAGACAGGCTGATAAAGTCTCTCTAATAAGATCCTGGCTCCATTAAAAAAAAAAAAGCTACCACTGACATTTACTATGTTCCAGGAATTTTGCTAAGAGCTTTTTTATGCCTTCTTATTTAATGCTCATACTACGCTATACCTCTGAGTTAGTTAGGAATTATTGTCAACCTTATTTTACAGCGAGGAAGCAGCCAGAGAGACTAAGTAACTTGCTCATAAGCGCATAGCAGAGCTGGAATTTAAACTCGGGTCTGTATCATTCAGGAGTTCAGGGGTGTGGGGTAGTATTTAATGTCTTATGAGATGATGGCCGTCTATTTTATTTAAAAACGAATTGGGGCTGGGCGCCGTAGCTCATGCTTGTAATCCCAGCACTTTGGGAGGCTGAGGCGGGTGGATCACAAGGTTAGGAGAGTGAGACCATCCTGGCTAACACGGTGAAACCCTATCTCTAGTAAAAATACAAAAAATTAGCCGGGTGTGGCGGTGGGCGCCTGTAGTCCCAGCTACTCGGGAGGCTGAAGCAGGAACATGGCATGAACCTGGGAGGCGGAGCTTGCAGTGAGCCGAGATCGTGCCACTGCACTCCAGCCAGCCTGGGCGACTGAGCGAGACTCCATCTCAAAAAAAAAAATGCTGAAGTGGCTTTTCAAATTGTTTGCTATAATCAATATATATCAGTGTTGGGACTGGTAATGAAGAGTACTGCAACTCAAGACTCTGACATTGCAAGTTCTATTGCCTCCCAATATTGTTATACCAGATTTTACTGTTCAAACGGAATCATCTAACAAGAATGTCAGCTCTTTTCATGAGGCCTAGGCAATGTAATAGCTGCATGTTTGTCAAGTATCCAGAAGTACTTAATCAAGGTCTTTGCTCAAATGGACATCTTGGCAATACCCAAGGGTTTCAGTGTTTGTGTGTGTGTACATGCACACGTGTGCACGCAGATTTTCTCCTAAGGCTGATGCTACAAGGTATGCTGTTAGTAAAAGGGCAAATTTAGTGTGCATTCAATTTACAAAATGAGATCGGACATTTTTCACTAAAAATTCTCATTAGAGACTGAATGAAGAGGACCTTCAATGACCAAAACGTATCCACCTGTAAAGAAAGAAACAATCCGCACTCAATACATTTAATAGGGCAGTTGTCCAGGTCTTTGATAATGAACTGTCCCTAAAATTGTTTTCTTCTATGTGATTAAGAATTATTTTCATAAATGGTAAAGTTTTAATTATTTTTACATTGCCAGTAACATGCTGTTTGTATCTGCTATTACTGTAAGGTGCCCTTTTTCAAATTAAGGAAACAAATTTGGGGTAATGATTCACATTGTGAAAATAGTTATATATTTTCTGCAATGGTTCTTTAGAAAAAACTTGTCCAGTGCACTTAAGGTCTAATATTATATTTAGATTTAGTCTGAGGAGTGTACTAATTGCATGTTATAAGGTATATTATATATATTTTTTACTTTTTATTATTTTTTATTTATTTTTTTAAATTTAAAGTCTCGCTCTGTCACCCAGGCTGGAGTCCAGTGGTGCGATCTTGGCTCGCTGCAAGCTCCGCCTCCCGGGTTCACGCCATTCTCCTGCCTCAGCCTCCAGAGTAGCTGGGACTACAGGCGCCCACCACCACGCCCAGCTAATTTTTTTTTGTATTTTTAGTAGAGATAGGGTTTCACCGTGTTAGCCAGGATGATCTCGATCTCCTGACCTTGTGATCTGCTCACCTCAACCTCCCAAAGTCCTGGGATTACAGGCGTGAACCACAGTGCCTGGCCTATAAGGTATATTATAAATATGAAATCTCCATCAACATTTGCTGCTTTGATAAAGAAAATCAGGTAAAGTGCTGTTGTGTTCTTAAAAAACATGTTATTTGTATCTAGAAATCAAGGTGTTTGTGTGTAATTGTATACTTCTGAACATGTAGAAAAAAGATAAAAGAAGCTGAAAGATATTCTTGCCTGAACAGATACTTCTGCTAAGAAATCCCTGTGAAAAAGGATGCCATCTACTGCTCAAATTTGTTGATAGAGAAGAATCTTACTTCTCTGAGACACCAAAGGAAAAAACATTTAGAGCAATGTGCTCCTTAATTTTGGCAGCTGCCTTAAATTTAATTTTCTAAACACAAATTAAGTCTTAAGCAAAATTAAATTTTATTTATATGTAGTTCTCTATCCTTGCCTTTAACATTTAATTCAATCTGAAATTTCATGTACGAATAAGTAGCCAGTGAAGACTACTTTGGTGCCTATCAAATCTGCACCTCTGCAGGCCCTCAAAACTCCTTTCTGTTGGTAAATTGTAATTTTTCCTTATTTCACTATCTATCTGCTGTTTTGGAAGGTGGCATTCTAGATCATTATGTCATAAACACAAGTTGAATTTTGTGCTTCCATTCCAGAGGGCACAATATACCTCACAGTTAAAAAACATTTCTAAAAAATTCCTACCAAAAGTCATCACTTAAGAACTTAGTCTCCTGGTGCCTCCAGTGCCTCATTTGAAAAAGTCATAAACATAACATATGACATACAGTACATGCTCTTTATGTATCCACTTTTACTGTTATATAATGTACCATTTTATATTAAGAAGAGGAACAGGAAAGTAAAAATTAGAAGAATGTTATTGCCACACATTTTCCTTGTGAAGAACTGCCTCTTCAGTAATATACTGTGGCTCCCCTTTGACCAGGAGTTTTCACTCGAAGGATAATATTCCCTAGAATGCAAACCTGGACATGTGGGAAACAAGAGGCCCTTTACTTGCAAATGTTATGTAAATCATTACCATTCTGTTTTGCCACCTATACGATGGAGTTGTTGTCTTTTCCAACAATTGGCAGTTTACTTGCTTTGCAGCATAAAAAATATAAAGTATAACTTACACAGATACAATATTATTTTAATGACATAGTAACTCCTAATATTTACTTTTTAAAGTAAAATTGAAATGAAAATATTTATGACTACATCAAAAAAAGTTCACCACTCAAGAACATACAAAAGATAACTCTCTCTCTTGCACACACGTATGTATGTGTATATATACCTCCCAGAATGCCCTTGCTGGCTCAGGGGACTCTTACCTTCGTTTTCTGTGTTGGCTGGCACAGAGTCAGCCCCAAAAGAATGCCACGGCTGGAGATCGTCCAGGCTGAACTCTCCATTCACGGGAAGAAGCTCCACGGTGGTTTTCGTTTCGGTCAAAGATGGCATGAGAGCATCGTTTCCGTAACTGATCCTTGGTTCACTAATCATGTTGGCCAAGACGTCATCTGAATAGTTTTGCTCTTTCTGAAGCAGCTCATCTAAACCAAACAAAATCATCTCTTTGTTGAGTAACAGCAATCACAACAGCAGCAGCAGCAGCCACTATTTACTTCTGCCAGGCATGACTTCAACTGCTTTCACATGCATGATCGCGTTTAGAGCCATGGCGTAGGTACCATTATCATCTCCCTTTTACAGATGTGAAAACTGAGGCACATGACATTCAAGCTACTTATGCAAAGTCACAGCTCACAAGAGCTCCTGGCAGGACTGGAGTCAGGAGCATGGTAGCTGGCCAGTGTGCTGCAGTGTGGCACCCCTAGAGGTGAAAGGCCACAGGAGCTCAGTTGCCATTTCCTCCTGACACAGTTAGACGTCCCTACCATACAATGATCGCACAGGAGTAAACACCAGGCTTTGGTGTGGCGGCAGTAAGCAAGGCACAATCTCATTCAATCTGAAAGACAACAGAGAATCTCCTGTCTTGCCTTGCACACTTGCAAGGATAAGAAAAGCATGAAAGGGCCAGTAGTTTGCTACCTTCTTGAATAGTTTTCACTGTTTTGCCTTGAAAAAAAATCTGCATTTCCTAAATGCTCCTCTTGTGTCGCATGACCTATGCTCTGAGGCAACAAGGAAACCGTTCCCTTGCCCTTCCAGATGTAGCCCTGCAGACAGACATCCAGCCTTCTCTGGACTTAACCACCCCTGGCTCCCTGTATTTCCCAATGTGAGCAGACACCAAATATCCTGCCTTTCTCCTCTGTTGCTTCCCTTTCCAAAGAATGCTGTCAGTGCCACCTACCCCCTGCCCACCGCCCCCGACTTTAAAAATTGATGAAACAAGAATCAACTTTATGGAACATCATTGACTTATCTTTTTTTTACTGGAAAAAAGAGCTTAGAATATAATCTTGTATCGTGTAATTACTGCTTTAAAAACTGACCCCAGGATATCAAGATTTGTGAGTTTTCTCTTACGTTACCAAAGATTTACCATGTTTTTCTCTGATTTTTACAAATCAGAGACCGACAGATAGCATTGCACTATTAACAATAATATTTGATTAACCAAAATGTCTCATTTTCCAATCATATCTGTGTCAAGAGTTTGCTGAAGTATATATTTCAGACACATCACTGGTTAGTTTTATTGCTAGAGAAAATGAAAATAAGATCAGGATTTAAATTTGATTTGTAACATTTTACAATCATCTTTCAAATTCTCTTTTATATTGACAAAAAATGTATCTGAAAAATTAAAAATCTGTTCAACTATACCCATTGAAATAATTTGACGGAATAGCATTAAAGCATGTGATTAATATCTTTTCCTGTAGTCAATTTTATTGCAAGAGATTTTAAATGATGAAGTCCCAAGCAAATCAGTCCTTTTGAAGTCTAATCTGAGTTATAATATATCCCTATCCACTGTGGCACCGTTTCTAAAATTCAATACTTGATGCCCATGATGACCTTTCCCTTACAGATAAAAGATCCTCATTAGATTTCCTCCAACTTTTTCATGTCTTATAAAGCCATAGGTAGCGACTAATAACTTAACCAATGTCCGATTAAATAAATTAAATGAGCATTTCTTTTATATAAATCTTTTGCTTGTGACTGTTAAGCACTTACTATGCTAAAGAGAGGATATTCTGGAATACTAATAATTACTGGTACATACACATTCATCTTGACAGGAAATAACCTTTGCCAACGAGAAAGCTCTTGGACCCCCCAGGGCCTATGCTGTTCCTGGGTCTGTGGTATTTACTATCACTTACCCTGTCCTTTATTTGGAAATGTTCTCACTGTTTTGCATACACGGTACTTATCTTCTTCCCGGTGACATCTCTGAATAACTCTTCTTACTCTTTTTTTCTCCTCTCTTCATCCCTGTCATTTTCTTCTTGTATCTCTTTCCCTCACTTTCTACAATTCTCCCCTTTGATCCCATCGACTCCTGCAACTCTAAAGATCTCCTGCTTTGGGTGAATCTGAAATGTATTTCCCTAGCTTCGACTTCTCCCTCCCACTCAAATTTGTATATTTCCAACAGTTTGCTGGAGATACCAACTTAGGGCTCCCTCCTGATCCATGCACTTGGTAGGTACACAACTGTACTCAAGGTCCCTGGCTTTCCCTTCCGCCTCTCCTGTTTTCTAATCATGGCAGAACCATTCTCCCTCCCAGTCACAGGCTTGAATCCTTCAGAGCCATCCAGGACTCCCTGTATTTCTTCGTGTCCGGTACTTAAACTACTGACAAATCCTTTGGTATTCTATTTCTGAATTCTCTCAGCCATTTCCTGCTTGCTTTTCCATACCACCCTCACCGCCCCTAGGAATATGATTACTTTTCACCTGGATAATTACGATAGTCTCCTCACTGCTTGCTATGGTCTGAATGTCTCCCAAAGTCATGTGTTGAAACTTAAATCTCCGCTGTGGTAGTAGTGAGAGATGGGGTCTTCTGGAAAGCAACTCATAAGAGTTCCACCCCCTGCCCATGAATGGACTACTGCCTTCTAAAAGGGCTAGAGGAAACCAGCACAGGCCCCTTTTTCTGCATCTGCCACGTGAGAACACAGTGTTTGCTGCCTCTGGAGGATGCAGCCACAAGGTGCCATTTAAAAAAAAATTTTTTTTATTTTTTGAGATGGAGTCTTGCTCTGTCGCCCAGGCTGGAGTGCAGTGGCACAATCTTGGCTCATTGCAAGCTCCGCCTCCCGGGTTCACGCCATTCTCCTGCCTCAGCCTCCTGAGTAGCTGGGACTACAGACGACCGCCACCACGCCCAGCGAATTTTTTGTATTTTTAGTAGAGACGGGGTTTCACCATGTTGGCCAGGATGGTCTTGATCTCCTGACCTCGTGATCCACCCGCCTTGGACTCCCAAAGTGCTGGGATTACAGGCGTGAGCCACCGCGCCCGGCTAAGGCACCATTTTAAAAGTAGAGAGACTAGGCCCTCAACACACAATGACGTGCCCGCGCCTTGATCCTGGGCTTCTCAGCCTCCAGAATTGTAGTATTTCTATTGTTTATAAATTACCCAGTCTCTGGTGTCATTACAACAGTACAAACCGACTCAGACAATGGTCTCCCTGCTGGTTTTTATTTTATGTTTGGTTCCCGAAATCTTTTCCTGACACACAAGAATGGCTCCCTCTTTGTTTCAGTGGGTCTTCATTTTCTACTGAATTAATTCCAACTCCTTTGCCAGATGCTGAAGGCCCTCTGTGGTCTGGGCCCACCCCATATTTCTAGCCATGGAACTCACAGCTCCTAGCTGTCTACACCACACCTCTCTCTCAGGCTAAATAGCTTGGGGTATTCCCAGAAAAGACCATGTATACCCATTCTGACACTTTTGTTCTCTATTCCTGCTATCTCGGAAGCCCATCTCTGTTCATCTACATTATTTGAACTCTTTAGAGCCCAGCTCAAATGCCCTCTCCTGTATTTCCCAAGGCAGGCATTATCAATCTGATGGGACAAGGAGACTGAGGCTGGGAGAAAGGAACCAATCTCTTCCAGACCCAGTGGCCAGTAAGCACCAGTGCCGAAATCCAAGTCTTGGGCTTCGTAACACCAGCCTTCCCAAGTTCAGCCCCTATCTATTTCAGCCTCTCGTATTATCACAAAAGTAGCTGTAAAAATTAGGCATTATTAAGCATGTCTGTTCCAATATCTTTAGCAGTCTCTTCCACTCTTGTGGATTGGTAAGCTGACTTAATCACTGCTAGGAATGGTTATTGCTTTTGGTCACCAAATAGGCATTTCTCAGGCAGGGGCAGCTGGAAAGGGCCCTGTGCCCATCTTAGCCTTTGGCAGTAAAAAGGCAGAGGAGCAAAAGATCACAGTGAGAAATCTTACACTTGTGCTTCACAGAACAGCCAGGGCATCTGAGGCTGAGGTACACCGTGGTACCCTTTTCTCTTTTCTCTGTTACACTGTTGGTAGAAAAGTTCCTCCAAATGGCCACCAGCATGCTGAGCCCCATGGTGGTTAATTTTCCCAGTTTATTATGTTCATTTTCAGAAAATGTAAGTGAACGAATGACAGATTCGAGAAAAGTTACATTTTTAGCAGAGTGAAACACACTTAGCCTTTTTTTTTTTTTGGTTGTTGTTCAAAATAGGAAGAAATCCACATTCCTATCTTAATTCAACACAGAAAATTTAGAAATAACCACCCCTGGCTATGTCGTTTAGAACAATGAACCTCTGCCTCCTGGGTTCAAGCGATTCTCCTGCCTCAGTCCCCTGAGTAGCTGTGATTACAGGCACACACTACCATGACCGGATAGTTTTTATGTTTTTAGTAGAGACAGAGTTTCTCCATGTTGGCCAGGCTGGTCTCAAACTCCTGACCTCAGGCGATCTGCCTGCCTTGGCCTCACAAAGTGCTGGTATGAGGCGGGAGCCACTGCGCCTGGCTGTCAGTGTAGTTTTAAGAGAAAAAAAGAGGTAGACATGATGGATTACCATTATCAGAAGTAGAATTCAATTTCGTCATCATAAAATGTCTAAGGCAGCCAGCTACCCGTAGACAGGACTAAGGGCTCAGGATTTTAACAGTGGCTTACACACTGGCACTGGGCAATTGAGCCTATGACAAAATACCCAGAGACAAATAGGATTCTTTCATTGTTCATTCTGAGTGGGACTTTCTTTGACTTCCATGGTGAGACTAATCACACCAAAACCACACTTCCACTACATTAGTGGCCCTGATGGATTATCCTTTTATCCGAATTAATTTAATACTTAATTACAACACTCTGATGGCCTGCAATGGGGATTTTCAGAGCTTTTAAGTATCTACATTTGCCAACCGCTATATTAAACTAAGAGACTTTGCTTATTTTCCTCCCAAGACTTATTTTTTCCTCCTCTAAAAGCTATTTGTTACGACCCAAAATTGTAGCAGTTATCTTTGAAGTCAAATATCTTCTATAATATCCAAGCATTTGAGCCTTGCAGTTAACAGTGGAAATATTTAACTGAGTTTAGTGATGATAATATTTAAAATATGGCTTAATCAATAACAGAGGTATTTAATTTCAAACACCAAATACCCAATGAACCCCATCACCTTGCTCTTTTAAAAATGCTCTGAGACGGCTGGGCGTGGTGGTTCATATCTGTAATCTAGCACTTTGGGAGGCCGAGGCGGGTGGATCATGAGGTCAGGAGTTTAAGAGCAGCCTGGCTAACTTGGTGAAACCCCGTCTCTACTAAAAATACAAAAATTAGCTGTGCATGGTGGCAGACGCCTGTAATCCCAGCTACTTGGGAGGCTGAGGCAGGAGAATTGCTTAAACCTGGGAGGCGGAGGTTGCAGTGAGCTGAGATCACGCCACTGCACTCCAGCCTAGGCAACCAAGTAAGACTCTGTCTCCAAAAAAAAAAAAATGCTTTGAGGATGTATATGAGGCATACTTAGAGTAAGAGAGGGAAGAAGCCCTACCACTTAGCTATCATTGTAAATACTTAAAAGAAAACAACATAAAAAGATAATTGCATCTTCAAACAGCTAAATATTTTGTTTTTTTTTTTAGACATTCATGATCATTCATTTTGAGAAAAATGGCCTTATAAATAAAAGAACTGCTGAATAGGAAGCAGATGAATTCATCTAATATTCTTTTAATTATTAATCCACTAGCCAAATGTCTTCTAAAAATTTAATGGTCACATCTTAGGTTTAAAGAAAATAAAATTTATAGGCATTAAATCAATCAGTTATCTTTTACAAGTGTCAGTTATAATTACTGAACAGCTTCTTCCATACACTGAACACATGTGGGTTGCTGGAGAAGAACATTTTCTTCATATAAAGGAGGTGCCACTCAGCCTTTTCCCTGTAAAGTTCGGCTGTTAAAGCTCTGATTTGAATCTATCCATCTGACAAAGGTCTAATATCCAGAATCTACAAGGAACTTAAACAAATTTACCAGAAAAAAAAGAAAAACAACCCCATCAAAAAGTGGGCAAAGGATATGAACAGAAACTTCTCAAAACAAGACATGTGGCCAACAAACATATGAAAAAAAAGCTCGTCATCACTGGTCATCAGAGAAATGCAAATCAAAACCACAATGAGATACCATCTCACACCAGTTGGAATGGTGATCATTAAAAAGTCTGGCAACAACAGATGCTGGCGAGGATGTGGAAAAATAGGCACACTTTTACACTGTTGGTGGGAGTGTTAGTTCAACCATTGTGGAAGACAGTGAGGAGATTCTGCAAGGATATAGAACTAGAAATACCATTTGACCCAGCAATCCCATTACTGGGAATATACCCAAAGGATTATAAATCATTCTACTGTAAAGACACATGCACACGTATGTTTACTGTAGCACTATTTATAATAGCAAAGACTTGGAACCAACCAAAATGTCCATCAACGATAGACTGGATAAAGAAAATGTGGCACATATACACCATGGAATACTATGCAGCCATAAAAAGGATGAGTTCATGTCCTTTTGCAGGGACATGCATGAAGCTGGAAACCATCATCCTCAGCAAACTAACACAGGAACAGAAAACCAAACACTCATGTTCTCACTCATAAGTGGGAGCTGAACAATGAGAACACATGGTCACAGGGAGGGGAACATCACACACCAGGGCCTGTCTGGGGGTGGGGTGAAAGGGGAGGGAGAGCATTAGGACAAATACCTAATGCATGTGGAGCTTAAAACCTATGATGGGTTGATGGGTGCAGCAAACCACCAAGGCACATATATACCTATGTAACAAACCTGCATGCTCAGCACATGTATCCCAGAACTTAAAGTAAACAAAGAAGAAAAAAAAAAAAACAAAAAAAAATCTGATTTGGACACCAGTGAGAATATGAAGTCCCTCGGCTTGCTGGTTTTTCTTCTGTCTAGGATCGAACCTCCACTGCTATTACTATTTTTCTTACTTTTTGATTCTTTTGGATCCCATGGAAAAATATTTATCTGTAGCTTCTCCACAAAATGGAAACTTTTTAATCTTATCTAACAGGAGATTCGCATATGACCAATTCTTATCTTTTAAATAAAAATTTACTTATGTGCCTGCCTGAAAGGACTGAAGATCATACCTCTACACTCTCTCCCATGTCCGTTCTTTTCTCTCCCCTGACACAGCTGCATTGGAAGTATCTGTAAATGGGATGGACTAATTTTCCCTACCAAGAGGCCCCACTATAAATCAGTGGTCACCCACTCTAGCTAGGCATTTTGCCCACACCAGGACTATGAGATCAGATTTAATTTTCCAATCAGCAGTTCTGTGCATGTCTGATTCTTGGCTCAACATACAACTGCTATGTTGTTTATTATACTTAATCTCTCCATGGCCTCTGAAACTCCCCAAGGCTCGGATTCATTATCCGCAAAATCGTGGGAGGCTGGTTCCATGGTTCTTGCAGTCCCTTCGCTTTGAATCCTTTTGTCTATACTCTTGCTACATGGGTGTTCTCTGGGAGTCTGTTAGACATGCAGGACCTTAGGTCCCACCCAGATCCAGGGAATCTGCATGTTAATGTGATCCCCAGGTGACTCTCATGCATGTCACCATCTACAAAGACCTACCCTCCACCACACTGACCACAGCCACGAGCTGTACAAGACACCACCACACAACAGCCTCGGTTATCCCTTCATGAGAGAAAAACGAGCATAATGGCTGGGCGTGGTGGCTCACGCCTGTAATCCCAGCACTTTGGGAGGCCGAGGTTGGTGGATCATTTGAGGTCAGGAGTTCAAGACTAGCCTGGCCAACATGGTAAAACCCCGTCTCTACTAAAAAAAAATACAACAATTAGCCAGGCACGGTGGTGTGTACCTGTAATCCCCATTATTCAGGAGGCTGAGGCAGGAGAACTGCTTGAACCCAGGAGGTGGAGGCTGCAGTGAGCCGAGATTGTGCCAACTGCACACCATCCTGGGCAACAGAGTGAGGCTCTGTCTCACAAACCAAAACCAAAACCAAACAAACAAAAAAACAAGTCTCGAAAACAGCAAACAAAGCAAGGCATGAGATGAGTGTGGGCCGAGAAACAATACCGCTAGAGGAATATTGCCAAAACACCAGAGTCACGCCTTGAAGTGTCTTATCATCAGGGTCACATTTCTGAACCAGAAAGCCACAGGAAAGGAAAGACTGGTCACAGACTTCCTTCTTCCCTGGACCATTTGTTACGGGAAGTTCTCAGGAAACAGGTCAGTAAGTGTAGAGGGCATCACAGGACAAACTTCATTGCTGGGTTTCCCAGAAAAGAGCAGCTCTCCCCTACTGAAGACACTTTCAGCAGACGGGCCTTCACTAGTGAGTAAATACACTAAAGAAGCATGGACTTACTTGTAGGTCGGTGGAGCAGCTGATTTGGGGGAGAACCCATGAGATCTTTCAGGACGGTAGGGATGTTTTGATTAGCATATATGCTACAGCCATCTGCGATGCCAAAGCCACACTGTGATGGGACTGTGCCAGTTATGACACCTTCCTTCATAACCATGAGAACTGCACTCATGGCCTTTTCATACCCATCTGCTGATTTGATAACCACAATAACTTCCTTAGTGGGATCATTACTCCCATTGATAGTTGAACAAACTGACATCCATCCTGAGAAGTATACTTAAAACTAGCAAGTGGCAGAACTGAAATCTGAACCCAAGTATCCCAATTCCTAATGCAACCTTCTCACTGTTCCATGAAAAGTTCCATTTTATAGAGGATATGGCTGTATAACTTGGATTGGAAACTAATATTAAAAAAGCATGAAAAAAGCGTATCACGCCTGTAATCCCAGCACTTTGGGAGGCCGAGGCAGGTGGATCACGAGGTCAGGAGATCGAGACCATCCTGGCTAACATGGTGAAACCAGGTCTCTACTAAAAATACAAAAAAAGTTAGCCAGGTGTGGCGGCGGCGCCTGTAGTCCCAGCTACTCAGGAGGCTGAGGCAGGAGAATGGCATGAACCCGGGAGGCAGAGCTTGCAGTGAGCCGAGATCGCACCACTGCACTCCAGCCTGGGCGACAGAGTGAGACTCTGTCTCAAAAAAAAAAAAAAAAAAAGGAAGCGTAAACGCATCTATCATCACAAGCACCCTCTTTTTCATACATTTCAAATTTTTGATAGGTTTGAAAAAGAATGAATTCGATGGTATCTTTTTTTTCTTTTCACATAAAGAAGCCAAGGTAAAAGAGATTAAAGTAGTAGTCCAAGGTCACGGAGATTCCTGATGGTGGAGCAGGGCTGAAAAGCTCCCTCTTCTAGCCAAGTGAGGCCTGCCTGTCACTCTGTTTGGACGGCCCATTCTCAATAGCACTTTCGTCTCAGAACACTTTCCCAAGTCTTTAGGTTTCCCTTTGTCAGGATGAATACGATGGCTACATGAATGGTCAGAAGATTTCACCGACTCTAAGTCAAATTTAAAATAATTTAAACTCCTTTTGATGTTGAGCTATTCAAAGGTTTGAACAGTATATTTATTCTGCTGACTCAATCAACCCAAATACCCATTTGCATTCACGATGTAGTGTAGTGACCTAGGCACTTCAATGGTCAAGAGAGACACAGCCCTGTATGATGCGGCCACATTTTCCAACTTGGGGAAGAATTTATACACATATTATCACAAAGTAAACGCCGTACCACAAATCCAGTTTTTATCTTGACCTCCAGAAAATTAGGTCAGTTATTTTTAGCTACACTATCAATCTTGAAAATCTCCTAGAGTTAAAACTCAGGCTACATGTCTAAATCTGGGTTTATTTTTGTTTAAAAATAACAGTTTCCTGGCCACACATTTTTAAATGAAGCATGCTTTGTCCCCTTATGGTAACAAACTGTCCCTGGAAGGGACACAAACAAAGCTTCACATCATTTGTGAAAATATTCCTTATTGCTAGGGACATTTTCCTGAAATACCACTTGTCTGGCTTAGACTGAGAGTACAGAAGAAGTCCCTTTTCATTTAAAACACATTTCCTTTTGGCTTTCAAACATCACAGATCAAAGAACTTAGACCTACCAGTGGCATCAGTCAGTAATCAAGATAAAGACCAGCCAGGCTCCCTGGCATCTAAAAGCAGATTGTGGGGCTCCTTTTTCCCGTTTACCTGTAGAACTTGTGCCAATGTGCTGATCTGATTTCCAACTACATTAGGGAGCCTTGGTCCTGCCTGGGTTGTCAGGAACTTAAAGTAGAGACTAAAAAACAAGTTTATGGCCAGGTACGGTGGCTCACGCCTGTAATCCCAGCATTTTGGGAGGCTGAGGTGGGCGGATCATGAGGTCAGGAGATCGACACCATCCTGGCTAACAAGGTGAAATCCCGTCTCTACTAAAAATACAAAAATTAGCCAGGCATGGTGGCAGGTGCCTGTAGTTCCAGCTACTCAGGAGGCTGAGGCAGGAGAATGGTGTGAACCCAGGAGGCGGAGCTTGCAGTGAGCCGAGATTGCGCCACTGCACTCCAGCCTGGGCGACAGAGTGAGACTCCATCTCAAAACAAACAAACAAACAAAAAACCAAGTTTATATACTATAGAAATAATCTCTGAAAGATGCGGTATTAAGATTACAACACACACACACAAACACACACACACACATCTTCTTGTTTTGAGAAAACGTACAGTGAAGTATTTAGGTGTAAAGGGCCATTATGTCTGCAACTTCCTTTAAAAATTTTTAAATATATTTTTAGAACTTTTTTGTAAGTCTCCAATTATACTAAAACAAAAAATTTAGTACTGTAGGCACTGTCAGCTTTAATTTATAAATATTTGGATATTTTCCTCTGGTTCGATTTATAGTGAAATTACATCATATGCCCATTAATGTGATACAAACTGCATGTCTTCTACAAACAAAAATAAAAATAGAAGTGAATGTGATTTTGATGCTTTTTTTTTTTTTTTTTTTTTTTTATAAACTAGAGACAGAGTCTTGCTCTGTTGCCAGGTTGGACTGCAGGGGCATAATCTTGACTCATGGCAACCTCCGCCTCCTGGGTTCAAGCAATTCTCCTGCCTCAGCCTCCCTGAGTAGCTGGGACTACAGGTGCGCATCACCACGCCCGGCTAATTTTTGTATTTTTAGTAGAGACGGGGTTTCACCATGTTGGCCGGGATGGTCTCGATCTTCTGACCTTGTGATCCACCCGCCTTGGCCTCCCAAAGTGCTGGGATTACAGGCATGAGCCACTGCGCCCGGCCTGATGCCTCATATATTTTAAACATAAGTCAATTATTTCATATGGTCTTTAAGCCAAGAAACAGCTCTCTCTTCACATGCTAGAGGAAAAACTGGCTGCCTGGCTGGTTGAGAGATGTGTCCTTTGATGGCTGACCTGAAGACATTTCAAGGTGATTGTTACGTGAAATTCTCTCTTCAAATCTGACTTGAAGAGCCTAACCTCTGCAGCATATGTTATGACTTCACTGTGAGTCTTCTTTTATTAAAAAAAAAATCAGTTTTTACTAATTATAAGAGTAACATAAATTTAGTGCCAAAAATGTAGAAAAAATGAATAAGAATTCATTTACAATTCTAACAGCAGAAATAATAGTGTTTTTTTAAATGCTTTTATTCTTTCAGCATTATTTCGTCTCTTCCTTATCACTTTACTACATAATTTTTATGACTGTGGTTAATGAGAGTAAATTTTTCGAAGTTATTGAGGCACATGGAGAGTCCTTGGAATGAGGATAATTAGGCTTGAGGACACAGAGGAATCATGAGGAAGAATTCTCCAGTTTCATTCCTTTTTCTGGGTACAGTTTGTTTCTCCTTCTAAGTTCTTAGATATAGAATGAATTGGAAAAAATGAAACGTGAGGTTTGCTACGTCTGTAACAGTATCACATTTCATTTTTTAAAACTGCTAATGCTTTCAGTGAGGACCAGAAAGTACAGTGAGAAAAAAAAAAAATCCTCAAATACTAGTTTTCATGCTCTTGCGTGCGTTTTTATAAAGGCAAAAGTCATTCTGGTGCCTGTATACAATCTAAAGGCATAATCTCCTGGAGCCTTCAGTGCTGATTTTGGGATTTTCTGGAGATCAATCCACAGTGTCCCACTTTCTCTACTGGAGCTCTGGACCCATTAAGAGACAGCAAGAAGACATGTAAACCTCTCCTTTGCTTCTGATAAAGCCAAGCCCTTTCTAGTCCACATGATGCGTTCTCTGGGGAGCGAGTCACATACAGGAGACATGGCTTGTCCAGCTGCGTGCTGGACTGAATTTCAGCTCCAACCTGAACCTTCCAACACGACAAGGGAGGGAGGAGAATGGGCCTTAGCAAGACTTGCCCACAGCACTGCCATAACAGCTGTGTAGGCTGCGGGTACAACTCTAAGAGCAGCACTCATTTTGTAGTTTCAGTGAGTCGAGTCGTGTCCCTAAAGCTGTGTCCTGTGTGACCAGCCCCCTCTCTCAAGCTCATGAGAGAAGTCTATCTGACTGGGATGAGAGGGATCCTGGGGCGGGCCAAAGCAAATGAATGAAATGGGAAACCGTGTCCCTCCCCGCAGCCAGCAAAAACTCCGCCATGCTGTGAAGAAAAGTGCATTCTAATTGATACGTGTTGATACGTGCTGAATTGATGGAATTTTATACTTCAAAGGATGCAAAGAATTGGATAGCAAGTCTGATGAGCTCATGGTAGAAAGGATGATTTTAAACATCCATACATAGTTAATTTCATTCAAAGAGCCTAAAAAGACTTATGCAGATAATTATAAGGGGATCAGGCAAGTGTGTAAGATTAGCACAAATTACATATATATATATATATATAAAATCACAACACAGGACTGGCTCCTTTTCCCACAGACAGCACATCATCCTTGTATATATGATAGCTCGTTTGAAATGTTTATTTATGCAGATTTAAAAAAGCACACAAACCCTGTATGCACTTCTGCACAGTGGCCTACTCGTGTTTTCTTTAACACAAAACTTGCTTTCTGGTGAACAATTCTAGATACAGCAATGGTTCTTTCTCTTCCGCTTTAGCTTATTCACATGCTTCTTTAACTTCTTTAACAACATGTGGGGAAACCAAGCCTGGCAACAGAAAGCACTTCACATGGGGAGCTTGGAAATGAATGGAAAGTGTCTGTCTTCAGGAGAGCATTCAGGATGCACAGGAGTGAGAGAAGCTGAAGAGTCACTTTAAAAGAAATAATCTGCAACCAAGAAAATCAAACCACTTTATCATAAACTAGTGAGCCCCTCCCTCCCTGTCTTCCTTCCTTTTTCCAGGCGAGTGCTAGAAATAACTTCGTCAATTTCTTTTCACTTGAAAAGGAAAGATGGGCATAAAAATAATTACCATACAAGTGTTATGGTAGGGATACAGACAGAATGACAAAGAAACAAGCCTGGGCTTTAGGGATGTGACTAGTGATATTACAGTGGGGCCCAAGGGAAAGAGATCAGTGTCCTAGCAGATACAAGTGCATGTACCAAGGCACAGAGGACAAGCTGCCCAGGATCTGTGACTCTTCTGGCTGCTGGGGTACAAGGGAAGTGAAAAGGGAAGCAGCTTAGCCAAGAGGCTTTCAGTTTGTGGGATACAGAGGGCAGAGGAATACACTGACCTATACCATGAGTATACAATTAGCAAAATCCCAGCCTATGGGAATTCTACGGATCAAGTGACCTGCACTTCATTAACAGGTAAACTGTAAAAAAAGGATGGAGGAGAAGCCTGGACATTATAAAAGACTAACCAGACAAGTAAGCAGTAAAAAATGGCCAACAGCACAGCCGATAAGGATGCGCACAAGAGTGGTAAAGCCGGAAAGGTATTTCAGGAAGTGGCCCAAGGAAAAACAGTGGGCATTTTGGTGGCGGTATTTGGGATAGGGAGAGATGCTATCAGGGTGGAGGGTAAACTTCTAATTCTTGACCTGAGTTTAATCTATGAAAAGAGCAAATATGGGGGAGAAAGGTTCTGTTTACACATGTTGAGTTGCAATCTTTCAGGATATTGGGTGGAGCCATTGGAAACATGGACCCAGAGAGCTCACTTCTATGCTGAAACACAGGGAAGCATCAGAATGAAAATGGAAGCGTTCCCAATACTAGCAAAACTTCGCAGGTACTTTGAAAAAAACATCCACATTAGATTCCCCAAAAGGGATTTATCTGGTAATAAATTCTGCTAGACAATGAACAGTTCCACCCATGATAAAAATAACACGTCCTTGCTGAAAATTATTTGTATTGTCTAATTGCAGTGCTTAACATAATAAAATCAGGCTGGTGTTATTGTTAAGAACTAAAGAGTGAAGCATTTTTAATCCAAATAAAGTGCAATGGGTCTTAAATCAAATCATTTTAGTATAAGAATCTATGAGATAATAATAAAATGCAACTTCATTTTTTCCTGCCGAGAACAAAGAAGAAAATAGTGTAGGAGATGAAAAATAAAGTAGACCCAACCTTTTTGCTAATTTGATTTTAGATACATCCTCCATGCAGACAACGGTGAAGTGAAGTGAAGGGGGTGTCATCTTTATTCACCTAGAGAACCACAAATCTTGGTGCTGGAAAGTACGATCCATTTGACATGATGGAGTATTTCCCACCCGGCCACTCACTCGAGAATGGATAACCTGTTTTCCCACCTGGGGTAACTGCTTTCCATGGATGTACAGCTTCAGGCCTCATACGGGAGGATCTCACAACAATCTCTCCAAACTTTTTCTAATCCCCACACTTTCCAGTCTCGGCACAAGACCTCATCTAGGCTTCTGAGGCTTTGTTGATAATTTACACAAAATTCTAGAAATGTATTTTCTTTATGAAATTTACTTTAAAAATGTTATTTTCATCTCAGCACAGTTAGCCTTTCCTTATCTGCTCTTAAAATGTTTCAACTTGAAACTAAAAAAGAAAAAAAAAACACATTTCATCTCAAATTATGATATACTAAATAATTATTGACTTGGCCTCCAACATTTCTACTCTTTTCTTCTTACACAATCAGATTTAAAAACGTAACTACCTTTTCTAAACATACAATATTAAAGCATGTTCAACTTCAGTAACAGGTAATTAATGTACCTCAAAAGTCAGAGCCTCTATGTTAATTACCATAGTGCTCCAACATCGTTTTTTACATTTTTAAAGTTTTATTTTTTATTGATACATAATAGATGTGTATATTTTTAGATTACATGAGAAAAGAATATATTCATATAATTTGGAGAGATCAAATCAGTATAATGGGATATCCATCACTTAAATGTTTTTCTTTTCTTTTTGCTTTGAGACAGGGTCTCTCTCTGTCACTCGGGCTGGAGTGCAGTGGTGTGATCATAGCTCACTTGAACCTTGAACTCCTGAGCTCAAGTGATCTTCTCACCTCAGCCTCCAGAGCAGCTGGGTCTAGAGGCATGCACCATCACACCTGGCTAATGTTTAAATATTTGTTTTGTAGAGACGGGGTCTCACTATGATGCCCTGGCTAGTCTTGAATTGCTGGGGTCAAGCGATTTTCCCACCTCGGCCTTCCCAAGTGCTGGGACTACAGGTGTAAGCCACCGTGCCCAGCCTGTCTTCTTTACACTAGAAACATTCAAATTAGGTTCTCCTAGCTATTTTGAAATATACAATAGATTACTGTAAATTAGTCACCTTGCTGATAATTAAATACTAGGTCTTGCTTCTATCAAACCGTATATTTGTATCCATTAATGAACCTCCCTTTGTAAATATGACGTAAGCAATCCTTATTTGGCTACACTATAAACTTCAACAACAAATTAAAAGACGATTCACAATATAGAGCATTTATACATGCCTTTTCATCTTCCAAGTGTGGTAAACATTAATTAACCCTGCTAATTAAAACAGCCACAGTTTACACATTTACTCATTAATCAGCCTCAAGCAAATGCAAAGCATTAAACTCACGTTTTGGTACCAATTAAATGTTATTTTTTTTTTAAATGAAGAGATCATAAATTTAAGACATGTAGTTCTTAGATTTAAATTTGATAGTGGTTGAAAAAATTTGCCAATATTTCACATTCTTAAAAATCAAGGAAAATAAAAACATAACCGCATTATGGGTTGAATTTTCCCCCAAAATATATGTTGAAGTCCTAATGCCTACACCTGAGAATACAGCCTTACTTGGAAACAGGGTCTTTGCAGATATAATTAAGTTAAGATGAGGTCATACTGGAGAAGGGTGGGCCCTTAATCATATTAGAGAAGACACAGAAACAGAGACACGGGGAGTAACACCATGTGAAGACAGAGGTGGAGATTGGAGGGGTGCATGTACCAACCAAAGGAATATCAAGGGCTGGCAGCAGCACTAGAGCAAGCAAAAGGCATGAAACAGATTCTCCCCTAGGGCTGTAAGAGGCAGTGTGGCCCTGGCAACACCTTGCTTTAGGACTTCTAACCTCTAGAATAATGAGATAATGAGAGTATATTTCTGTTGGTTTCGGCCATGTGGTTTGTGGTAACCGGTTCCAGCAGCCCTAGGAATCTAATACACTGCCCATGTAAGTGAATATTAGCTATCTGCTGATAAGACAAGAATTTCTGGTTATAATAAATATACTGGAATAGCATGTGGGTTTTTTTTTGTTTTTTTTTTTGAGATGGAGTCTCGCTGTGTCGCCAGGCTGGAATGCAGTGGCGTGATCTCGGCTCACTGTAACCTCTGCCTCCCGGGTTCAAGCGATTCTCCCGCCTCAGCCTCCCGAGTAGCTGGGACTACAGGCGCCCAGCACCATCCCTGACTAATTTTTGTATTTTCAGTTGAGACGGGGTTTCACCATATTGGCCAGGCTGGTCTTGAACTTCTGACCTTGTGATCCATCTGCCTCGGCCTCCCAAAGTGTTGGGATTACAGGCGTGAGCCACAACACCCGGCTGAATGTGGTTTCTTAGTGAGTCCTTTACTCAAGGCTGGAATTAAACAGATAAAGGAGATCAATCACGAGCTCTATGCTAATAGTCTAATAGTCTAATCTAGCCCTGTTAAGTGCAGAGATGTTTTCCCTCTGAACACCCGCGTGTTTCAGCTCTGTTCCTCTTCCAATGCCTTCCACGGGAGCAAATCGTTTCCTGACCACCAATGGCTGCATGTCTTACCCTGAGAAGACCATGGGGATTTTGGATGCCAGGTCAACCCCTACACTCAGCAAGGAAGTGGAAGGGCCTCAGTTTCAAACACTTTGTAAACACAGAGGTTAGGTCATTTCCTCTCCCATAAGCCAGAAGCTGAGCTGTCCCTGGCAGCAAACTCTGTGTCAAATGCCTGGCGGGTTTCAGGTTTTACTAACTCCAGAGTGATGAAACATCACCACCTCTAATGCCAGAAAGAAGTCAGCTGTTGTACCTGTGTCACAACTAAATTTACTGAAGTCAGGGCAGCTGAAGTAATCTATTAAACTTAGTATGTCAATTTCAATTTAGGGTTCCCATTCAACAAATTGTGTATTAACTTTAAAAAAAAAAAAAAATCTCCGGTGGTCTAAAAGTTTTTGTTTTATTCTTGTATAAAATCTGGAAGACTGGATAGAATGCTTTATGTTATGAGCGTTCAGTAGCAACATTAGGTTAACTGTGACCTTTTGGCTCAAGACATGAGAAAATACAGTTAACGATGCTTGGTTATGGGTTTGTCATACTATACTTTCTTATACTATCCAGCAGTATCCACCTGCTTTAACAGTGTGGCTACACTAAAAACTAATTTAAAAAAATCTAGGCTGGGCGCGGTGGCTCACACCTGTAATCCCAACACTTTGCGAGGCCGAGGCGAGCGGATCACGAGGTCAGGAATTCAAGACCAGCCTGATCAACATACTGAAAGCCCGTCTCTACTAAAGATACAAAAATTAGCTGGGTGTGGTGGCGTGCGCCTATAATCCCAGCTACTCCGGACGCTGAGGCAGGAGAATCATTTGAAACCGGGAGGCGGAAGCTGTAGTGAGCCGAGATCGTGCCACTGCACTACAGCCTGGGCGACAGAGTGAGACTCTGTCTCAAAAAAAAACTGTCAAATCCCTCCATACAAGTGTATGCTCTTCACATACCAAGGAGGTCTTGGATTTGAAGTTCATCAAGGCCGAGTGTAGGCTGCCAGACCACAACCTCGTTTTAATGCCTTAGGTGCAGAAGCAGGAGAAATAATACCTTTCATGCCTCCCCTGACTAGCTTTAGGATAAAGAAGCTGTGCACTAAATATATAGTAGCTGAGGAATGATGAAGAGGATCTACCCAAAGTATGAATAAGCCAACTGCTATGGACTGAACTGTGTCCCCCTGAAAATTCATGTATCAAAGCCCTAACCCTCAAGGGACCTTTGGAGATCGGACCTTTAAAGAGATCATTAAGGTTAAATGAGGTCATGGGGGTGTGACTCTGATCCAATAGGACAGGTGTCCTTATAAGAAAAGGTAGAGGCCAGGTGTGGTGGCTCACGCCTGTAATCCCAGCACTTTGGGAGGGCAAGGCGGGTGGATCACCTGAGGTCGAGAGTTCGAGACCAGCCTGACCAACATGAAGAAACCCTGCCTCTACTAAAAATACAAAATTAGCCAGGCATGCCTGTAATCTCAGCTGCTCAGGAGGCTGAGGCACGAGAATCTCTTGAACCCAGGAGGTGGAGGTTGCAGTGAGCCAAGATCATGCCATTGCACTCCAGCCTGGGCAACAAGAGCGAAACTCCGTCTCAACAAAAAAAAAAAAAGAAGAAGAGGAAGAGACACCTCTCTTTCTCTCTGAGAAAGACCATGTGAGGACATGGTGCGTAGGTGGCCATTTGTAAATCAAGGAAGAGAGGTCTCCTCAGAAACCGACCTGCTGGTACCTTGATCTTGGACTTCCAGCCTCCAGAAGCGTGAGAAAATTAATTTCTGGTGTTGAAGGATTCAGTCTGTGGCATTTTGGTATTTTGTTATGGCAGTCCTAGCAGACTAATGCATTTATCTAGTCACACCCAGACAAAGGAAAGAGCAAAGGTCAGAAGAGCTTTTTCTAGAGGATTCTGTTTTCTTTCTTTCTTTGGCTTTTCTTTTTTTTCCCCGGAGGCAATAGCTGAATCTGAGAGTAACAAGGGGCTCACCAGGGATGTGCAAGGAATTTCTTGTACTGCCTCTTTCATGGAAATGACAAGGAAGTGATTTACTTCAGATGTGACTCAGTTCAGGATTTGAAAGCATATCTGACAAATGGTCAAACAAAGAAAAAGCTTTTCTTTTTCTTTACTTGACCATTTGCCACGCAAGTTCCCAAGTTCTTCCTCCCTATCTTGCTTCACTACGGGCAGTGGGAAAAATCCAAACAGCTTCCCCCTGTGTCTGGGACATCTCCAGCTCTGTGGTGTATTTACTTTGAAGGAACAAAAAGGGGGATCGTATATGACTTCCATCCCAAGTCACTATAGGAGATAGTTTAAGAAACAAGGGAGTTTAAATTGCTCTGCTGTGTAACCTGCAAAATTCATCTCCTACTGCAGAATAGAATGAGTTGCTTCTCAGGATTCGCACCTGGAGTTGGTATTCAGCACGTGTTTTCTTTGTAACATTTTTGTCAATTCTCTAAAAAGACCACACTTTTTGAGCTGGCACTAGGCTCTCTGACAATCTTCCAAGACGAAGCTTTTACAGTCCATCATTTACGATGCTGACAACTCCAGGCACATTTTGTCAATTTTCCCTTTCATCTCTTATTAAAATAATATCACTTTGGATTTGAAGAGAGCCTAAATGGATAATTCTTTAAGCAGAATGTCAGTATCAATGATAGAAAGGGAGGAATCTAAGAGGGAGGTAAATGTTCTGTAAGTAGGGAAGTAGGTTCACAATTTCTGAAAGAGCAAATCAAACAGCAAATGGGGGAAAGTTATGAAAGGCAGAATTTTGTGACTCAAGCCCGTCCTATGCTTATACAGTTTTTTGTTTTTGTTCTGAGATAAGGTTGCCCCTCTGTCACCCAGCCTGGAGTGTAGTGGTGCTGCCAGGCCTCACTGCAACCTCCACTCCTGGGCTCAAGCGATCCTCCAACCTCAGCCTCCTGACTAGCTGGGATTATAGGTGTGTACCCCTAAGCCCAGCTTATTATTTTTCTTACTGTGTGTAGAAACAGGGTCTCCCCATGTTGCCCAGGCTGGTCTTAAACTCCTGGGCTCAAATGATCCTCCTGCCTCCGCCTCCCAAAGGGCTAGGATTACAGGTGTGAGCCACCATGCCTGGCCCTTTATACTGTTTATTCCCTTTAGATACAGTTAATGGACATTAATAAGCAGTTTATGCCAATCCCTTTTCATAGCTAATAAGAAGTCTTATCTTGGATAAATAAAACCTAGCCACTAATGCTGCCACACCCAAACAAACTCTCCATGCATCTAAACTTCTTGAGGTTAATAATGCTTCATTGTAATATTTTATAAAATCACCACTTTGGAAGTGAACACCACTAGAAACTCACATGGCCAATTTATAGATGGGGACGGGGGGGGAAGCGGGGAGGATCTCTGCAATCCAGTAGTTAGGCTCTGCCAGAATGTATTTAGAGTTGTCTCTAAATACATTCTAAGTCTCTGCTTCATTTTTTTTTCAATGAAAATGACAATGTCTGTCATCCTATGTTCAAGACAAATATAAATATAACCTAAGTTTCTAAGAATCCTTATATTTTTGTTATTGCATATAAGCATGAGTTTTAAAAACCTCTGAATGTTTAAAGGATCACCTGAGGGAATAAGAAAAATGCAGATCTCTGTAGGTCTGAGGTAGAGCCCAAGAATCTGTATTTTTTAACTAGAATTCCTCTAAATTACTGTGCTTCACTTGGCCCCAATTACACATTAGGAAACAATGATTTCAGGATGACAATCAGCCTTTTCCATCCCAGGACTTAAAGCAACTAAACCGAAGACACCGACAAATACCAGATACCTTTCTCTGTCTACTGGCTGATGGCATAAAAGTGCAGAAGTCACGTGGGGCAGTATGGAAAGCTCGAGCTAGGACTGGAGTCAGCGAGAGACGCTAGCTTCCCCTGTTCGTGGATTCTGAAGCCTCAAGCCCACATTAACAAGGCCTTAGACGACAGTAAACACCCAGACTCAGGCTCCTACAGAGGGCCCCCAATTCTGCTTTAATATATCTATTTTTCTTTAAAGGAAAAACATCTGATATTTAAAGGCGCACTATGATTTCTGAAAGGCTTTGACCACACATGAGGAACTCCTTGGGCCTTGACGATTTTTAGCACTTTCACAGTTTCTGATTTTGATCAAGCCACTTAATCACCCAGGATTCTGAATCTGAAAACCAGGAAGGTTTAATTCCACTTTCATGTTCCCTTGAGGAGCTGTTGGCAGCAGGATGAAGGCAGGTCCATACTGAACATGGGAAGGAAGCCAGGAAGCCAGCTCTTCCTTTCACATCAAAGAGATCTAGAAAGCAAAACCTGTCTCACATTTGCATACAATATTAGACTTACATATGGATGCCACATTTGTGAAAAGACAGGCTAATTAGGGCATTAGTTTCTTTAATGGTTGCGATTTAGCAATTCAGATAGTCCCACTTAATTTTTCATCCTATACCTGAAGGACCTACTTCACACTTCAAGTGTAAAAGGCTTCTCCCTTAAGATAGAAAGAAGGCATTCAAGTGTCAAAATACTGGTTTCCTGCCAAAAAATAAAGGATGAGAAAAAGCAGACACTTAGCTTATCAAATCAAAATACATGCTGGCAGGGAAAGACTACTGGATTACCAAGTTCATTCCCCTAGCCTGCACTGATTCCTCTTTTCCTCTAAAGTTTCTTATTTTTTCAGTTTTTCTCATGATACTGACATTACCAACCAGCAGTCTGGAAACTGTTCAGGTTGATTTTTAGCAGAAAATCGAGGGGCTCTCCTGTTGTTGTTAATATCCTTAAAACACTTAAATTTGGTTAGTTTGCTTCAAGCATTCTCAGTATATTACAAAAAGAAAGTACTCAAGAATTTCTAGAATTTATTTTGACTGACATCAGCTACCCTAATGAACAGGAGGGGACAACAGCAAGGTATATTAGCAGCACCTCCTTCCTTTTTAATCAGAATTATATAGGGATTAAGAGCTCTAAGGCCACAGTAGAGTATAGTATCCTGGAAGAAGAAAGCGGAGAATGTCTGACACTTTCGTTGATCATTTAGGCTGATGGCTTAAACCATTTCCACCCAAGTTTCTTAAAATTTAGCATTTCCAGCCAACATTACCTACTGCAATTTCTCTATAATCTGAAGGGTACTGAGCCCCCAAATGAGGGAGAGAAAAGAGATGTAAACTAAAGGGGAGTCAGAGAAGGGGAAACTGAGTCTGTTGCACATCACTTACCCTTTCTTTAACATGATTTTAAAGGTAATAATGCTTATAAAAATATTAGTAGTCATAAGGGATATCAGGTGACAAGCAGAAGTGCCCCTCTCCACAGATGTGCCAGTGTTATCTGTAGAAATACGGTGCTAAAATTAGAAAAGACTGAACATTTTAATTTATTAGGTAGAGCCAAATAGTCTAAAAGGTTTCACCCACATACTTACCAATAGTTTATGAAAGTTCCTTTTCACCTATCCTTATCATGACAAGGCATAACAGATTTTTAAAAAACTACCAATTGGCCATAATTTTAAAAAAATTACATTTTCATTGGTATTAATCATGAGAAGTTGTTCACCTTTTAATCTACAACTAATTATCAGATATGCATGCATTTTTTTCTATGAATTAGAGCTGTTGTATTTTTGTGAATTAATCAAATGCATCAATTCCTTTGGGTTTTCACCTTAAACGTTTTTGTGGCATACAATTTGTATAATGTGAATTTAGAAGATAACAGCATAGGTAAGTCTAATTGGCTTACTGGGGTGCTACAATGGATCCTCGCCTATTTATTAACTTTTTAATAAGTTGATTAGTCTCTAAATCAGTTAATTCACAAAGTTTAGCACATATCAATGTCACCTGGACAGCTTGATAAACTATAGATTGCTCAGCCCCATCCCTAGCTTTGCCGATTCAGGAGGTCAGGGGTGGGATCACGGAATGTGCATTTCCAACAAGTTCCCAGGTGATACCAGGCGATGCTGATACTGCTAGACTAAGGACCACACTTGGAGAACCACAGCTCTGAAATATTCCCTGGGCATGGTATTTGCAATACATACTTTATACCTAATAATTTGTTTCAGGACACACAAATGCACATGAGATTTGATACATACTCTCAAAAAGCTAACAATCAGTTAAGTGGTAATTCACTGACATGTACACATCAAAGTAATGTTAGACACATGTAATAGGCCAAGATTGGGGATGGGCATTGTAGGTAGATGGAATAACATAAATAAATGCATCCAGGGCTATGGATATAAGATCAGCCTGGCTGGCAAAGTCAGACTCATGAAGGAGATTAATGAGAAAACCTATCTGTTTTGTCTGTCTCAGGTTATTTTGAGAATCAAGTGAAACTTAGAAACAACAACAACAAAAAAGCAAAGTCTGTCATCAAGAAGAATTACTCGGTTGCAACAATATAAACTAAGAAAAAAATACACAAAATTCCCTGCTGCCTTGGGAGATGACCTCATGATGTGTATCATTTACTTTTAATATTTTTATTTATTTATTTATTTTTGAGACGGAGTCTCGCTCTGTCGCCCAGGCTGGAGTGCAGTGGCGTGATCTCGGCTCACTGCAACCTTCGCCTCCCTGCAACCTTCGCCTCCCGGGCTCAAGTGATTCTCCTGCCTCAGCCTCCTGAGTAGCTGGGATTATAGGAGCGTGCCGCCATGCCTGGCTAGTTTTTGTATTTTTAGTAAAGATGGGGTTTCACCATGTTGGTCAGGCTGCTCTCGAACTCCTGACCTCGTGATCTGCCCGCGTCAGCCTCCCAAAGTGCTGGGATTACTGGTGTGACCGACCGCGCCGGCCGATGTGTATGATTTAATAGCCAGCAGCAACAGGCCACTAACATGCCATCTGCTAACAGGGGCTCTAGCTATTAACATCCACAGAGCTAAAAACTCTGTATGTCTGATCCCTTGCAAATGGCGAAGACCTGGCTAAGAATTATTATCTCATGCTTTCAGAGAAACCTTTGCTTGTCCTGCACTGAAAAATCTGGCTGCAATAATCACGTGGAAGAAGGTAAGTTTGTTGGCATGGTTCATGGGCTGGCTTATGACTTCTAAGCAGAAGATACAAAATAACATAAAAATCTTGCAACATGCACAATGTAGCTGATATTCATGTTCTCTTTAAATATCTTAACACTGACATATTTAAGGGTGTGGCGTCTTTGAGCTTGGGAAGCATCTTATTACTGAGGTACGAATGCTAAAAGAGGGACATTTCTTGTATCTACCACATTTTCAATGAAAAGATGCTGAAGGTGAATAAACAGCTCTGCAAACCCAGTTTTGTTTAACTTGGCAACAGCAGTAAGTAAGTATCACTGGACACAGAGACACTGGAATAGATTCAGTCTTTAGTCTTATTCATCACGTCTGACCTTGGGCACATTACATGGTTTTCCTGAGCCTATGAAATCATGGGGCTGAACAAACTGAAAACTAAGATTCTTTCCTTCACTAATAAATTTCAGCAAATTGATAGGAGTAAGAACGGTTGTCTAACGAGACTACCAAATGCTACGAGACGCAGCAACCAACGTCCCTTGACCTAATGGATACAGCTTCTTTCTTAACTGTTTATCCAAAGTCTCCCCAAGCAAATTCTAAATTATTCTAAATTATTTGAGTAACAAAGATTGTGCCCTTATACCTGTGACGTGTCTGGCAATGACAAAGAATGTGGAACATGGGAAGCATTTAATACATATTTACTGAAGATCCTGTGTCCTTATTTCTTCAATCTCCTTGCTATTCACAATGGCAAATCATATGAATATACATATATATATTTATCATGGTAAATATATATAACATAAATCTTACTGTTTTAACCATTTTAAGTGTAAGGCTCAGGGTATTATGTTCACACTGCTGTGCAACTGTGATGGACGATGCATCACGGCCATCCGTCTTCCCCACTGAACTATTTTCAATATTGCCAAATTGAACCTCTGTGCCCTAACTCCACAGTCCCTCATCCTCTCAGCCCCTGGCAATCACCATTCTACTTTCTGTATCTATGAATTTACTACCCTAGGTACCTCATGTAAGTAAAGTTCCATATAAAACACTTTACAAAATTTGCATGTCATCCTTTCGAAGGGCCAGGTTAATCTCTTCAATCATTCCAATTTTAGTATATGTGCTGCTAAAGCAAGCATCATATATATAATTTTTTTTTTTTTTGAGATGGAGTTTCGTTCTTGTTGCCCAGGCTGGAGTGCAATGGCACGATCTCAGCTCACCACAACCTCTGCCTCCCAGGTTCAAGCAATTCTCCTGCCTCAGCCTCCTAAGTAGCTGAGATTAGAGGCATGCACCACCGCGCCTGGCTAATTTTGTATTTTTAGGAGAGACGGGGTTTCTGCATGTTGAGGCTGGTCTCGAACTCCTGACCCCAAGTGATCTGCCCACCTCGGCCTCCCAAAGTGCTGGGATTACAGGTGTGAGCCACTGCACCTGGCATTTTTTTTTTTCTCTTTTGAGATGGAGTCTCGCTCTGTTGCCCTGGCTAGGGTGAAGTATCATGATCTCAGCTCACTACAGCCTCTGCCTCCTAGGTTCAAGTGATTCTCCAACCTCAGCCTCCCGAGTAGCTGGGATTACAGGCATGTGCCACCATGCCTGGCTAATTTTTTTATTTTTAGTAGAGACGGGGTTTTGCCACGTTGTCCAGGCTGGTCTCAAACTCCTGCCTGACTCGCCCTCCCAAAGTGCTGGGATTATAGGCGTCAGCCACTGTGCCCAGTCTATCATATATACACTTGTGAAAACTTCTAAGACTTCCTTACAAATAAAAGTGGTGACTGAGAACTAAGCCATATACCTAGTGATATCTCAGTGGTGATGATAAAGTTAGTTTTTATTTGACAAAATCTATTTGCTATCAGAATACTATACTTAAAAATCATAAGCTTTAACAATTAAATCGCATGTATAAAAATTTTAGAGAACATGCAGCTATAGCAACTTCAATGCTATACAAGAAGCTGAAGACGTAGGTCCACACCTCAATATCTGCCCTCAGGGGATGGGCAGACAAATTTCAATGCCCCCCGAACCAAAAGCAAAGACACAAAAGGCATGTACAAGACAATACAAGTTGTTGCCAAGCACTGTTTCAAAGAAATAAGATTTAACTCATGCTTTTAGGAGTATGTGTAAATACATAATAATTATCAAAAGACAAACACATTAAACAGGCTTTTTAAAATGCACTATCTGAAGTCAATGAATCCATTAACAGAAGCTGAAATTAAGTAACACCCTGGCCTTGACCCTCTGACCACCTGTTTCAGGCTCAAAGTCCAAAGCCTCTTCACAAATAGTGTTTAGATGCACAGCAAGTCAACATTCCTTTGGACACGTCTCATAACTTGGAACCGGTTAATAGATGGATTATTTTTGATGAGACAGTATAACTAACCTTCTATGATTTACTTTCTAAAGCAGCCCATAGTGCACACGGCAGGAAAACTGTTAACTAATAATGGCGCTTACTCAGAGAATACACGCAAAATTTGTTTCGGAGTTGAACACCAAGAAGCAAATTAACATGCCTTCCAAACTCTGTCTCACATGAAACAAATTCATGTCATTCCCAGTTAGTGTTTGTGGAAACATATTTCAAAATTAATCTCAAAATTGTGGAAACATATTTCAAAATTAATCTCAATTTGGATTCATCTCCATACTCAGGGTGGCAAACATCACTGATTTTTTCCCCTCCTTTTTTAAAAAAATGAACCTTGAAGGCAGATGCTTGTGAAAAACAGAATAACCAGCCCTTGTTCCAGTCTAAAATCATTGGTTGTTCCCAAGACTCTACAAAAAAATCAGGACACATCTGCTCTAGTGTTCCATGCCAGGAAGTAGTCCCACAGCCACCACTGTGGTCTGACTTCACTTCCCAATCATTTTAATTCGGATTTCTTTTTAGATTTTGTTTCAAATTACAGGGCCATACAAACGAGCTTGGTGAGTTGAGAAAATAACTTTGAAACTGCATTGGATCATCAAAAGAAACAGCAGACTTTGGCGTGGGAGACCCTGCCTCAAGCTCCATCCATTTGGTTGAGGTGCCCACACACGCACAAAAATAAAAGAATGGCATAAAAACAGACAAAAACTACTGACATGTCAATCATCATGGCTTAAGGAAAAGCTCACAAATAATTTCTCTGGAATCTCACCAAAATTTGGAGTAAAAGATGACAGCATGCTAAATGAATTCTCTTGCTACTTCTAAAATACTAACCTTCCTGAATGGGGCTCAAGGTGGAATCATTTCAAGGCAGATATCAGTTCTAGTAGATAAAGTGTTGTTTAAAACCTCATTAACATTATATATAAATATTCCCCAAAATGATCTACAGATCCAATGCAATCCGCACTTTTTTTTTTTTTTTTTTTTTGAAGAAATGGTAGTGGGGGTGGGAGGGTGAGCAAGACCTTAAAATTCATGTTGTAATGCAAGAGACCTCAGATACTCTAAGTAATATTGAAAAAGAAGAACAAAGATAACGGACTCACACTTGCTGATTTCAAAATTTACTATAAAGCTACAATAATCAAAACAATGTGGTACTACAGTAAGCATAGGCACACAGATCAAAGAACTCAGAATTAAGAAATAAACCCATATTATCTATGGACAATTGATTTTGTGTGATAGTGCCAAGACCATTCAGTGGGGGAAACAATAGTCTTTTTCTTTCTTTTTTTTTTTTTGAGACAGGATCTTGCTCTGTTGCCCAGGTGGCATGATCAAGGCTCACTGCAGCCTCAGCCTCCCCAGGCTCAGGAGATCCTCCCACCTCAGCCTCCTGTGTAGCTGGGACTACAAATAGATGCTATCATGCCTAGATAATTTTTTTGTAGAAATGTGGTCTTGCCATGTTTCCCATTCTGGTCTTGAACTTCTGAGCTCAAGTCATCTGCCCACCTTGGCCTCCCAAAGTGCCGGAATTACAGGCATGAACCACTGCACCTGGCAAGAATAGTCTTTTTCAACAAATGGTGCTGGGACACTGGATATTTATATGCAAAAGAATAAAGTCAAACCCTTACCTCACACCATATATGAAAATTAAAATGAATCAAAGATTTAACTGTAAGAGCTAAAACTACAAAACTCTTAGAAGGTAACACAGGTATAAATGGTTGTAACCTTGTTTTGGACAATGGTTTCCTAGATACAATACCATACTAACTGCCACAAAAGAAAAAACTGGTAAAATAGACTTCTAAATTGAAAATGTTTGTGTGTCAAAAGGATCCTATTAAGGAAGTGAAAATACAACCTACAGAATGGGTAAAATATTTCCAAATAATGTATTTGATAAGAATTTAATAGTATCCAGAATATATAAAAATTCTTACAACTCAATAATAAAGACAGGCCGAGTGCAGTGGCTCACTCCTGTAATCCTAGCACTTTGGAAGGCCGAGGTGGGCAGGTTGCCTGAGCTCAGGAGTTTGAGACCAGCCTGGGCAACATGGTAAAACCCTGGCTCTACTAAAAATACAAAAATTAGCTGGGTGTGGTGGCACGTGCCTGTAATCCCAACTACTGGGGAGGCTGAGGCATGAGAATCATTTGAATCCGTGAGGCGGAGGTTGCAGGGAACTGAGATCGTGCCGCTTCACTTCAGCCCAGGTGACAGAGCGGGACTCTGTCTCCAAAAATAAAAATAAAAATAAGAAAGTAAGAAAGGTAAACAACCCAATTAAAAAATGGGCAAAGAATCTGAATGTACATCATTTATTTGAACCGAACAAAATAATCCATAATAAACCATTGCAATCGCATGAAGAAAACACTATGGTTAATATTAAATTCATCAAATTTCTGCCAGCATCCATTTGGAGCACAATAAACAAGACCAATATACTGCACTGAATTATACATATTAAGGTCAACAATTTGTCTGCCAGAATGGTAGAGAGAGCATTTTTTTTTTAAAAAAGGAAACATTTTTTACATTCATTATTCCTAGAAAGTGTATTCTTTTTAATGTAGCTATAAGGATTTACTTTTTCCTAAAATTATGGAGTAGAAATACATAAAAGAAAGTATCTGTTTGCCAAATGGTAAAACTATAAAAATCATTCAGGAAAACGGATGCTGTATTACATGTGAACTTTTAAAGGTCATTATCATTGACTTCCACAGATCATCTGGATGACATATACACTATATTTACAGATTCCATAATTAAACTCCAAAGCAAGAAAAAGAGAGCTTACCTAATATCACAACCAAAAAAGGCATAGAGAGCTAAATGTATACAAAGCAGTCTACTAGCCACCACTATGGGTGAGTTCAACACCTGAGGTCCGTAACCTCAAGTCTGCAGACAGACCAGTTGGGGACCTAAAGTATGAAGTGTACTGGCATTCACACATTTGTATCTTGCTGTATGGAGACATTTCAACATGGCAGTCCAAATGTCGGAAAACTAGGAGGCTGTCTTAATAGTATACCGTACTTTGCCATTCATTTGACAAAGCATTTTCATTTATAAATGAGTGGTTCTATTTTGAAAGAGAAATTGTCTTGGGTCAAAGATATACATTTAGACACAGGCAGCTAAACTTATAGGCCTCATGTTTGTTAGTTAATAACACTAGGGAAAATATGAATAAGGGGCTCTGAGACTATTATGAAACCAATGGGGGAACAAGGCTTTGGTTGTTGATGATATGTATAAATGTTCTTGGCCAGATGTGGGGGCTCATGCCTGTATTCCCAGCACTTTGGGGGGCCAAGATGGGCAGATCACCTGAGATCAGGAGTTTGAGACCAGCTTGGCCAACATGGTGAAACCCTGTCTCTACTAAAAATACAAAAAAATTAGCCAGGTGTGGTGGCACGTGTCTGTAGTCTCAGCTACTTGGGAGGCTGGGGCAGGAAAATCACTTGAACCCGGGAGGCGGAGGTTGCAGTGAGCCGAGATCGCGCCACTGCACTCCAGCCTGGGTGACTGAGCAAGACTCCATCTCAAAAAAAAAAAAAAAAGTTCTTACGGCCAAATACTTAAGTCAGCTGTAAACTATTAAATCTATATACATTTAAAAGTCATTTCTTATGAAAAACAAAGTCACACCTATGTTCTTAGAACAAAGTGACAGCTCTCTCTCTTTATTTGCTTTTATGATTTTTTTTTGATGTTCATCCTTGACTAACAATTACACATAAGGATACTTGAAATTCTCAATAGCATTAAATTTCTATTTTGTTGGACTGGGAAGTGCTATAAATATTCTCTTTTAAACCTAGTCTACTTTGGACTCACTAAACCCCCAAATCAACAGGCTTATTAGAAACAGAATATGGAAACACTGTCTTTGAAATAACCATGCTGCATTTTTCCTGAAGAGTGGAACATTTTATCAAGAGGCCACAGTAAAATTGTAATAAAAAATAAGCATCCTTTCATTATTGCGAATTTCTTGATTCTCCGCCACATCTTTCAATCTTACCCCACTCACTATGGATTTATTCAGCCAGAGATCTTTCCCGCATCTGGTTTATAATAATTCATGTTTTTATTAATTTTGAATGCTAGAAGAAAAAATCATGGGTATGAAACAATTATGCCTTTGTTCCCTCTTTATTTCCTACTGCCTTTCTCATAAATTGGTTGTTATAGCATTCTGTAAAACAGCCATCTCTGAAAAGAGCTACATTTTTAGCCTTGAGGTAGCTGCAAAGAGAAGCACACTTTGATAAATAACCTCAGTGCCAATACAAAGAGTAGAATAGAATCCTTTTAGCAGAGATTTAAGGAAGATTACAAAGGACAAAAAAACACCAATCATTTTTAAATAACAATTTGACAAAGCAAAGGTTGAAGGGATGAAGAGATTCTGCCCTTTTGAAGGATTAAAACATAATTAAAGCAGAATATGAACATTGAAGAGGAGCCATATTTTCACTGAAATAATGATTCCATCGTTTGTTGAATGAAGAAAATATTAATGAAGACCTACATAGTGATTTAAAAGAGAGGAGATTTTATCTCTATATGAACAATGCCTGAGGCCATTCTTTGCAAGAAATCTTCATTATCTGCCTGAAAATAACTTTTTTAAAAATAAAAACATTAATAAATGACTGAGCCTGGGAACTTGCAAATAATAATTAAAATTGAATTAAAAAAATGAAATTATAAAATAAAACACGGGCCTTTTATAACACAACTAACAGGACACTTGAAAATTCACACTTATTTGTCACGTGAATAGCTTCAGACTGTGGTTGGCGGTCAGACAGGACAGCATAATTAAATCAAGTGTCAATGTGTGTGAACTGGGTAGATGACCAAATAGCAGAGGGTCAGGGTACAAAAAAGGACCATGTTGTAAAATTTTATTAATAATGGTCCTCAGAGCCCTGATTTATGCTGTGTTATCTTGGCCACCCACATCCATTTAGTTGACTTGATCAATCACAGCTTTAGAGCATGCTGTGGCCTAGGAAAGAAATTTGTTTTGTGTGGCGCTTATGCTAGATGTCAAGGAAGGAGTTTTGGGCAGGTCTTTAGGGTTATGGAGGAGCGCACTTGATCAGTCCAAGTTAAGGAGCATCTGCCTTTTTATTCTGGGGACCGGCTTCAACCTTATATTTATAATTACTAATATCTAAAAAGTATACCAAGGTCCCTGCTGGATCTTGCGGAGGCAAGGATGATCAACATATATCTGGAGGAGTTCACAGGATGGAGGGTTGGTAGAGATATAAACAAATAATTTACTCCAAGTTAGAGTATAGTATTGGAGGCGGATACCCAGTGCTTTCACACTGAGGTTAAGTAGGGGAAAATTCTACTTCAGAGAGAAAAATAGGTAGCAGAAAGAACACAGATTTTGGACTTCTGGCAGGTCTTGGCTTCCACCCCACTTTCATCACTTTACTGTCTGGGCTGGGCAAGTTGGTAAACTCTCTTAGGTTCAATTTCTTCAACTGTAAACTGGGGATGCTATCACTGAATTTCCCGGTATCTTCACTAGCCCATATGCTGCCTTTGTGTGAAATACAAGAAAGCCCCACTTCCAGTGGGTGTGCACAATGCCAGAAGGCTTGGCTCCCTGAGTGGGATGTAGAATAAATTATCAGTCTCCACTCTTACCCTAAACCACCTGCCACTGCCACATCACTATATGGGGGTCCTGTACCTCAACGGGGGACATTCATAAAGAAAGAACCTGACCATCAGCATTATCACAAATAGGCACTCATTAGTTGGTTACATGGTTGTCACTCAAATGCCAGCTCTTTTCTCTGTTCTCTATGCAAACTAGAAAGGGTTTATAGGACTTGGGCATTTTACTTGAATCTTGAAAGGTGCAACTTTTCAAGCAAGGAAAAACCACAAGCAGCTTTTTTTTTTTTTTCTTTTTTTCTGGAGACGGAGTTTCGCTCTTGACGCCCAGGCTGGAGTGCAATAGTGCAATCTTGGCTCACCGCAACCTCTGCCTCCCGAGTTCAAGTGATTCTCCTGCCTCAGCCTCCTGAGTAACTGAGATTACAGGTGCCTGCCACCATGCCTGGCTAATCTTCCTATTTTTAGTAGAGATGGGGTTTCACCATGTTGGCCAGGCTGGTCTTGAACTCCTGACCTCAGGTGATCCACCGCTGCCAGCCTGCAGCTGTTTTTTTTGTTTTGTTTTGTTTTTTGTTTTTAAGGGAACTTGCGTAGTTCCGAAAAGGAGGAATTGAAGTGGGAGGGGGCCAATGTGAGACAAGAGGTAGGGTGACTGGCTGGAAGTCTAATGACACTGATGAGAGGACAGGATCTCAGGTAAGTAGTGGATGTGAAGAGATTTCACATGAACACAGAAGGCCGAATATACAGGACTTGCAACTGATAAGAAATAATGGGTGAGAGAGAGGAAGGCTTCATGGATAGTTTAGGCCAACCAAGAGAACTCAGAATAGAGTGTGTAAAACAAGTAAATTTCCAGAAGGACATGAGTCTTATACACACTGATTGCAGGTTCAGAGGCACATGGGATATTTGGGGTCTGGAATATGGCACTGGGATTCAGTACGCTGGCTATGGCTAGACCTATGAATTTGGGATTCACTGAAGTTAGTGGGAAAGTAGCATAAACAGACAGGATGCCTCAGGGAAGCACAATGGAATATAAAAGGGCTAGGGCCAGAACTCACAAGCACGATGAACCCTATGCTGTGGTCACAATTTACTGCTCACAAATTTGATGCCAATTTTCCCCTTCACCCATAGCATTCCTTCTTTCTCAGCATGACTCCATTCTTCCTCATTTTCACCCATAAAAGAGAATTCTAATTGGAAGCATAATTTACTGAAGCAGATATACCTCTCCCACTAAAGATACTGGCAGTTCCCCAGACTGGTGAAAACCTCTTATCCATAAAGCACCTGTTACCATTATTTAAACCATTGTATCTCTCTACAGATGTTTGACTGCATTAAGCACATCCTCATTGCTTGCATTTATAAGCACAAACTTTTCTACAAAAGGCATGCATTTTTAGGGACTTTAAAATTTTCTCCTTTTGCCAGTGTCTCTGAATTTTAGTATCCTATTTGTACTGAACTGACTCCAAATCTAAAATTTGACTATATACAGAAATAGCAAATAAATGCAACTCAGACTAAGGACAAAGCATTTAATCAGAGAATATTAGAAAGACTACAAGACATAACCTGGAAAAAAAATCTATGAAGAACCTATTGAGAAAGTAAGCTAAAAGCGACACTTTTTCTTATGAGAAATTTCAAACACATACAAAAGTAAAAAGAATAACATAAGGAACCTCTAATAACATTTGGCTTAAGCAATTAGCACCCCAGGCCAATCTTGAAGTTTCAACCATATTCCTACTAAAAAGTGAGGTATTGTTTTAAATGTTCCTTCAAATGAAAAAGGACTATAGATGACAACTAGGTTCAACCCAGAAAAGCTATTCTCCCCAGCGAACCACTTCTGTAGCTTTGCCACTAGGAGCTCAGACAGTGTACAGGGTTCATTACTTCTCTTTCTATAGAGAACAGTCATTTAAAAATGGAAGCACCCAGGATTCCAAATGAAAGGTTTTTAAAAAAGATTATCTTTCAGAATGTGGCATCTGGTATATTTAGAATGATACATATGTCATTATTTAAAAAAACTCAGCCATTAGGTTGGATTAAGAGCATATTACATCTATGTCCACACACACACACACACACACACACACACACACACACACACACACACATTAAGAGCATATACGTAGTATGTTCTTAATCCAACCTAATGGCCGTTTTTTTTTTTTTTCCTTTTTACAGAAAAAGATTCCATGATACTAATTATCTAAATATCCTCCCTGTTACTGAGATTTGAAGTTTATTGTGCTGCCCTATTCTTTGGCATGTCATAATACTCAAGATATCTGAACCACCATCTGTTCTGTGGAAGTGTGACTAATTAGTGGCTAATGTTTTCAGTAGTATCGTGCCAAATAAAAAGTTCTAATAATTTAATTATAAAGAGTCAACAATAATTGCTGGGTGAGGGTGGAATATTGGTCATCAACTTTTCAGTCCTTTGTAATGGCTTATTTCCCTATAGTTTGGTATTACCTATGCCACTTCAACTGAAATCACATGTGAAGATAGGCTTAAGATAGCTATTAAAAAAACAAACATGTTATCTAGAAGATTTTAGCTTCAGTTCATTAAGACTGATAAATTATTTGATTTCGTACCTTCTGCAACTTTTTGGAAAACTTCTTTACACTTATTTAATATACAGTATTTTACAGGTTCCTTACTGATGTCTATTCTCCAAGTATACCTGAAAAGTATATTCGTTTGCTAAAGACACTTGAATCAGTGAAAAATTAATTGGAAATCTCTGTTCTCAATTCATGGTGTAGACTAAAAATTCCACCTCCACTATCTTCATAAATTCTTGCTCAACACTGAGTTGCTCCTTCTGAAGAAAAGCTTGGCACACTATGAAGTTGCTTTTTTCTTTTCTTTTTTAAACAGAGAGGGGGTTTCACCATGTTGGCCAGGCTGGTTTTGAACTCCTGGCCTCATGTGATCTGCTCGCCTTGGCCTCCCAAAGTGCTGGGACACTGCATCTCCCTGACATATGAAGTTTCTTTTGCAAGTTATGTAGCTCAAAGCATAATTTCAGATTCCGTCCATTAATGTGCAGTACTGAACAGAATATCATCACCTGACACATGCCAAGTATTTCACAGCAATACAAACAACATTTACAAGACCGTATAAGTCAGGAAAGAAGGAGCAGAATAACACTGGCATAAAATGGAAAAAGTGAGGGCCAGCTGTTCCCTTGAGCAGTATTTCAGGCACTTCAAAGTCGGACTTACTGTAATGGGTACATCCATCTATAACATCCTAGGTGCTCTGATTCCAGATGATAACCTGTATCTGTTTCCAACCCAATTAACAAAGGGGAGGATTCTTTATGGGGAAGGATATGCCAGATACATACTGCTTATACGTTGGTAGACTACGCACTAAATCTCCAGTATAGGTACATATGCTTATGTTGAAAGATGCACCAACATAATTGTCATCTATGTACCTTTGTGAAGTAAACAGTTATGGGCATTTTGGCAGTTGACAGAGACTCATGTGATATTTTACTCCCTTTCCAAGAAAAACAGAAATAAGAGACCTTAAATGAAATCATTAGTCATTAGGAAAGTCATTAGGAAAACTAGGGACATAAAAGACAGTGGGCACACAAGGTCAGTTTCCTGGTTTTGATAATGGACAATAGTTATGCAAGACGTCACTGGTAAGGCAAGTGGGTGATGGATGCATGGGACCTCTCTGTACTATTTTTCCAGGTTCTTGTGAGAGCATAATTATTTCAGAATATAAGTTTAATAGCCCACTATCTTTTAAGTTTAAACAATGATGTGGTTCAGAGAACACTCATGGCTTCCCCACTCCACCATCAAAGAGATTTGTGACTTACTGAATGTAACAATAACCTCAAAGTCAGAAGTCACAGTTATGTGTTTTGGCTGTGTTACTTAGAATGCATGTGACACAGGCCAGTAAGTTACTCAAATTTTAAGTTTGAGCTTTTTCATTTGTAAGATGGAACAATCATGACACTCAAAAGATGAAGAATGAGTTTTTTCCCCCCATTAATTGTAAAGTACCAAAGCGTCATAATTTGAGAGCCATAACAAGATTGGGCAAATTAGAAAAAAATGCTGCCATGTATAATTCAATAACAAGTGTCCAATTATTATAAAACTATACCCTAAGTCAGGCGACATTCCTCCAGTCTTACAAGTATGGTGAGGTTAGAACTGATTCAATTGCTAAAGCTAGAAAGCTAGTTCCATCCTGACAGTTTCATCGTAAAAGGCAACCTGTTCTATTAACTTCCATATTCCTCAAACAGATAACTCACTTCCTCAATTTTCCTCTGGGGGAAAATACATGTCCACGTGCAGCATCAAAAGAACAGCTTACTTACCAACTTCATCCTGAATCTCCTCGGCCACTGCAGGCACGTTGTACAGCAGGGAGAGAGACTGATTCATGCGCTCGTAAATCACACGGAGGTGTGTCATAACCTGCATCAAGGGATGACAACTCCAGGTCAGCAATGTCTGGGGTAGGAATGGTTATTTTTCTTAGCAAGCACTGCAGGTGGATACAAACTTCCAAAATAAAACTGACAAACACTGCTACTGCTAAAAGGTTTAATTAAAAGGGCAACTTTATTTTTCTTGTTCTCCTATTTCTGTTCTCTAACTTCTGAGCTCAGGTTTAAGACTTATCTTTAAACTTACCATTATTTTGTAAGCTTATAACAGCCAATTAAAAAGGCCACCTCTGCCAACTCTGATTCCTAATACTGAGGCTCTCTAAACAGACCCTGATGCCCTAAATACATTTATTTGCAAATTTCCCCATAGAAAACAACATATTTCAATTTGATTGGCTATTTCATGCTAACTGTATATATATTTTTAACTCTTCCATTCAAGAAAATGTAAAGTTTCAGATTTCCTAAGGTAGATCCCAGTTTTCAGCCTTTGGGAACCGGGGAGTATAAAATACATTATTACTGGGCTTCACTTAGGCTCACATAAAATCTCAATATTGCGGTAGGTTTATGATGCCATACTTTAGTTGAGCCAGTTTTCAAGGTTTTAGTTTATACAACTTTTGTTTTCCTCATTTTAGTCATTGGTTTTAATCAGTTCCTTAGCAGTTAGCAGTAGACTGTTAAGATTTTTACATTTCTTGTTATTTTCATAACTGAGAAAATGCCAAACCACATACTGCTCTAAGACAAGCTTCTAGAATTTACCAGAAGTTAAACCGTGCCATAGAGAAACCACCTATAGGTGCTTGGAGAATGCCTGGGATCCTGTCATCAACCCAAGAAGCAAGAATCCTGGATTGTCAAAGCTGCAGAAGATGATTAGACCCCGCGCTCACCTGGGACCGGATCTGAGCAGCTTTCTTGGGATCTACCATGCGCACATGCTCGAAATGCTTTAGGGTGTGCTGTCTGTCCTTCTGTTCTGCGCGGACATACTTCTTTAGCATATTGAACACGTGACGAGGCTGTGGGAGGAAAATGAAAAACTCTTTTTCAAGTTTGTGCAAAACACTGCTTCTTGCATTGGCGTTGGGTTAGAGGTTCCACTAATGCATCCGGTGATGTGAACGCACTGGGAATCATCTTTCTGCAGGTCTCCCTTCTAAACTCCTACTCCTTTCTTAATGGGTAATTACTTAGATCGGCTGCTTTTCACTTCCACAAGAGCATTTAGCATTCTCGACATATGTGGTGATTGTCCTCCTTACTCAACATTTTCTTTTTAAATAGGAGTATTCTGCTATAGAAAGAGAATAGATTTGAGGTCTGTCAGGTTAAGTTAGGTCCTTCTCTTTTCCCACCCAAGTATACAGGGGCATATGTGAGACTACATTGCTACGTGCACATTCTGAAGACCAGAGGTAACGTCACACAGATAATCCCATCACCAGTAACATGTAATATACGATAATCAATATGAGAAAAACAGGAAATTTAACCACTATTTTGTAAGCCAAGGAGTAACTGAGCTGTAAGAGACATTATGTTTTTCCAGGAGAAAGGCCATTGCTAAATTGTATTTATTTTACTTTGAAATTTAATTAAGTTCTTTCTGAGCTATCAGATTCTAATTCTTTCAGCAACAATACATTTTGTCTTAAGTGCTCCTATTTTCTTTCTAATTGGTTCCACTTCATTTTTTATTTTAGTTTTACCTGAAAACACCCATCCTAATAAAAACTAAGGACGAAGGTTCCCTGGTCTTCAACAATTTCATCGCTAAATGCATTCCATTATATGGTTTTGTAAAATGATTTCCAAAGACACATTTCTTCTACATTAAAACAAACAAACAAAAAACCAGCTGTGAAAATTCATGTCAGGAATAGAGTTTTGGTCATTTGGGCAAACCTAGTTATTATTAACCCATGTGTCATGAGTACCCTGAAAACCAGTTGGAAGGTACAAAATTTATTCCAGAGATGGTGTGTGTGGTGGTGGGGTGGGGGGTAATGGGGCTTTTGCTGTGTTATCCATATTCTATGGGATCTGCCTCTCCTTCCCCTTTTGCTTAGTTAACTTAGGAGCCATCTCCCTGCCATCTCAGGTGGAACGAGGTAGGCTTCTTCTGTGCTCCTATGAAATACTGTGCAAATCCCCATTAATGTACCTAACTCAACTTATTAAATTATCTATGATTCTTACTCCCTTCTTTAATGTGAGATCCATAGGACTGGATTTGGTCTTCTTTTTCTTTATTTGCAACCCCAATAACATAGTGCCTGACCCAGAGGGTGCTCTGTATTTGCTTGGTGAATGGCTGCCGCAGAGGCCATGCCCCATACTTGAGAAAACAAATACATACACACAATAAAAATAAAACAAACTTGCACTCATCTGCCTTCTTTCTTTTTGCCTAAAAGAAATGCGCTTCTCCATAATCCCCAGAAAGACAGACATCACAGCCTGTAACAGTTCTTGGCAATATATCATTACAACTCTCATCTGTACCGTGAAATCTGGTTGAATTTACAAATCAGAGGATGACCTTTTAAATCTCAGAAAAGTAGTAAAAGAGGTAGTGACTGATAAGCTATATCTCTATATATTGAAAAGAGGATAGGTTATATATGTGAATTAAAAAAAAAAAGAACATTTGAAAACATCACAGATTAAAGGCTGACTCTTGTTGATTGTGAAGGATATTTGATATGCAGAGTTGTGTGATCAGGATCTTGCACAACCACCCTCGATGCCTGCTTGTTATTAAGCACCAAGGTCTTAGAAATCTCTCTAGTTCTAGGCCGGGCGTGGTGGCTCACGCTTGTAATCCCAGCACTTTGGGAGGCCGAGGCGGGTGGATCACGAGGTCAGGAGATCGAGACCACGGTGAAACCCCGTCTCTACTAAAAATACAAAAAAAAATTAGCCGGGTGTGGTGGCGGGCGCCTGTAGTCCCAGCTACTCGGAGAGGCTGAGGCAGGAGAATGGCGTGAACCCGGGAGGCGGAGCTTGCAGTGAGCCGAGATTGCGCCACTGCACTCCAGCCTGGGCGACAGAGTGAGACACCGTCTCCAACAACAACAACAACAACAACAAAAAAAAATCTCTCTAGTTCTGTTACCATTATACATCCAAGGCTGGAGACAGAAGGGGTTGCAACTAATTGCATTTAATCATGATGTTCCTTCCTGGCCTTCATGGATGCTTTCTTAGTTGCTCTATTTCATTTTTCTCCCTCGTAAAGGATTTGAATTTTTCTTTAAAGAGTTTAAATAAGAAAAAAAAAAAAGCACTTCAATTAAAAAAGTAAGGATTGCTTTGGGAGTCTAAGGCAGGACGATCACTTGCAGCCAGGAGTTTGAGACCGGCCTGGACAACATTACAAGAACCTGTCTCTACAAGAAAATTTTAAAAATTAGCTAGGTGCAATGACACACGCCTGCAGTTCCAGCTACTTGGGAAGCTGAGTCAGGAGGATTGTTTGAACCCAGGAGGTTGAGGCTGTAGTGAGCCCTGATTGCACGACTGTACTCAAGCCTGGGAAAGAGAATAACAGCCTGTCTTTTAATTTAAAAACAAAAACAAACAAAAAAACTGTAAGAACTGTTTTTCATCATAATTTCTGTAAGATATTTTGTCCTAAAAGGACTGTCACCAACAAGCAGGTGCACCAGGATGCTATGGCCCCAGGCTGGCCTTGGCATTACTACTTCAAGCTAAATTTCAATTTAGAGAAGGTGCAGGTCATTTCTGATAACCAACATCTGGATCTCCCTTTTTCTTCTCCTATCACCACAAACAGAATTATGTTCCCACTAATTATTATTATTATTATTATTCTTTGAGATGGAATCTCGCTCTGTCTCCCAGGCTGGAGTGCAGTGGTGCAATCTCGGCTCACTGCAACCTCCGCCTCCTGGGTTCAAGCGATTCTCCTGTCTCAGCCTCCTGAGTAGCTGGGACTACAGGCATGTGCCACCACGCACAGCCAATTTTTTTGTATTTTTAGTAGAGACGGGGTTTCACCGTGTTAGCCAGGATGGTCTCCATCTCCTGACCTCGTGATCTGCCCGCCTTGGCCTCCCAAAGTGCTGGGATTACAGGCATGAGCCACCGCGGTTGGCCAATTAATTATTCATGTTAACATACGTTTAAAAATAAACACGAAAGCCTTGACTTTTCCCATCTATGCAATTCAGATGGCAGTATCTTTCAGATAGTATTTGCAGATTAAATGTGTTCAGTGATAGTTACCCAGCATGATGCATAGTCCATTGCTGATACTCAATACACATTTATTTCTTTCACTCAGGCCTCATCTATAAATCATTGACCCCTTTCTTTCCTCTAAGTAATAAGAGTTCAATGTGTATTGACTGCTTCTGAATGAGACAGTATATTAAATGCTTTTTGCTGGTAACTCATCAAATCTTCATCTCATCTTCCCACCTTATTGGTGAAGCATGAAGCACAAAGGAGATGGTGGTTATGTAGGCTACATCCCTGGCCCATGATTACACAGCTAGTTAGTGTTAGATTGAGAATGGGTTAGTCTCACTGCCTGGCTCCAGAGCCTCTTCTCCTAATCACTTTGTGATCTGGCCCTTCAAGGAGAATCTAAAATGGACCAAGCTTTAGATACTTCTACAAAGCAACTTACAAAGTTAAAAACACGCCAGGCGCGGTGGCTCACGCCTGTAATCCCAGCACTTTGGGAGGCCGAGGCAGGCAGGTCACGAGGTCAGGAGTTCCAGACCAGCCTGGCCAACATGGTAAAACCCTGTCTCTACTAAAAATACAAAAATTAGCCGGGCATGGTGGTGGGCGCCTGTAGTCCCAGCTACTCGGGAGGCTGAGGCAGAATTGTTTGAACCCGGGAGGCGGAGGTTGCAGTGACCTGAGATTCCACCACTGCACTACAGCCTGGGCGACAGGATGAGACTCCGTCTCAAAAACAAACAAACAAACAAACGAAAACAAAGTTAAAAACAAAGAAATAAGTGTATGGTTAGAAAAGACAGTCTGTTCCAGGAGTAACTGCCTGACTTTCTAGTTCTTGTGAGTGCAGGTAATATTCTGTGGGCCATGCTAACATCGGCTCCTTTAATTGTGCAGAAGGTTCAGATTTAGCTGTTCAGTCTCTCAATTACTGTCCTGGGTTTCTGGAGTTCCATTATTCTTTAGCTAATGCATAAAATTATTTAGCTAATTATTAAGCTAATGTGTGGGGAGAAGAAATAGCAAGATAGGAATGTCCTCTATCAATGTGGATAAAGGATTAGGATTACTGGAAAGTGATTCAAGGTATTAAAAAGTTAGGCTTTTGTGACTTTCATGGTTTCTAGTGCTAAATTCATCCTTATCTTCTATTGAGACGGATAATTAAATGGTGAATGTATTCGCATGTTTTCAATTGCTGATCTCATTTAATACTGCCATTCTCCTTCAAAATATATTCCTAACTCACCCTGAAAATCCCCAGAGTTTGATAATAATGTTCCTGGACTGAAATGAGGGTCGGGCCACTATACCTTATGGCCCAATAACGAGATGCAGATGAACTGGGAGGAAGAGAGTTTTTATTTCTGTAACCTGTTACAGGGAGACAGCCTGGAAATTAGTGCCAGACCAACTCAAAATTACAAAGTTTTCCAGAGCTTTTATGCCTTCTGAGCTATATGTCTACGTGTAAGTGTGCATTCATCTCAAGACATAAGTGATTAACTTCTTTTAATCCATAACTAAGGTCTGAGTCCTGAAGACCTTCCTCTGGAGTCTCAGTAAATTTACTTAATCTACATGGGTCTAGGTGCTGGGGTGATTACTCTTGTCTCCTGCTAAATCAGGGAGGTTTGGGGAGTTCCTTCAGACCCCCGGTAAACTTGTCTGTGGAGGCCTGGAGAGTTTCTTCAGACTCCCAATAAAACTTGTTAATCCTAAATGGGTCCTGTTAAGAATTCCTCGGTTTTGCCAGGAAAGGCCTGGGCAAAACTCTTGGTGGGCTTTTGTTACATTCCAGCCTTTGTATAAGGGCACTGGCGTTTTTTAGCTTTTAGTATTTAACTTAACCACTCAGTCAGTACTGAAACAGTTGTTATGGAGGTCTGCATTAGTGAGATTTGGCCTGCCACAATAACAGAGTAGCAAAGGAGGCTCTCAGGATTCCCCAGGCCTCAGCTCCTCCAGAGATAATGAGACCTGGGAAACCCCTTCACTGTTTATGTGAGCTGAGAAGCGCATTGTGTGTGCATCTACATAAACACAAGCCTTTTCTTCCTAATGCCTACTGGATAAGCAAAGCCTGGCAACATCAGATAATTCAGGAAGACCTTAGGGTATCTCCCAATAAATGAATTACAGGGTTCTGCTTCATTGATTTGGCCACCTAAACACATCTCTAGGAATCATGCTTGGAAATGAAAACAAAATCAGATTAGCTTCTTTGTTGGACAGTAGGCAAATAAACCATACCAAATAAAACAGTAGTTATCTCTATCCCTCAGAAACAAATACTATTTTTAGTTAAGAAAGAAAAAACAGAGGTGTAAAAAGAAAATAATTCTTGGGGCCCCCAAATTGCTAAGCTAAAGGGAAAAGTCTAGCTGGGAACTGCTTAGGGCCAACTGCTCTGCTCACTCTGATTGTCTCCCCTGGAGAGGCTAATCAGAAACTCAAAAGAATGCAACTGTTCATCTCACCTATCTCTGACCTAGAAGGCCCCTCCCGACTTCCAGCCTTCCTGCTTTTGGTTTCAAGCCGTCTTGCCTTTCCAGACCAAACCAATGTACTTCTTATATATATTGATTGATGCCTCATGTCTCCCTAAAATGTATAACACTAAGCTGTGTCCCAACCACCTTGGGCACATGTCATCAGGACTTCCTGAGGCCGTGTCACAGGTGCATCCTCAACCTGGGCAAAATAAACTTTCTAAATTAACTGAGACCTGTCTCAGATTTGCTGGGTTCACAGAGGTAACAGTTCCCTATACTTTCACATTTTTGTTTAGGTTAAAAAAAAGACCTCCCTCCTTTTGATATATGATTCATGCATATTTCATTCAAATAAATAAATAATTGCCCTCACAACTTTTGGCCAAAATACAAATCTTCCAGGCTTAACATTTGTTATTTCTAGAGCTATAATAATGTATCTAAGAATAACAAGGTCTCCTGATTGTCTAGTGAGGTTTATTATGCTAGGACAAAGATGAATTTCTTAAAATTTTAATTAAAAACACACAAACCTTCATACAGGAATGGTAGGGAAAAAACCCCTCTGTTATCTCTATAGAAACATATTCTCTTAAAGTAATTGCTATTACTGTTGTCACAATGTTCATATTTAAGATGGGTTATTCATATGATCAGAAAAACATAAGAATTCAGTGACTCAAGAAAAGGATATTGATAAGGAGAGTTTTAAAAACTTTTTTTTTAAATCTGCAGGCATATAATCCGGATCACCCTCATGTCTTTAAATCTTCTGTTACTAGCAGTAATTTTTCTGTGTATTAATACCACAGTCTGGTTATACTGGCATTAGATGGCTAATCTTATTATTAAACTATATGGCAAAGAACAGAGGAAGAGATCTGTCCCAGGAGGACTAATTATACCGAATCCTATTTATTGTCACTACTGTTTCTGAAACAGTGTTTAGCTCATAATTACGTGCTGTCTGTTTGCAACTGATGTGGCACTTTTAAATTTGTACTAAACTCACCTCACAATCACACTGCCTTTTAAAAAATCACTCAAAATAATTTATTAAAGGATTAAGAATAGGCACTACTGAAATGGCTTAGACATCATTTACAGCAAGAGGAAAGAGAAACATAAGATTTACATTTTAGAACATTACTCATTTTCCTCTCTGGAAACAAGAGTGTAACGTATTTCTACCTCTAGGCACAATTCCTGCCACAATTTGTTTGCTAATAAATGTTTGTTAATTAAATTAATGAGTAACCTACAGCTAGATACAATTTCAGAAATATGCCCGGTAGTGCAGAATATCCTTCATAGTCTTCAAGTAGAAAACAAGCACCTCTCTACTCAGAATAGTGGCCTTCCCAATTTTCATAGAAATATTGATACTACTAAACCCACTTGATTTATCTATACAGTGTGCTTGGGTACTTTAGAAAGTAGTTTTACTTGGGAACTCTTCCCAGAAAATATTTAATGGACTTCATAGCATGTACAAACTCGTCTCAAAAAGAAGATTCATTTCATTAATTTCAAAAGATCTCACATATTGTGTTCTTACAGTTTGATGTCAAATTGATGTCAGTAATATTGAAGAAAATTTAATGGCCTTTCCTGATAAAAGCTAACACATTTTTGGAGATGGAGTCTCACTCTGTCACCCAGGCTGCAGTGCAGTGGTGCACTTCCACTTCAGCTCACTGCAACCTCCAGCTCCTGGGTTCAAGCAATTCTCTTGCCCCAGCCTCCTGAGTAGCTGGGATTACAGGCGTGCACCCCCACACCGATCTAATTTTTGTATTTTTAGTAGAGATGGGGTTTCACTATGTTGGCTAGGCCGGTCTCAAACTCCTGACCTCAGGTGATCCACCTGCCTCGGCCTCCCAAAGTGCTGGGATTTACAGGCGTGAGCCACCGCCTCCGGCGCTAGCACATTTTTTATTAATTTCCCCATTTCTTAGACATATTTACTTTTTCATTTTTCTTTTATATGATTTCTCAAATTTGGTGTTACTGGGACTTGGGAAAAGTCTCATACATTTGACTAATGGCAGGATGACTCAATGCCAGTCACGTCTGAATATGTAGCTTATTACTTGACAGTTCACGTGGGAAGTGTATTAAAATTATTAAGTCCTATTGTCCCACTCCATAGCTTTATGCTTGATCTAGAAATCTGGCATCTTATCATAATAGACACTTGTGCCTTAAACCCGTTTCTTATGGAAGGCAGTGAACTGTCAAGAGCCTTTAAAAGCCCTGGGCATAATCTTGTCAAGAAGGAAGTAAATGACTCACTGTACGGGAATCACCCTAACCTTTCCAGGTCACAGAAAACCCTCTCCTGGACCATTAAATTGCACCCTGGTGGTTTCCAAAACTGAACAAAGCAATTCTCTCCTGCTTTCATAAATAGGTTCAGAACTATTATTTTCACAGTTTTACACCTTGGATTTCAAGAAATCTTGAGCATATAAAATGTAGAAAATCTCCGTGTGCAGGTTTAAAAATCACACTTTAGAGAGTTACATCTCTCTGTGCTTGAGATGATCTTAGTTAAACGTAACATTTGGGGAAACTGCCACGGGAACCTCTGAATCACAACCCCCTTTATGGTCTTTAATGCCAGGAGTTGAGCTAAATTTTTAAAGTCCACTGCAAAATTTATCTACCTTCCTTTCTTCAGAAAGGCAAACAAATGATCTTTGTAGTTTAAGGTGAATATAAAAGGGCAAATGATAATCCCATGCCAAGTTGGACACAGAAGTCTTGAATGAAGCAATGAAGAAAATGGCAGTAGATTCTCACACTCTCCCCCTTTGGTGTTTCTTAAGTTTTAACAATATGGATGCATTAGATGGAAGGATATTGAACAACTAATCTCTATTAATCCACTTAGTTCATAAGGCCAGAGCAAAACTTTCGTTTATGGCCAAGGAGTTATCCCAATGTTCCTTCCCAGGGTATCCGGTTTGCTGATGCGGCTCTGATTTTGTACTGAACATGACGCAGGAGCATCTAGGAGTCATCTATCATCTGTTCTCTCTTTCCCGTGGAAGCAGATCACTTCCTCATAGGGACGTGTCACCAAAGCCTCCATGTACTTCCCCTAACAATCTTTCTCCTCTTAGGGAGGAAGACATCTTCCTACTTCACAATTTTGTCTCAACTTTCAATGAATCCTTTTGCTTTTCTAATTATGGCTAACAAAAGCTAGAACAACAGTAATTGCAGAAAGACGAGAAAAATTAACTCCAATTTGCAGACGGAGTAGGAGGAATCCCTTTATTAAATCACTTGCTCCTAGTTACAGGTTATAAAGATGGCAAACCTGGGAAGTAAAGACAGGAGTTTATATTATAAAAGGTAGAAAATAGGAGTTGTTTTAATTCTTTCATCACTTTGTGACCTTTTTTCTTTTCTTTTTTTTTTTTTTTCTGAGATGGAGTTTCACTCTTGTTACCCAGGCTGGAGTACAATGGGGTGATCTCCCCTCACCGCAACCCGGGTTCAAGTGATTCTCCTGCCTCAGCCTCCTGAGTAGCTGGAATTACAGGCATGCGCCACTATGCCCAGCTAATTTTGTATTTTTCATAGAGACAGGGTTTCTCCATGTTGGTCAGGCTGGTCTCGAACTCCCGACCTGAGGTGATCCCCCCCGCCTTGGCCTCCCAAAGTGCTGGGATTACAGGCGTGAGCCACCGTGCCCGGCTGACCTTTTTTCAAATCTGGTAGGTTTCATAAATTTTTTCCAGGGTATTTTGCTAGGTCTCAGAAATAATTTATTTTGGTTGTACAGACCACAGTCATAAATCAGTGAAGGCAGCATATAGAACTGAAATTTAGCACCAACACAACCCCATGATTCATGCTTTCAGACAAACTCAGCACAGAATGGATAAAGAGCCAAGATCTTCTGACCTGGGAGTACAGAAAGGACAGAAAATGTTTGGACTTGTATGTCTTCGAGCTTTGTTTAGTCAAACAGTGAAACATGTGTAAGCCCTTAATGATGAACAGAATTATTAATACAACCCAGAAGGCAAAGCGCACATTGTTGCTGAAATCATAAATAAAAGATATTTTCAACTAACTCGGACCCTTGCAAAGATTTGTCAAACGGTCTGATCATCTGAAAAATGCCAACTGTGACATATTCTTGACTTTTTAAGAGAGATTTACAGCAATCTGCTTTAATTTTGCATATTCGTACTTGGACTATGGCGGTCCTGCTTCATGCATCCTCTAACTGGTTAGCCTATTCAAAGAAAAGTACGTTTGCATTTTGTTTAACTTTACCCTCTCCTCTTCCTACACCTAGGCAGTGTTATGGCCTATTAGAAATTCTGAGTTTTTTGTTGATTTTAAAACATTTATATAAGGAAACTCAAGGTGATGATACTTACAATCCAAACATCACCTAGCATCTTTAAACTGGTATCCATGGCCAACCTTCACAAAATGAATGAACCCCTTAAAGCTTATGCGAGATTGTGTTTGCGTGTGTATGCGTACATGTTTCCCGGGCGATGATTCTTTGCTGCCCATCTGTTCTCTATCAATCACACCAGGCTGGTGAATAACCACTGGATCTTTAAATAATGTACTATTTGTCTACAAAAACTAAATATTTATATTTTCATAATACATTTTTGTTCTCAAGGATAAAATGAACATATATATTAACATTAAAATACGTATGTTTGCTAGAAGGAGAGCATAAAACCATATGGTGCTATGGGTTTTAATAGCATCCTATGAAGACCTATTTGCATTCTGAAGGCAGTGACTGAGCGGGGTTCCACTGTGGAGGGAATCTGGGTAATGAGTATGGCCTCAGTGGCAAAAGACAGCTTTTAAGCTAATGCCTTTCCAATGTACTTCTTAATGTTCCATGTAACTTAATTAAAACCAGAAACCACCAGTATCTCTTGTTACATACTTCCCATTTGTATGTAGCAAGATTTTATTGAACTTGGTAAACATTCAGAAGGTAGGGAAGTAATAGTACTGAGTGGCTTTACTGAAAGAGCATGTATACCATTCAGCATAGTTTATAAGATTTTGTTCAATAAATGCTAATTCTCCCATTTTCCTTCCCATCCACTATCTGTTATTGGGTTTGCCCTTAGAAGTGCTCAAGCTAATGAGTTCCCCTTTGCTCACCAATGTATACAGAACTCAAGTAAAAATAAATGGATGGCAAACAAATAAATAATAAATATGTAAGTATACAGCAATTATTTACTTTTCTGAAAGATGATTTTTTTGGCCTGGCAGTCTTTTAACTTTTAATTCCATTCTGATTAGCTTTATAAAATTTTGATTAAATTCAAAACCTACTGGTGGAATGCCTTAAACATCTTAAACATTATAATATTCATCTCTCCATATACCAAGAAATCAGCAAATAATTTTTAACTTATTTATTATCAGTTACATTGAGGTACAGATGTCCCATATTTGCTTTGGAGATATATGCTATATACATATATTTTATAAGATAATTTCTTTTGCAACGAAAAGTGATGAGTAGAAATAATTGGTTTGTTGGGTGAAGGGCAATTAGCAGTATCATATAAAAGCTCAAGTTTAGCACCGCAATTTCTTTTTTGCTTTAGAAAAGAAAGTTACACCAATACCCATGTTGGTTAAAGTTTGGTTTAGTTGCAATCCACATCATATAATGGTGAAAAATTTATTTATGAGGTGGTTAAAACCTTCTCATGCCATCACCTGTTTACCTGTGACAAACCTCCCATTAATTTCTACCCTGGTTTCTTGTTGAACATTTATTGCTCTGCTGCTGGAATTTACCAAATAGCTTTGAGCAAAATCTCAACTTAGTGATGAAACCGTGCTCTTTAATGAAGAGTCTCACAGAATTCATGTTCTATCAAAGAATTCTGTGAAGAAGTTTCCAGAGATCTCAGCAAAATTTAACATGTGGCTGAACCATTCAAAAATGAGAAACCAAAGAAGGATGCCGATGCTACAGAAACTGCCAACATTTTTTTTTTTTTTTGCTCAATTAAACTGATAGCCTGAATGTGAAGCAGCAGATAGAAGCATGAAATGAATTTTAGTATGGATAAGATGGCTTCAATCGTAAGACACTGAGAAAATCAAAACAACACAACTGGGATAGATAAACAGATGTACAGGAAAATGTTTCCTAATTCTCACTTCCCTTTAGAAAATGCAAAAGTTGTTGAAGTCAGAGCAATAATCATGATAACTGTCTAATGAAAGATTTAGACTAAGTATCTGTAAAAACACCAAAAATCTCAGAATTACAAAGAAAGGTTTGGCTGTGTATCCCTCATCTTTGAAACAGTTCAAGTCTTATGAATTAGGGGGTGCTAAGGTTTTCCAGACCGAGGCCTACAAAAGAAAGTTGATTTAAATAAAAAATCCCCATCTAGCCTTTGGTTTAACTGTACAGGATCACATTAAGTCTAATTTCTCTTCAACAGTCAGGACATATCATCATCTTCCGTCTATGAAGGATAAGTAGAACCCTGAGAGTTACAAGAGGAAAGGCTCAGACAGCATTTAGTTCCTGTTTCATGAAGCTATGAATAGCTTGAGGACGAGCCCTGACAAAGTAAAAAGCAGGAAGTGCATGACTGTAGAGGGCAGGTTAAGAAATGATGAATGCTTAGCTTTAAGTATTTAATCTGGTAGCTTGCAGGCCTCCAAAGGTGACAGAAGTTAACCACCTGCGCTGCAACTCTGGCGAGGCATTTAATTTTTCCCGGGGGAAAAAGTGCTAACTCCTCGATTTTCCAAAGACAGTCTTAGGAAAGTAAAAATGTTAAGGTGTTGGTGCTTAGAAGAGAAACCAGCCTTCAACAGAGTAAGAGTTTTTTCTGAGTGCAAAGACACAGCTCTGCTCAACTTTTTTTTCCCATGGGGAAAACAACTGTTTGAATAATTGTAATATTTCAAGTATTTATTTCACTTTTTAATTTTTAATTTTGGAACAGGGTCTTGCTTTGTTGTCCAGGCTGGAGAGTGCGGTGGCACCATCACAGCTCACTGCAGCCTTGACTTCCCTGGCTCACGCTCCCACCTCAGCCTCCAGAGTAGCTGTGACTACAGGCACGCACCATCATGCCTGGCTAATTAAAAAAATCTTTTTTTTGTTGTTTTTTTTTTTGTAGAGATAGGGCCTTTCTATGTTGCCTAGGGTGGTCTCAAATCCCTGGGCTCAAGGGATCCTCCCACCTCAGCCTCCCAAAGTGCCAGGATTACAGCTGTGAGCCACCACATCTAGCCCGAAGTATTTATTTTAAATACACGTGCATGACTCCAAATTTGAGTCAAATAATGCATTTTTAGGTTGACCATTCAGTGTATTTGCCTATAGGTACATAATTAAATCAGAAATTTGAAACATACAGTATACTCAGACACAGGGACTCACGAAATGAAATTCATTAGTAGAACAAGGAATTCTAGCTGCACAAAAACAACATCTCATAACACTTCCACGTTTAGATTTAGAAACTGAGTAGAAGTATGATTTAAATCTGAGCTTCAAAGAGACCGAAAACAATCCACATTGTTTTGGAATCCCATGTTTGCAAAGTCTGAGAATATACGGTAGAATTTGGTAAGGGTTAGAGAGATAATTATTCTAAGTGGTAACATCTACAGAATCTATAGAAACAACATTTTTTATTTACTTATATTCAAATAACATTTACTGAATACAGTTGTCTGCATTTCCCAGGCACGGAGATTAAGTATGAGGGAGATCTCAGAAATATTTATGTATGACTCCTATTACAAGATGTGACCTTTTTCAGACAACCACCAGCAAGCTCTGGATTTATGTCTTCAAGAGGAAGGTATAAAAGTCCTCAAGATTTTCCAAGATAAACCAGGCACAAAAGAAAACATGCTGTAAAATCCCATTTCTACAAATTTCAAAAAATATATAAAAACTAATCTATGGTGACAGAAGTCAAAAGAGCTGTTATCTTTGGGGTGCAGGAGGGCTAATGATTGCAAAGGTGCAGAAGATGGCTTTTGCGGGGGGCTGGTAATAGTCTCTGTGTTGACTCTGCATGGTGGTTACATGTGTGTATGCATTTTCTGATCATTTATCAAGCTGTACCTTTATAGTTTGCGTACCTGATGTGGATTATACTTCCAAAAAAAAAAAAAAAAAAAGTCCTCAAGAAGGGATTTAATTATGCCTGTAATCTCAGCACTTTGGGAGGCTGAGGCGGGCGGATCAAGAGGTCAGGAGATCGAGACCAACCTGGCTAACATGGTGAAACCCCGTCTCTACTGAAAATACAAAAAAAAAAAAAAAAAAATTAGCCAGGCGTGGTGGTGGACACCTGTAGTCCCAGCTACTTGAGAGGCTGAGGCTGGAGAATGATGTGAACCCAGGAGGCGGAGCTTGCAGTGAGCCAAGATCGTGCCACTGCACTCCAGCCTGGGTGACAGAGCAAGACTCTGTCTCAAAAAAAAAAAAAAAAAAAAAAAAAAAAAAGAAGAAGAGGGGATTTACAATTTTCTTGTACCTGCCAAGTGCAGACCTAAGTGCCAGGTCAAGCCATACAACATTAAAACTTAAATGAACACCTAAAGATGGTAACTTAACAAAAATGGCAAGTAATGCCCCCTAGACTCCAGGCCTGTGACCACCCAGCCACATTTTATTACAAAGGAAAGATTTAAAGGTGAGTCACGGTGGCTCATGCCTGTAATATCAGCACTTTAAAAAGCCAAGGTAAAAGGATCGCTTGAGGCCAGGAGTTCAAGACTAGCCTGGGTAACACAGGGAGACCCTGTCTTTACAAAAAATTTTTAAAAATTAGCCACACATGGTGGAGCGTCTGTAGACTCAACTCTCATGAGGCTGAGGCAAAAGGATTGCTTCAGCCCAGGAGTTTGGAGCTGCATGAGCTATGACTGGGCCACTGCATGCCAGCTTGGGTGAAAGAACAAGACCAAGAAAAGAAAAGAAAAGAAAAGAAAAGAAAAGGACGGGATGGGGGAGGGAGGGAGGGAAGGAAGGAAGGAGAAAGAGAGAGAGAGAAAGAAAAGAAAGAAAGAAAGAAAGAAAAAGAAAGAAAGGGAGGGGAGGGAAAGGAGAGAAAGACAGATCAATCGGAGGTAAGAATTTAACAGGAATCCTTAGATCAATCAACAACAGTGATCTGATTTTTGACAGTAAAATATTTCTTTCTAATCCAGTTTTTAATTTTTTTTCAAATGCACATGTTGTCTAATTCCATATGAAGCGATGCAGAGGCCCACAACAAGCACAATTACAACCACTCTAAAATTATCCCCTTTGATAAAAGATGACATTTTGGCAAACATTCTTGCCACTGCCTTTCCTGTGATGGCTGATGAGACTAAACTGAGGGTTTAAATGTACATTTGTGAAAGCCTCCATTCAGTCCTCATCTTATTTTTAGTCCCATCAATGTCCATTTAGCAAAGATCTTACTTCAGAGATTGGACTTTCAGCTGGAATGCTTCCCAAGTGTCTGCTATGAACGCTTCCCAAGTGTCTCAGCACCCACCACCCTATCCTGCTCTGGCAAATGAGCACACAGCTCCTCTCCTGAAAGCGTGTTCTCCAAAAAAGAGAGGAACCAAGGAACTTTTGTTCTGCAGAGATATAAAAAAAAATTTCCTGACAAGTGCCTTGCTAAGATAGAGAATTTTGGCAAATAGAAAATGAAAACGCTAATATGAATATTCTTTTTCAAAAGCTCTTTGTTCAGAGAGGAAGCTTGTTCTAGTGAGAAGGCACTGCAGTGACTCGTGGCTCTACCCTGTCTCTTCCCAGCAGTGTCAGCCTGAACCAGCCACTCCATCTCCCGAGGTTGCAGTGATATCATCGGTAGAACAGGGTCAATAGTATCTTACTTCTTGGAACAATGCCACGAGCTCTTTAATGGCTCCTCATGGCTTTCTGTGCACTGGAACTTTATCCACAGAAAGAAAAATCAAAATGTTGAGGAAAATCGGTGCAAATGGGTGACTTTCTGGTTAAGTTGCATAAAATGCACAAACAATTCCAGCCAAGATTGAGTGAGAAGAACTGGATTTACCCTCCTGCCTGAACCACCAATAACTGGCCAATATATTCACATATGAACAGTGTTTCTTTCTCTTTTTTTTTTTTTTGAGATGGAGTCTTGCTCTGTCGCCAGGCCGGAGTACAGTGGCACAATCTCGGCTCACTGGAACCTCTGCCTCCCAGGTTCAAGCGATTCTCCTGCCTCAGCCTCCTGAGTAGCTGGGACTATAGGCGTGCACCACCACACTCGGCTAATTTTTTGTATTTTTAGTAGAAACGGGGTTTCACCACGTTGGCCAGGATGGTCTTGATCTCTTGACCTCGTGATCCACCCGCCTCGGCCTCCCAAAGTGCTGGGATTACAGGCGTGAGCCACCGCACCCGGCATAAACAACGTTTCTGCAAGATATTAGACATCAGGGGAAGGACACTGATTCCTGAAAAGGGGAAACAAATGAGGACTTACAGCTGCCAAACTCATGACCCTGAATTTCCAGGTCATGGCTTCAGATGGGGAAACCCACACAGAGCCTAGAGGACTGGCGGAGTGGAGGACATGAAGTGTGTGGAGAGACCAAGGTAGTCGGAATTCACAAGACAGGGTATTGGTGAGGAGAGAGCTGCTCCAAAAGAGAATCCAGAGATGTGCAGAGTGATCCTTGAGAATACAGCTGAGTAATGATGGGTACATGCATATGAAAGAAACTGAGGCCGGGGGAAAATCACCAAAAAGAATTAGCATTAACAGTGCTTGGTGTTCACACAGGGACAGGAATAATGCCTCTTCCCACGAGTCAGGTGAGAAAACTTAACATTCATGGTAGATGACTGAGAAGGGTCTTGCCTCGCTAGTAAGGAATAACTAGTCCTGGGCTGGTAACTGCTCCTATCCCACCTAACAAATCTAAAAATGCAAAGCTCAAAAGGATCAAACTGTTTGCAAGTAACTGAACTACGTGACAGAAAAAAGCTCAAGAATATTACAAAAGCACCTAGCATTCAACAAGTTTAAATTCAGCGTCTGACATTTAATAAAACATTATGAGGCATAAAATGATACAGGGAAATGCCACATGTAATAATAAGCAATCAAAATTGATTCAAAGTTGACAGAGATGTTAGAATTAGCAAACATGGATATTTAAACAGTTTTCATATAATAACTGTATTCCATAGGTTCAAAAGTTAAGTAAAGATACAGACGATATTATGGGTGTTGGGGGGAGCCCAGGTTAAATTTCTATATATGACAACTACAGTAATGTGAGGTGATAAGATGAAAAATGGCCAGATGGAATTAAGGGCAGATTGACCTATACCATGGCATATCAAAATTAAATTGTTAAAAACCAGTGATATAGAGAAAACTGTAAAAACAGAGAAAAAAAAGACACGTTATTTATAGAGAAATAAAGATATCAACACAAATAAGACAGCAGAGTATCATCTTTCAAGCAGTGAAAGAAAAACCTCAATCCAGTATTTTATACCCAGCAAAAATATTTTTCAAAACCAAAGGTATAAAAAAAGACATTTTCAGTCAAAGCCAAGCAAAAGATTTCATCACCAACTTATATGCACTCAAACTTTTTTTTTTTTTTAAAGAGACAGGGATGCCTTTGTCACCCAGATTGGAGTGCAGTCATGCAATCATAGCTCACTGCAGTCTCAAACCCCTGGGTTCAAGTGATCTTTCTATCTCAACTTCCTGAGTTGCTGGGATTGCAGGCACAAGCCCCCAAGCCCAGTCTCTAAGACATTTTAAAGGAAATCTTTCAGGCAGAAGGAAAATGATACCAGCTGGACCTGCACAAAGAATTACAGCACCCAAAATGGAGACTTCATAGGTAAACATGTTTTTTTTTTTTTTAATTTACAACTCATTAAAAAATAACTGTTTAAAGAAAAACATCAACAATGTAGTAAGGAAAAAGTATGACAACAACCACTTAGAGAGAGAGAGAGGAAAAATGGAAGTACTTTTTGTAAGGTTCTTATACTATCTGTGAAGTGGTATAATATCACTTGAACTGACATAATATCATCGTGACAAGTTTAGAATGTTTTCTATAAGCCTAAAGCAACCAGTAAAATAACAAACTAGTTATAACTTACAAACCAACAAAGGAGATAAACCATAAGATAACAAACTAGTTGTAACTTACAAACCAACAAAAGAGATAAAACAGAATCATAAAAAATTTCTAAGTAATCCAAAAAAAAAAGAGGAAAAAAGAAGAACAAAGAACAGACTGGACAAACAGCAAACAAATATCAAGATGACAGATTCAGTCACAACCATATCCATAACCTCATTCAGTGCACATGGTCTTCCGAATCCAAAGGAAAACACAAGACTCAATTATACGCTGCCCACAAAAAATACACTTCAAATATAAAGACAAATAAGTTCAATAAGAGTAAAAGGATGGAAAAATGCACCACATTAATATTAATCAAAAGAAAGCTGGAATAGCTTTATTAATATTAAAGTAGATTTCGGAGCAAAACATTACAAAGGATAAAAAGATCATTTCATAAGAGGAGGCTCAAAGAGGGCCAAACAGCCTGGAACGTTTACACACCTAAAAACACAGCCTCAAACTATACAAAATAAAAACGGATAGCACTGTTTAGAAAAATGGCCTGGTCCACAATCACAGGCAGAGCTTTCAATATCCCTCGCTCAACGACAAACAGAAAGAACAAGTGGCGAGCATGGTGGTTCACGCCTGTAATCCCAGCACTTTGGGAGGCCGAGGCGGGTGGATCACCTGAGGTCAGGAGCTCGAGACCAGCCTGGCCAACATGTTGAAACCCTATCTCTACTAAAAATACAAAAATTAGCCGGGCGTGGTGGCACACCTGTAATTCTAGGTACTTGGGAGGCTGAGGCAGGAGAATTGCTTGAACCCAGGAGACAGAAGTTGCAGTGGGCCGAGACTTCACCAGTGCACTCCAGCCTGGGCGACAGAGCGAGACTCCATCTCATTAAAAAAAAAAAAAAAAAAAGAACAAGTGGACATAAATTACACACTGATGCTCAGAATGTTCCTTCCGTTCCAAGTAAGCTCTCCCACAGAATGCCGGTGAAGACATCTATGTCTGTAGCACTCAGCAAGCCTTTTTGGGGCAATGATCACTGAAAACCATGAATAAGCCTCATCATTGCTAATGTCATGACTGATAAATGCTTCCCCACAGAGAATATGGCCACTGCTCTGAGACGGAAATTTGAGTTCTAATTCCTTCCGGTCCACGAAAAATTCTTACAACTCAGCCAAATCTCAACTTTCCTTGACCTTAGTCTTACACGATGAGGGGGCTGGGCAAGGTTACTTCTAAAATCCTTTGCTATGGTCTGAATGTTTGTGTCTCTCCCAGCCCCAATTCATATGTTGAAACCTAAGCCACAATGTGATGCTATCTGAGAGTGAAAGCTTTGGGAGGCAATTAGGCACAAGGGCAGAGCCTTCAAGATTGACATTAGTACCTTTATAAAAGAGGCCCCAGAGAGCTCTCTTGCCCATTCCACCATATAAGGACACAGCAAAATACAAACAAAAACAAAAATAAAATAAATAAAAGATAAAAAAAATTTAAGTTCTATGAACCAGGAAGTGAGCTTTCACCAGACAACCAAATCTGCTAATGTCTTGATCTTGGACTTCTCAGCCTCTGCAACTGTGAAAAATAAACTTCGGTTGCTGATAAGGTACCCAGTCTATGGTATTCTGTTATAGCAGCCCGAAGGGACTGGAAGACATCCTTCCAGCTTTTGTGTTCGAACTTGAACTATGCCATCGGTTGTCACCACCTCAGGAATATTAAATCAAGTCAGGGCTTGCAATGTGAGTCCCTGGAGTCCTGTCTGGCTGCGCTGTGGAGAAGTGTGAGTGCCTGCTGTGCAGAGATGACCTTGTGGAGGTAGCTGCCCTGTGACCCTTTGACCTTCAAGATGGAATAGACAGGGGTTGAACCTCTGAATAACAGTGCTCAAGGCATTTCTCCTCATTCTTTTTGTATGGCTTCCAGTTCCCAGTGCTCCACCCTTACTGTCTGTGCTGTGACCTGAAGTGCGAACTCGGCTGCAGTGAGACCTACCCGAGGAGGAACAGCCTGCAGAGCGGTGATGTAGTTCTCCAGGGCCAGGCGGCGGCGGTCATTGAGCATGGCTTCCACCCTGGCCATGTGTGTCTCCACCAGCTGCTGTCTCTCGTTGGCTGCTTCCTGTTCCAAAGATTCCACTTTCTCCTGGAAATGCTGCCATCATAAACACATATGTCCATGGGGACTGAACAAGTAGGATGAAGCAGCAATTTCAAGTCTTCTAAAAAAGACATCCTATTCCATTTTCTTCTAGTGCTAAAAAGTATCCTAAAGACTGCATAGTCATTCCAACATTTTGACTAATTCTGCATGTTTTATAGGTTACTTTACTTTCTTGCACTCTCCAACCCTCATCAAACCTACTTTCTCATTGAAAATCAGTATTTCATAGGCTCTCTGAAGACTGATTTGACTAATAATAACGTTGGATAAATATATCTACTCTTGAAACTCTTATATTACATATTAAAAAAAAATCCCTCTCTTACTAAAAGTACTTCAAGTAATTGACCATAATAAACTCTCGGTTTACTTAAGGTAATTTTGAGACTGGTTTCCGTCAAAAATTCAAATTCTCATAATTTTTGCCGGAGGGAGAATCAGCAGAAGATTGTAGTGACTGAAAAGATGTATTATTAATAAAAAGTAGATTGCAAGTTACAATGTGAGTTTTATGGCAATGAATTATAACTTCAAATAATTGGGAGCAAATATAAGGCAGGATTTAAACAACTCAATTACTAGACAATGATTAAGAACAGGTGCAGTTCACGGGACCATGAACAATCACACCCGAGGTGCTGGCAGATGCAGGTAAACCTGTAGACACTCATTAAACAGACTGCTGGCATGTGATGTTTGGTAGGAGATGGGTTCAGGGTTTACCTGGATAACTGCCTTCTTATCAGCTTTAGGCAAGTTCTTTGCTTGACGTTCTGCCTCTTCCCATTCTCTCATGACCTATAAATTAAGAAAACATTTGAATTTAAAATCATCAGTTCATCCTTTGAATACAGACTTAATAGGATGGATGATTATGTTTTTCTTCTATTTTTGCCATTTTAGATATTTAAAAAATGTATTACATACCCATTCCTATCTGAATAATATTTGACCTCCCACTAGGATACAAATAATTAATCACAGCAGTATATTAAACATAAATGTTCACATTTATTGCAGGAATATAGCCTTTTGAGTCAAGGTTGGTCTTTTTTTCCCCCCTGAGAACTGAGTGACAGTCATTTTATTTGATGTGAACAAATACCAACTATTCATAGAAGGCATACACTAACTGAACAAGGTCTTCCAATATTAAACTGAACACATAAGTTTTACTCTCTTATGAAAGCAATTGAAACCATTTTAAACTGTATATTTTGACTTTAAAGAAAATAGGACATTTTGTGTGTGTGTGTGTGTGTGTGTATGTGTGTGTGTGTGTCTCATGAATACAATGCCGAAAAGCAGTACATAATGGGGGAAGAAAAAGAAGACTTCTGTTGTGTAATATATTAAGACCTATGCCCCTTTAAAGAACTGATGGGGAATTTAGGCCCTTTGAGCTTGCCGACCTAAGTCATGAACAGCAAGGATTACTCTAAGTCCTTCCAAAAACTCCAAGAAAACATGTAATATTCTGAATGCAGCAAAAATGTATTTTTTTACAAGTAGCACTAATTTAGTAACCAACTGCTATGGTTTGAATGTATCCCCTAAAAAGCATGTGTTGGAAACTTAATCCCCAATGCAACAATGTTGAGGGGTAAGTCCTGTAAGAGGTGATTCAGTCTCTGTCCTCATTAGTAAATTAGTATCACTATGAGGGGAGTGGGTTTTTTATTGTGAGAAGTGGGTTGTTATAAAACCGAGTTTTGCCCTCCTCTTGCCCTTCTTCCTTCCACCATATATGATACAGCATGAAGGTCCTCAACAGATGCCAGCATCATGCTCTTGGACTTCCCCACCTGCAGAACTGAGAGCCGAATTTTAAACTTCTTTTTCTTTACAGATTATCCAGGCTGGGGTACTCTATTATAGCAACACAAACTGACTAAGATATCAGGTGAATGTGTTTTGTAGGAAATCAATGCTTCCTGCTCTCAACTTTGATGTTCACCTGGATTTCCCTGAGAGAAGTTCACTCATTAACCTGATACAAAAAGTAAGTCTGCACCTCTGTATGTTGTTCAAAGAAAATATTAACTTCCTACCACCTACAGCTGCCTTTTCAAGTGTATGACAAGTAGAATTTGTTTGAAGTGCAACTCATAACTGAACTAGGTAAAATAAAGATAGATCAAGGAAACAAAATATTGGCTTGGTGCCAGATGTGTACTTGCATACTCTGTGTACTCCCAAAGCATGAGAAAACTTGACTACTGTATTATAAGAGCCTGTTATTTGTAGGTATTTAGTCTTAATAGACTTAGAATAGACTTAGAATAGACTTTTCTAACATACTTCAAGATGGGAAAGAAAAAGAGGCTTGGAATAAATAACTATAGATAGAAGACTTCTATGAGACAATACCACATCAAATCACCGTGTGGGTTCCTAATTACAGATTTTATTGTCCATTGGCATTCATTCTTTGTATATGATAGGCAATTAGCTTCTTCTTGTAGTTTTTGTAAAACTATGGAGAAAACAAGATGGAATAAATATTCCATTACACTTGAAAAGCATATCAAAAATAATCTGAAGGTTCACAGCAAAATTGGGACAAATGCCCTGCTGCAATGAACAAGAATAGAACATGGAAGAAAAGAAACATATTGTCCCATCTGCTTTGGTGATTCTACCAAGTTAATGTAGAACAATAAAGGGAACCTGTGGGCAAGGGGGATATGGAAGACCATCTTTGCTTCATAGATGAGGTAAGCCTTGCAATATAAATATTTCAATTTCCTGCTTTGGGAATGTTCACAGTGGTGGTACTCTACCAACAATTCTTCAAGGAAGGAATCTCAAAATTAGTTTGAGATAGGAGTTCAATGTTCTACTGCAATGTGACAACTGATTTCCCATATTGCATTTACATTTTTTCCATTTTACCTCGTACACTCAGAAACTGGATTTTAAGCTTTAAGCTGGGGGAATCCATGAAATAATTAAAGAGATTTATTTAGCTAATGAGTTGCAAATAAGCATTACTATAGAAATTAACTCAAATTTTGATTTTCAGAACAATTTAACAATACCCTATACCCCCACAAATAAATAAATCACCTGCACCATCCCACTAAGACTCTACTGCAAATGAATACACACTATATGTAGACTGACCATCTCCCTATGAACAGTGAATTTCACTGTGGGACTGATAACAAGTAGCATTACTGCTGACCCTGTATTAAGTGCTTTACAAAATCTATCTAATTGATTCCTCACAACAGCTTGTGATATTAGCCAGGGCCATCCCATTTTATGAACCAGGTTAAGGTACCAGCTCAAGGCTATGCAGGTGAAAAAGGGAGAGGGAAGAATATAAGCCAAGATCTCTGTGGCTCTAAAGATCATGTTTTTGTACCCTATGGTACCCAATTTTTCATTATAAAATAAAAAATTCATTAGGCGAGCTAAGTTTATTTATATTTAGTGACAGGAGAAAGGGGCGCTCTTAAAATGTTGCTGCTTATCTTAAAAATAAAAACCTAGGCACAGTGGCTCATGCCTATAAGCCCAGCACTTTGGGAGGCTGAGGCGGGCGGATCACAAGGTCAGGAGATCGAGACCATCCTGGCCAACATGGTGAAACCCTGTCTCTACTAAAAATACAAAAATTAGCTGAGCGTGGTGGCACGTGCCTGTAATCCCAGTTACTGGGGAGGCTGAGGCAGGAGAATCGCTTGAACCAGGGAGTCGCAGGTTGCAGTAAGTCTAGACTGTGCCACTGCACTCCAGCCTGGGTGATAGAGCAAGACTCCATCTCAAAATAAAAGGAAAAGAAATAAAAACCTATGAGTTGGGTCAGCTTTCAATTTGAAGGACTTAATTTTAAGCATATACTAAAAGCAGTAAGCTTATTAGTAATAAAAGTGCTCACACATGGTTCAGCTGTTGATTTCCATTGACTAGATGCTAGTCACGACATATAGCAACAAAAATCTACAGGTTTAGCAACAAAAATCTACAGGTTTAGAGTTATGCTCCACAATGGCAACAACAAACCAAAATATGAAAAATTCCCAAATCCTCTGTATTTATAAGAAAACATGTAACAGGCCGGGCGTGGTGGCTCATGCGTGTAATCCCAGCACTTTGGGAGGCCGAGGCGGGCGGATCACGAGGTCAGGAGATCGAGACCACGGTGAAACCCCGTCTCTACTAAAAACACAAAAAAATTAGCCGGGCGTGGTGGCGGGCGCCTGTAGTCCCAGCTACTCGGAGAGGCTGAGGCAGGAGAATGGCGTGAACCCAGGAGGCGGAGCTTGCAGTGAGCCGAGATCGCGCCACTGCACTCCAGCCTGGGTGACAGAGCGAGACTCCGTAAGAAAACATATAACAAAAACTACAATAAAAATAAAAAAAAAAACTGCACAATTTTTAAAATTTAAAATTCTCAGGACCCGGCCCTTGCAGTGGCTCTACAGATTCTTATAAAGCAATTTTCCACTGCAGGCACAAAGGTATCAATTTCATTTGAATTTACGAATCTTCAAAGACTTGGCTGTTTCATGCAGAGAAAATGACTACTACTAAGTAGAGATTTAAGAGGCAGGCAAGTTTAAAGTTGAAAAGTCCCTAGATTTCAGCACCACAGATTATGAAGATACATATTGATTTCAGGTGTCTCACATTCCTATGACCACTGGAATCTAGTAGACAACACTCTCTGCTCTGGGATAACATCTCTTAGGTTATATCAGATATATCTGATGACTAAAAGATGAACAAAATCTACCAAAACTCATGAACTAAGTCACTAGTTAAACAGATGTGCTAAAAGTTAAAGTATTATTTTAATGAAGACCTGTCACATCTAAAACTAACAGAGAATTTGAAATAAGTTTTCTTAATAAGATCAAAAATGAACAAGATATACTAGGAGAAAAAATCCAGGATTAAAAAAACACAAAATTTAAAAAAAATAATGACTAAGTGGGTCCAAGAATGAAATGCAAGGCTAGCAAGACTTACATGAACTTAGAGGTACTACAAGGGATTTTATTATCCAGCTGGAAAGATAACGCAGGTGTGTCCAGAGATCGCTAATAAAACCGGGGAGCAAATATTTAGAATTAAATGAAAGGTAAGAGCAATGACTGCCTGTCTCATTCTGAGCATGAAGTGGGGTGTAAGGAATGGGTGAGATGTGTCAGCGTGAAGAAGAGTGGGCGGGCATTTCCAGAAGAAGTCAATGCCAAGGGCCAAGGGAAGCCCAAGATGAGATGAGCAGATGATGAGCAGAGTAGCCTGATCAGAACAGCTGTTTGACGCTGTACAGGAGGCAAGGGTAGCCGTTGAGAAGGAGGAGGTGGTAGGAAGACCAGAGTCAGGGTACAGTGGTAGGCGCTGAAAATGACAGGCTGAGCATTCGGTGTTTATTTTTGTCATTGTTCTTTTTTTACGACTTCATGTGCCCAGACGTGGATTTGTGAGGGCACAGGAAGCCTCTGAAAGCTTCATAAAGAAGGGAGATAGGATGTAAATTCAAAGGAGGACATTTCAGTGGCAATAAGTATGATTCATAGTCCTCCAATGCTTTCGGAACAGTGCCTGTGTCTTTCCTAATGAAAAATCTGATTTCTTTGGCATCAGGTGAAAATTTACTAATTCCCTGTGGCTAGCTTTCTAGTTCAATTCGCTGTTAGGTTTTCATCATGGGCAACCACCAGAACTGCACATTATATTTCAGAGCCAAAAGTATTGTGATTATAAGGCTTTTTCCCTCTTTATGTTATTATACCAAAGTAGATCCAAGTATTGTTATTCATCTTAAGGCAAAACAAACAAAAAAACAAAACAAACAAACAAAACAAACAAACAAAAAACAGTACCTGTGTTGTGTATTTCTAGATACATTATTAGTTTTATGTTTTCAAGGGTAGATTTTCTTATTATTCAGGTGAGGCCAAGAGGTCAGGAGAGGATTATCACGGAAAGGACAGTTTGTTACTCACAGCTCCCAAGAAGCCAGTACCTGCCACTACATGCAGGGTCATATGGGAAGTACCAGGGTTGGTCAGGAGGGGAAAACATGAGCAAGAGCCTTTTATTGTGGTTTTCATGGAAAGAATGAGTGAAGCAGGGTAGGCAGGGTTAGGACTGATTAGTTCAAATAATGGTGACGGGGCATGAGGTTGTCCCTAGTGGTCTGGTACCTGGCCCCGGGGTCATTAGAGTAGGTGAATAGTGGCCCAGAGTATAAGGAGGTGGTTGGGAGTTAGGAGCTTTTGAGTGATTGGTTTGCATGTGAAAGACATGCTCAGAGGCCATTCATTTGGCCCTGGGAGGGAGGAATCTTCCTGGGGTCAGTAGGGACCCAGATCAGAAATTACAGGAAAGGTTGTCTACTAAAGACTGACTATGATCTTAGAAAATATGCAGCAGTCTAATTCATAAATTGCATTTAATGTCTCTCAAGAGATTAAGTATCTGTGCTAAGTATGACAAAAATTTCTCCTATCTTCTGGTATTTGCCACAGAATATTAACACTAAAAATGAATGGCTTACTTTAACCTGAGATCTTTATTCATTCACTTATATGTCCTACTCGTTTTTTTCCCACATTCACTCCTAGGTTTGTAGACTACAAATCAGAAAAGTGACTGGAAAATAATATGTCCATATTTGTTGATTGAATGAATGAATGAATGAGGAATCTGAGCAAGGGTTAAAATTCTCCATATTATCAAACTCCAATACAACATCTAGTGCCTGGTAGTAGACATAGCTTAAATTGTAGTTGATAGTATATATGGATTAGCCATGTTTTAGACACAAGTTATTTTTCAATTTGCTTAATTAAGGATCTGCTAAAAAAAAAAAAAAAAACCAAACCAGGGTTTTTTTTTTTTTTTTTTTTTCCAGCAAAGTATAGTGAAAGGAGTACTGTACTAGGAGCAAGAAAGGCCTGGATTCTAAATGTTGTCTTTAGTGCACTGATTTTGCTTTGTGCTAAAATGGGAAGCCACTCTCTCGAACCTCTATTCGATCATGTATCACTTAGGAGACTAGATGAAATAATCACTATGGTTCAGCTCAGTTTTAAGTCTCTATGATTTTACAGACTGTAAACAATGGCAGGTTCACAATTAGTCTGGGATTTAATACAAAACCTCATCTTTACTAAAGAGCATTTTGATGGATTTTAATTTACAACATGTTGATTACAGGTACTACATATACACAGAATAATAATGCCAAGTACCTTTCTTCACCAGAGAGAATGTTACAGACATCATTTAATTTGTGCTTACAAAATCCAACTATACCTGGATCCTTCCTAGGCAGCATGTTCACGGAGGATGCAAAAAACCCACAAACTGTGCCCACACAGTAAACATTTAAAATTAGAACTTTGCATCTTTAAAGATCTTGATAAAGCCAGCAGGCCCGTGGGGAGATTGAGGCAGAGGCAAGCTCAGGTTTCCTGATATCGTAGGGCTGAATGATGGAAGAGCCAGACCTACCTGGGACATTCTCTCTCGGTGCTTGGCCTCAAGCCTCTCTTTGGCTTTCTGGAAATGGGCGTGTTCATTCTCATCCCCAGGTGTCTCGAGATACTTGTCAACGGCATCAGGGGTACTGGCTGCTGTTGTAGGAACTATAAAGTAGAGGAGAAGGAGGTTTGAGAAAAAAAAAAAACCAACAACAACAGAATATCCACTCGTTTAATAGAAAGCCATATTTTCAGTTATTTCTCAGAACAGAGAATTTAGTAAAGCTGCGCATACAAGATGTTAATGCTGTTTAAGAGAACACCATGAGACACTGTGCAGCACAGTAAGGATGTGTTTCACCACTCCCAAGTACAGAATGAAGGAAAAATCTTTAAAATGGTCCATTTTGCAATTATAGCATTAGAGTTCTTTATAAAACAAGCGTGCAAAGAGCAAAAACAGTTGGTGCTGAATAGACATGTTTTTCCAAATCCCCATGCTTTCCTAAATTAATATTTTGCAATTTTGAAAGTAAATGATGATATCATCAATATCATACACTAATACTCCTGCAGAAACCAAAGATATCTGTAATTAGCCTGCTGTAGAATAACGCCAACCCAGCGAAAAGGTAAACTGTATGATGTATTTTAGATAACTGAATTACAAAGACAACCTTCATGGGACCGTATGGGAAACACTACAAAAATATATATAAACATCAATAAACACACTTTTGAATCACAAAAGGACCTTTCTGCCTTCACAAATTTGACAATAGTCAATGAATTCATTATGCTAGTTGTCAAAAAGAAAGTGATTTCTATTTTGAATTCAGCTAATACTGCTAAGCAATATTTGAATTGCAACATATACTGCTATATTATGTGAAAACATAAATACCCACAAAATTCAAGAGTACACTATAAAACAGAAATGTCTTAACTCATGAGCCAAGTGAATCATAATACCTATACGAGCAATTTTCCAAAAGATTAGTGAGAATTCAGAGTATTTATGAGCTTAAAAGCCAAAAAAAAAAAAAAGAATTTTGACTTAAGAAGCATATTTAACATAAAAAACAAAATGAGATGTTTTCACTATCTTTTTAGGTCAAATCAATTGTTTCATTCAAAAGGTTATTCAAATATCACCAATGTTCCAAGTATTCCTATAGAATTATTAATACTTGTATATTACATTTGGGATATAATATCTCAAAGAGGACTTCAATGAGAAGAATTGATATCTAAGTCATTTTGAAACTAAACTTGAAGTTACACATGTTTTCTACATCCTTCAAGAAAATGTCTGGAATCTTAATCCAAAGTCTTCAAAGATATTAACTAAAACCGGAAGGCTGTTAAATAATTAAACAGTATCATTCATTTTAAAGAGAATCATTCTTTTTGATTTTTTCCCTCCACTTCAATCCTGATTAATAATCATTTTTCAAAAAATAAAAGCAGTTGAGTGTCTACCCAGATGTTGCTTTCAAGTGGAAGGAAGGAGGCAGGGCATATTCCTGGTGCCTTTACACAGCTGCCCCTAACTTCTCTGCAGCAAATGAGGGAGTGGTGTTGCTTCTTACACTGGCAGCAACACGGGGAAGGAAGGAAGGAAAGAGCCATGTGGGGATTTGCAATTAAGCACATTTGGATTTGAATCCCATTTCTTTTTCAGATCAGCTGTGACCTGGGGCAGGAAACGTAAGGACTCCGTGTTCCAATTTCTTTATCAAGTGGTGATAACATGCCGCAGGACATGAGAGGAGAGCTGGGAAAATGAGATACCATACCACATGTTAAGTCTTCCGGCAGAGAGGGTGACACACGGCGCAGCTCATACATGTTAGCGGCCTTCCCTCCTCCTCGGCTTAATACATCCTGTTCAAATCTCAGAGCTAACGCTAACCATGGGAAAGTTCTGCTACTTTTATTCAAAGCCACTGAAAATGTTTTGGTAGAAGAGCACAATAATAAAGAAAAAAAAGAAAAGGACAAATTTTAAAATTTTAAAAATTGAGAAAAAGAAACAAAATACAAACATTTATTAACAAAAAATAAATAAAATAGAACCACTGAAAATGAATTACACACAGGATCACAAAGTGCAACCTACAGGAAAAGCAATACGTATTTTTCAAAAAGTGTTAGGTGTAGCCCACATAAAAAAGGCCGAAAGTATCAAAAATAAGTAAATTGTTAATTTGTAAGATAGGAACACTAATTTTGAATATTAAGTCCTTTTCAAAAAAAAGGTAAATGTTTTTCTCCACAGCTTCAACCAAACCAATATGCAAGTATTTTTAACTTAAAGTTAATGATTCCCAACTTGTAATGAACATGGTATTTAGCATTTAAAATGTGCTTCCCCGGCTTTAGTCATCTTCTCATCGTAACTGGTAGAGCTCAAATGAGAACAAGTTAAAGTAAAAGGAGAAAATAAAACAATAACATTCTTTTGCATAGTCCAATCTGGCAGAATAACATGCTTAGGCAAACCATATTTTATGTTTGAAACAAATGAAAATGTGTAAATATCTGGGGTTATATTTGCCATACATACACATATATATACAGCCATATATTGGCTGTAACTGTTATAACCATAACATAAGCACCCCTTTGGAAAACTAGAATCACAAAACTTACTACATAAGAAGGAAGATTTTTCAGCTCCTATAACCTTTGCAAACACTGTCTACTGTATAAAGGAAAGAAGATAAACACTATAATCTGAATCACTATAATCACATTAGCCTAAGCAGCACTTAGCAATATAATAAGAGAATAACCATGGAACATGAATGTGAGGTATGTTTAATAGGACTGAGGATATTAAAAAGGATAAAAACCTTTTTAGGCATGTGGAAATGAATATGAATACTATATTACCAATTTAATCCACTGAATCCGGAAATATTTCTGTGGTAATTAATTTTCTGTGCCAACTTGATTGGGCCACAAGGTGCCCAGATTAAACAGTGTTTCTGAGTGTCTTTGTGAGGGTGCTTCTGGATGAGACTGGCATCGGAATTGACGCACTCAGTAAAGTAAATCGCCCTCCCCAACATGGGCAGGCATCACCCAATCTGCTGAGGGTCTGAAAACAAAACGGCAGAGGATGGAGCAGTTCACCCTTTTTATTTCCTGGCTGCCTGAGCCGGGATATTGGTCTTCTCTTGTCCCTGGACTGAAATTTACACCATTGTCTTCCCTGGTTCTCAGGCCTTTAGATTTGGACTAAATCATACCACCAGCTCTCTTGGGTCTCCAACTGGCAGACAACAGATTGTGGGACTTAGCCTCCATAATTGTTGTGTGACTCAATTCTGCATAATCAATCTCTTCCTATACATATATATCCTATTGGTCCTGTTTCTCTGGAGAACCCTGAGCAATACAATTTCTCTTCAAGTAAATCTTTGTTAACGGTCCCTGTTACTTCCCATAGTTGAGGAAGCTGTGTCTCTTTTAATCTTTAACTCAAATTTTTCAGCCATTCATACAAACCCCCCATCTCAATTAGTGTGAGTGAAATTATCCTATATTCATACCAACCAGCAAGCCAGATTACTGTCTAGTCAAGCAGAGAAGGATAGCATATGCTGATATTGTTAAATGAATTTAATAGTTCATTACTACTGCTCTGCAGCTGGTGAGGATCCCGGAAGGAGAGAGCAATTTTAAGGTGGAGTATGTCCAGAGAGCTCAACTTCTATTTCGTGAATATCCTTATATCCTAAAGAGATTAAATTCATAGGACTGACTACCATTTTGTGATTATGTCCACAGAAGGCCAGAGACACGTGTGCCCTATGTCCTCACCCATCAAGGTACTTCCTTTTGGGAACGGAGTGGGGCTCCAGGAATGTCAGGATATGTCACAGGACACAGAGGGAACAGGAAGCTGTATATCAGCAGGTCACTGATATTTTTAAGGTACTTAAAACACAGGTCACTGTAACCACTTAGAAAGTGGAAACAAACTGGCTTCGGGAGGGTTTATTTCTGCTTTGCATTTTAAACTACCATAAAGCAGTTTATCCTGCTCACAGACCTCTGAGATTCCACGGAACCTCTGATAAAGGCCAGGATTTGGGCCGGGTGCGGCAGCTCATGCATGTAATCCCAGCACTTTGGGAGGCCGAGGTGGGCGGATCACCTGAGGTTGGAAGTTTGAGACCAGCCTGATCAACATGGAGAAACCCCGTCTCTACTAAAATAAAATAAAATAAAATAAAAAAATTAGCCGGGTGTGGTGGCCCATGCCTGTAATCCCAGCTACTCGGGAGGCTGAGGCAGGAGAATCGCTTGAACCTGGGAGGCAGAGGTTGAGGTGAGCCGAGATCTCGCCAATGCACTCCAGCCTGGGCTACAAGAGCGAAACTCCATCTCAAACAAACAAATAAATAAATAAAGGCTGGATTTCCATGTTGGCACTCTGTCTCAAATAAATAAATAAATAAATAAATAAAGGCTAGGATTTCCATGTTGGCACTCCGTCTGAAATAAATAAATAAATAAATAAATAAATAAATAAATAAATAAATAAATAAATGCTAGAATTTCCATGTTGGCCAAATGATAACAGCCTCTTTTCATCAGAGCCCACCATGCTAGGCATGTTCTATGTGTTCTCGTTTAATACACGGGAAGAAAAAATTACCCTATTTTACCGCGTAGAGGCAAAACACTATCATTTAACATACTCATTCGCATCCCTGAACACACACAAATAAAGTCTCTTAAGATTGGGTAAGCCATAAACAGGCTGTAAAGCTAATTTTTAGAGTAGTAAAGGGCTAATCCATCCACATGCTGGGGCACTGGAAAGGGTTGTTGTTGTTTTGTTAATGAGCAGCACAACTTTGCAGAACAACATATGCTTTGTTATGATGTCCGTTGGCTTGTTTTCAATGAAACAGCTGTTCCTGCCCCGAACACTATCTGGCCAATGACCTTCAACAGAAGTTGGGTCATAACGCAGGGATCAAGTGAAAGAGCCCATGGAGCTGGAATACGGAGGACGTTCTGGCCTCGGGCCCCTCCTCCAGCCTGCCCACTCATGCCTTCTGCAAGCAAGCTGGCTAGGTATGTCCCCCTTCCACAGAAAACTAGACTTAAAACGAGACAAAACTCAGGGTTCAATATCCTTAGCTCTAGGTTTTGACCTCTAGATGCCTAGTCATTAGCAGCAATACCAACATCACATGCACAATCTTTTAACTTTTTAAATGACCTTTGTATTTATTTTATTTTAGTCTCCTAACAGAGCCTTGCGGGGCATGGTAGGATATACAGGCTATTACCTCCCTTCCTTTTAATAGTGATATTTTGTATCTAAACACTCATAACAAATGAAAAAATATAACAGAAAAGCAGTTCTAATTCCTAGTACATCACTGCTTCAAGGTGAATATTTGCTTCCAAATATACAGTGGCATTTTGGATGACTAACACCTTCTACATAAGCCACATCCTTATTCTTTGCCACCCTGGGAAGCCAGAGGTATCAAAGTAGCTGAGACAGCAGCTCTGACATGGACAAACTATCCTGCCTTTAGTGTGCCTGTTCATTCTTTTATTCCTCCAGCCCAACATATATGTGAGGCACATGGGAGAAACCAGTGAGAAAAACATGAAGGTCCTGGTCCTGGTGGAATTATATTCTAGGGAAAGAAACAATTACCATAAGAAGTTTTTAAAAGCCAGTAAGTCATATTGTTAATACGTTATTTGTATTATGGAGAAAAAGAGGAAAAAGAAAAATAGAGCAGAGTTCAGAAGGATCGGGAGAGCTGAGGGGAGAGGGGAAAGGTAGACTGCAGTAGGTAAGCGACCAGGCAGTCTTAAGTGAGGAGGTGACATTCAGATCTTCCCAGCTGGCTGCTGGAAGAACATGGCAGGCAGATGACAAAACTAGCACGGAAGCCCTAAGAGTTGAGGCTGGCTGGCAAATTCCATGAGACCTGCACGGCCAGAGCTGAAGAAGCAAGAGACGAAGTAGTGGGAGAGGCAGGGAAGAAATGGGGGACATCATGTACAGCCTTGAAGCCACAGTAAGCATTGTGAGGGACCCGCGTGGGCTGTTCAAGGGGGAGTATATGTGATGGGGCGTTTTGTTGAAGGATCACTCTGGCTGCTATGGGACAAGAGTAGAAGGAAGATCTTTTAAGAGGAGAAGACAGGCTGGGAGCAGTGGCTCACACCTGTAATCCCAGCACTTTGGGAGGCTGAAGCAGGTGGATCACCTGAGGTCGGGAGTTTGAGACCAGCCTGACCAACACGGAGAAACTCCGTCTCTACTAAAAATACTAAAATTAGCTGGGCGTGGTGGCGGGCGCCTGTAATCCCAGCTACTCGGGAGGCTGAGGAAGGAGAATTGCTTGAACTCGGGAGGCGGAGGTTGTGTTGAGCCAAGATTGTGCCATTGCACTCCGCCTGGGTGATAACAGCGAAACTCTGTCTCAAAAAAAAAAGGAGAAGACAAAGATGAAGGTGGCTTGGACCAGGGTGGCTGTCATAGGAGGTTGTTGCCCTCAGCCCCCTTCCCACATGAGAAAGGTCAGATTCCCTTCTTTCTCTCACACCAAAATGCTATTACCTCAGGGAGCTGAATATGAAAATGGGAGAAACTGCTTTCACATGTGCGTGAGGGCTCATTTCAATTTTAATACTGATAACGCATGCTTGTCACAATACTGCCACTTCACATTGTAATCTATTCTCAATACCTGCCAGAGCTCTGTTTTCTGGGGCGAAGTAAAATGGCAGGTTAGCTTTCAGTTTATTCATGAATGCTGATGCTGCACCCAACGTTCCTGTCACAAAATGCTCCTCCATCATTGGGGCCAAGACACCAATGAAACATTTTCCATACCTGTGTTTCCCCTGAGACAACTGTTATCATTTGAAGGGAAGTTACTTCAAAACAGGGTGAAACCTGCTAACATCTTCAGGATGAGGCAGAAATCACTCTCCTAGCCTGTCTGAAGACTCCTTAGAGGATAATCCATTAAGTTGAACTGTACATGCACCGATTTCCCTCATTTTAGTTCTGATTTTGTAATCATTGCGGAGTACTCCATTTCATATTCATACTAATGTGGTACTTCACATTCATATAAGAATGTGGGGTCAAAATTAAAGACACTGTGAAAGACTGCCCCTATCATTTTGATATTCATTTGTTTCCTCAGGCTCTGGGGTGACACATAATTTTACAGTCACAATGGACTCAGGACACAAAAGAAGAAATAACCCACCTTCAAACAGCAATGACCGTGGCCATCTCCAACAGGCCAGAAGGCTGAATGTTTCCCTAAACAAAGGCTTATGAATGGCATTCAGTCCATATATTAATATTAGATTCTAACAAGAAAATTGGGTTAGTCTCCTTTCATCAGCAGAAAAGCAATTTATCTCTACAGCCTTGATAACAGAAGATTAAAACAAATTAAGACCTATATAAATCACTGCCTTATCATTGAAAATGCTATTTGATACAGACCTAGCAATGTTGTCATTTGAGATGGCTATAATTTAGGAGAGGAGACAAGGAGGATCATTTACATATGGGTGAAATATAAACCTGTTAGCGTTCATGTGAAAATTTAATCTTGAAACATGGCAGAGCTTTCGGAGTGCCACCCCAACTTAAAAAAAAAAAAGTGTCTCTCCATTTTCCTAATTTCAAAATAGCTAAAACTCCTAACGCATTCTAAATTCAAATATTTATCCTACCCATTAAGTCCAAGATAGAGAAGCCATTTATAACAAGAAAATACAGTTTGTGATCCTCCGGTGTAATACCAGACTCTCTTAAAAAAACAAAACAACAACAAGAAGAAGAAAAAACAAAGGCATTCTCCCCCTAATATGCCCTTGTATTACAATTTTATAGTCAGTGCAATCATAGTTGGTGGAGAACAATATCAATGTGTCGCATAGACATAAGGTAATAAAAATATAATCTATGATGTGTTTACTCTAGTCAAGCTACATTTCTTTTTTATGTCCACGGACACATACTGACATGGGAATTTTTTCAAATATATGAACTGAATGTGAAAGAATGAATGCTGGCATTATTTTTTATTAACATCTATTCTCTATTCAGCACAACACACTAAAACTTAAAAGCAACCTCAAGTCTGAATCTAAAAAATATATGTGAAGCAATAGCAATAATAACTGGCGTTCAGAATGGGTTAACCTTAGGTTATTGTTTTTTGTCAATTTGTCAGAAGCTATTCTTGACTTCATTAATGGAGGCACATAAAGAAATAACCTGTCATAGCTGCTCAACACTCAATAGATGAGTTCAAAAAGTCACAATCTTCAATATTGTCCACTTTCATATAAACTGTAGCAGTAAAAGGAGATGGAACTGTTAACCTCTATGGAAGTCTTAAGGATAAACCTGATTTCATTTTACCCCAGCCTTCCAGAGCAATCTTCTCCTACACTTGTATATTTTACTTTATATTGTTATTTAACTCTATGACATATCTGGGTCTCATCTCATTAATAAAATTATCAAGTTATTTAAAGCCAGTACTCAGATTCCTTTGCTGGTGTCCCTCAAAATACCTGGCCTAGCACAGCCTGGGCTCAAAAATAACTGCTGCACAGTTCACTACTGCAAAGATATGGAACCAACCTAAGTGCCCATCAACCAATGAGGGATAAAGAAAATGTGGTGTATATATACCACGGAATACTAGTAGGCCACAAAAATCACAAAATAAAAGTCTTTTGCAGCAACTTGGATGGAGCTGGAGGCCATTATTCTAAGTGAAGTAATCAGGAATGGAAATACAATATGTACTCACTTATGAATTGGGAGCTAAGCTATGATTATGCAAAGGCATACAGAGTAGCATAATAGACACTGGAGACTCAGAATGAGGAAGAGTGGGAAGGAGGTGAGGGATAAAAAGCTACATATTCGGTACAAGGTACACTACTCAGTTAACGGGGACACTAAACTCTCAGACGTCACCACTATACACTTCATCCACGTAACCAAAGACCGCTTGTATCCCCAAAGCTATTGGAAAAAAAATAAAAATAGAAATTTAAAAAACCTGCTGTATTAAACCAAGGATCAGCTTGCTGGCTACCTTTTTTCCCCCCCTTGAGATGAAGTCTCGCTCTTGTCCCCCCAGGCTGGAGTGCGATGGTGTGATCTCAGCTCACGGAAACATTCACCTCCCAGGTTCAAGCGATTCTCCTGCCTCAGCCTCCCAAGTAGCTGGGATTACAGGCGTGCACCACCACGCCCAGCTAATTTTTATATTTTTAGTAGAGATGGGATTTCACCATGTTGGCCAGGCTGGTCTCAAACTCCTGACCTCAGGTGATCTGCCTGCCTTGGCCTCCCAAAGTGCTAGGATTACAGGTGTGAGCCACCACACCCGGCTGCTGGCTACCTTTATAAAAGTAGTATTATTGGAACACAGCCTTGTCTATTTGTTTACTTATTTTCTATTGCTGCTTTCATGCGACCACTGCAGAGTTAAGTAGTTACAACGAACTGCATGACCTACAAAGCCTAAAATATCTATAATCTGGCCTTGTATGAAAAATATTTGCTGACCGCTTTATTAAACTATCTACTTACCCTCTTTTGGCAAATAGCTAAACAACAGAGCACATACATAATGAGCATTCTCTTATCACAGGTGGAACATCCCTAATCTGAAAATCTGAAATGTTCCAAAATCTGGTAATTTTTGAGCAGTGACACGACGTCACGGTGGCTGGGATAGCAACACCTTTGTTCTCTCACAGTGCAATGTACACAAACTTTGCTTCATGAACAAAATTATCAAAAATACTGTATAAGGCCAAGCGTGGTGGCTCACACTTGTAATCGAAGTACTTTGGGAGGCCGAGGCTGGTGGATCACTTCAGGTCAGGAGTTCAAGACCAGCCTGGCCAACATGGTAAAACCCTATCTCTACTAAAAAACACAAAAATTAGCTGTGTGTGGTGGCGGGCGCCTGTGATTCCAGCTACTTGGGAGGCTGAAGCAGGAGGATCTCTTGAACCCAAGAGGCAGAAGTTGCAGTGAGCCCAGATCACGCCACTGCACTCCAGGCTGGGCAACAGAATGAGACTCCATCTCAAAAAAAAAAAGAAAAATTGTATAAAATTATCTTCAGACTTTTATATAAGGTGTACATGAAACATAAATGAATTTCATGTTATCTCATCATGAATACATCAATATTCTGAAATCCAAAATTTGAAGCACTTCTGGTCCCATTTTAGAGAAGAGATATTTAACCTGTATTCAAAGTAAATGGCCCTTCTTTTTAGAAAACGCTGAGGTGCTAAGCAATCCAGTTCCTTTCAATTTTAGGGTCATCTCTAATTATTATGGCTTTGAGGAAAAAGCCATTCTTCTTATCTAAGCATTTCCGGATACCAAAGATTTAGCTTTTCATGAAAACTTGTTAATCTGATAGAATTTACTGGCAATGATGTGACATGTAGTTTAATTCACCATCACATCTTTTAATGCTTTAATTGTTCTCCCTCCCTAGGTTGGTTGGGGAGCAAAGTGTAAGCCCAGGTTGCCCAATCTAATTTGGCAGTTTTAGTTCCAATGGTATTGCAGAATGTGCTAATGGGAACTCATATTTGCTACTGCACAGTGAAAAGAACAAGAACAGTGTGATTAAGAACAATAGTTCAAATGTGGCCAAAGATTAAATGGCCTAGGCATTCAGACTTCTGTCTTATGGCTCCTGTCTTTACAACGACCCTGGGGTTAAGGTGGCATATTCCACTGAAAGGCTGCGTGGTGAGTTATCTACGATTTGCAAATTATTATTATTATTATTATTTTTTTGAGACGGAGTCTTGCTCTGTCACCCAGGCTGGAGTGCAGTGGCGCGATCTCGGCTCACTGCAAGCTCCGCCTCCCGGGTTCACGCCATTCTCCTGCCTCAGCCTCTCCGAGTAGCTGGGACTACAGGTGCCCGCCACCACGCCCGGCTAATTTTTTGTATTTTTAGTAGAGATGGGGTTTCACCGTGGTCTCGATCTCCTGACCTCGTGATCTGCCCGCGTCGGCCTCCCAAAGTGCTGGGATTACAAGCGTGAGCCACCGCGCCTGGCCTACGATTTGCAAATTATGAGCTTCTGTGGCAACAAACCTGGAACTTGGGGATGGTTCTTGGGGATGGTTCTTGGGGATGGAACTTGGGGCCTGACTTGTTAAGTTCCAATTCTTTTCATATTCTCTGTAAGTGTGCCAGTCTGTTTCATGTCATCTGGACCATTCTGATGTGCCTAGAAATCAATATTTTTCCCTCCCTCAATCCTGCATGGGGTCAGGCCTACACCTCTATACAAACTCTAAGGCCATAAACATAATCCTAAAGTACAAATAACCTGTGTAGCAAGACTATAGGACATCTCTACAGATGGTTGTGCTCCAGCATATCCTGGGATTCTAGGAAACTAAGATGAAACAGAGAGGAGAAAGGGGTGGTGCATAGGTGAACCATGGACTTCCAACTAAGGGATTTGCTGGTTTCTCTTCTGCTGCCACAGTAGCTTACATTAGAGCAGGAAAACTACGAGACCTTCAATACTATAGTCAGGACAGCAACAGCAACTTTCACTTTATCTTGCAAATATTGAGAGCTTGGACAATACTCTAACAAATTCAATTTCAAACATCTGTTGAGAATTGGAGGATACTGACATTCTAACATTTCAACATGCCCCCAAATTTGTGGAAAGTACACCTGTTTACACCAGGAGAGTTCTATCTCTGAGTCAGATGTGGGGAAACTACTACTCTAGAACAGGATTCTCAACCAGAATGTGACCCCTCAGGCACATTTAGCAAAATCGAGACATTTTTAGTTATCACAGCTGGAGTTGTGTTAATGGCGTTTAGTGGGTAGGGGTCAGGGGTGCTGCTAAACACCCTATATGCATAGGACAGACTCCTAAAAATTAATTATTTGGATCAAAATGTCAATAGTGCTGAGGTTGAGAAACCTTGGTTTAGTTGTTTGTACCACATGTCAGCGCAACTGAAGGAGCCACAGATGGGTCACACTTTGGCCAGATCACATGGTGCAATCTGCTGACTAAAAATTGGCATGATGCTTTTTGAGAGATTAAATGCCATTAAGGAGTTGGTCTGTTTGACTTTTGGGATGCAATCTGATGGAGACGACACTAGAAAAAAATGGTCACACTCCTATATTTGAAATATAAATGAATCAACAAATATTTACCTAATTTTATTGTTTACAAATACTACATTTTGAAGATTAAACGTGAAACTTTTTGCACTGTCCTAAACCCAAATGGGCGGGTGCAAAACTCATGTCAGAAATTAACTCAGCTCTCATAAGATTCTTTATCCCAAATGAGAAAGGGGTTTTTTTTTTAAATGATTTCAATTCATATGTTCATGAATAAAATGAAAGCTCTCAGCCTTATATTTGTATCCCTTATATTTGTGGTTTAGATTTTTATTTACAATAACAAAATATGTCCCTAAAATTGCAATGCTCAAAATTGGTTTTTATGACAAAAGTTTGAAGCCTAGCAATGCCTGATTTATGGCAAATTATTGTTTTTATAACGCAAACCATCATACATTTTCTCCCTAAGTGTAATCTTATATCAGCTCAACTGAAGAGCTTTTTCTATCTTTCACATTTGTTATTTGACTAGAAGCAGCTTAGACTGAGCAACCTGTAAAACCAACCACCTTTGTGCAGAAATATCATCCAATCGGCTCTAGACTGATGAAGGAGCAAAGTCAAGTCCAAGTTGCCCAGTCTAACAGGCTTGCTTACCTTCTAGTTCAGCTCCTTTTCTCTGAATTGAGTCTGCCATCTGCATTTGACCTCCAGATGACCATGACTTTTTCAAATCAAATGTGCAGTTTGCTATAAATAAGAGCACATAGCTGCACAGGCTGTAAATAGCTAGAAATTATATGTTTTTTTCCTTGTCTGTTGGTACTAGCACTGCAGAACCCTTCACTTGCTGTGATTGAATCGTCTCTGTAGGTAGACAAGAAAATATAGCTGCCCAAATCACTTCATCCTCCTAGAGTGGAAAGGTGTCAGGATCCCGAACACACTGCGAGTAGATGGAGAAAATTACTGGGAAGGAGAAAATTACAAAAGAGACTTTCAGTATCTGTTTGGAACAGTGGATGATGAAAGTGGTAGTTACGTGTACAGCATGAAAATAAATTTATCAAACAATGATGCTTGTTTCCATCAGTTATTAAAAGTGGAAAATAGAATTCTTATAAATGCTAAAATGAAACTTAAGAGAAAGATAATCATTGTTTTGTAAAAGAATGGGAAAGACATTTAATTTACTGATGCGTGCTATATTCATGGCATTTAGGAAAAAATGTTAACATTCTTCATCCTCTTTTCACTGTTTTCTGTATTCTTAAAATGTGCTTCTGAATCGCAAATGTGATTTTACTAACCGGCAAAACCATGTCAGAACCAAATGCTTAGCCATTTGGTGTGGAGTGCAGCCAAAATGTCATTTGGTGTGGAGTGCAGCCAAAATGTCATTTGGGTTTCAAGCCTGGTCCTGCCATGTTCGATGGCTTGGGACAAGTCACTAAGCTCTTGAAGCCTCATTTTTTCTCATATGTACAAAAGGAATGAGGAAAATGCCCACAAAGTGTTCTGAAGAAAAATAAATGATCTGTGAAAATGCTTGGTACAATGCAACTTAACACGCGTACCTATGTATTATCAACACTATAGTGGAATAGCTAGAGCTTTTTCCTGGTCTGTGTCAACCCACTCGCTGTACTTACACTGCTTTTAGAGAAAAATGCTTTTTTCACAATAGCAAAAGAAATGTGTGTATTGCAGCAGTACTAAACCACATCCTTCAAAAGTTATACATAATGTGAATTATTCTGAATATTTTATGGAGGCCATTAAAAAAACTTTATAGTTTAGGATGCAGTCTTTTTCAAAATACCTAATCCTTCATCTATAATTTATCATCTTTAAAAAAGATAACTGGCTTCATCAGTTTTGAGATGAGGGTTTTTTTTTTTTCAGGATAATGTACATAAATGCTAATTTTAATTATAAAATATCTAAGCTACAACTGAAATTGTGTCTCTTCTTCTAGCAATCATAAGCATAAATGGCATATATCATCCCTAACCTAACACTGGATAAATCTATTTCTGGATGGAATCCAAATTCAAATATGAGTACTAAAACCACATTTTAAAACTAAGCTAGCCTGATATTACAACTGAAATAAAAACAAAACATAAGACACTATAAGGCCTGCAGTGGCTGGACAATGCATTTCTTTACAGGAGGCTCCTTCTCTACTTCCTAGTCAGAAGTTGAGAACCTCTAACCTACCATTATGCCTTCTGGGAAAGGAGAAAGAGGGGTTCCTAATGTCTAAAGGTGACCCTTCATGTCTGAAGTTGAAACCGGGTCTTACAACACACATAACTGAAATCTGTGCGTACGACTTAGTCCATGGACTACAATACATAAATATTAAGTATTTTTTCTGAGGAAACAAGTTACTTATGTATTATAGTCTCTTGTTAAATCATGGTTGAGTACTCCATTTTAAAGATCTTTCTTTCTTCCTTTCTTTTCCTGCCAGTTTTAGTAATGAAATGGTAACCTTTGCTCTCTTTCTTCCCACCAGGCACTCCCTGCACAGCGCTTCCCTTATCTAATTACGCTTATAATTATTATTAAAATTATTAATGCTTGCTTAGAAGTTCCACTGACTGACTTAGGCACCTTCAGAATTCTCCCTCATCAGGAGATCACCTCAAGGCTGCAGTTAATTTACAACCCGATTGTGCCTGGGATGCGCCAGCCCACTTACCGAAAGGGATAGTAACTCAAGTCTTTGGAACAACTCCCGTATAGCAGCACCTCCTCACCGCTCCTTCATGCCCTGCATTCCAAGCTCCCCTTTTTAAGCCTTTGTTTTTTAATCCAAAATTTGAGATGGTTGCTTTAAGGCAGGAGCCTGGACCATTTCCCCACTGTTAGCTTTGCAAAGCAAAGTCACTTTCCTTCCACTGCACCTAGCCCTTGTTCTTCAGTTCTGCAAGCAGTGAAAGGCTGAGCCTGTTCTCAGTTACACTGATAGCTTTTAGGAAATAAAATAGTAATGGCAAATACAATACAATGATGTTGTCCATATAATATTCAATAAAACCAGACTAAATAAAAAGGAAATTGGTCAGAAATAGAAGAAACTTAGTCAATGATGTTCTTAGCCCGACATCTCAAGCTGTCTGGCAAAATCAGATGTAATTACAAGCAAGGTAATGAATGGGAAGAAACATTTTACTAAGACAGGTGTTCAAGAAACAAAACCATGCAAAGAAGGTGATGATGCTGAAGTTACGAGAACCAAGCAGCATCCTCCTCCCCTCTTCCCTTCCCTCAGGTGAATGACAACGTACGTTTAACAGGATCTCGGGCAAGAGGTTCCTGGGTAGTCTTGAGTAAACTTTGGGACACTATGGAAAAAATAAGAGAACATAACTAAAAACAAAAAGAGAAACATGGGAATGATGGCCGAAACGCACATGAGTCCACTGACAAAAAAACAACCTAACAAACAAAATCACTCACTTAGGTTTGGTCCCTCCAACAAAAACCAAAATGAACATATTAACATAAGATCTATTTTGGCAAAAAGTCAACATTTGAGAATGCTGGACATTTTGTCTCTGATAGTATATCCAAGTAACAACAGGTTTCTTAACAGAAGAGGATTTCTTGCTCCTTTTGTGCCAAATATCCCCAATTCCCTTCGATGCATTTTTTCACAAAAACTCCATTTATTTCACTCATTCATAGGACAGCATCTGGCTCTCGGCTCTGGCTGTTTGCTAGGCTTATACTCTCTACTTTTTCTTGTCCACCCATGTAACTGATCTTCAGCCTTTGCTTTCGTCATGCATTATTCTGTCACCTACGCCCTCTAAAATCAGGCATAGCTAGCCTTATCTAATACATCTCTGTTGGAAGCATCGACCTTTTGCAAAACCCTCAGCAAAGTGTGTGCCACCCAGGACACCTGGACAGGTGCCCACTGCTCACTCCCAGCCCAAACTGATCAAAGGGAGAGAGTGTTAGGGGAAGGGATGGCAGTACTGGGGTGAGGTGGAGGGATAATTTGAATCTCTTGAAGCAAATTCATCACTGCTAATAACTAAAACCAAATAAGTCTCTTATTACCAAAAAATATACATGATATTTCAGAAAATGAATCCACCCAGGAAAAGGGAGAAAAATTTGCAAATCTGCCAGGAAACCTCTCCCAGCCTCTAAACCAGTCAGAATCACTGTAACAAAAGGCCTTTGTTCCAAAGGCTGCAGGCAACAGAATTCTCCATTGTGTTTGCAATACCTGACCTAATTGACTGCTTTGTTTGAAACTGAAGAAGGGAGTCATTTGAGCCAGAAGCTGCAATCATCCAATCAGAGCCAGACAAAAAAAAAAAAAAAAGCCCTTGAGGTTACCAGTTCCTACACCTGTTCACCCATGGGACTGAAGCAGTCATCTCATTCACTGGCGATGGCAAGAGACCAACAGGAGCTTTTCCATTAGATTCCTCTTAGATCCTGGGCTCCTTTACAGTGAGGGGTATTAATGGTGCAGGTCCTTCTGTTGTTTTGCTTAATCCTACGATCTTGCTGGAAAACAATTTATATAATCCCTAGGAATCTCAGGCAGGAAATGTGGCTGCCACCCTTGCAACACAGCGGAGAATAGGCAGGAGTCTCTCAAAAAAGTAATGCACAGTTATTGAGTTTCATTTTTTAGTTATCAAGCTGAGTTGAATAATTACTTCTTGAGTAGTTCATACTTCCTACTCATGAACAACAACAAATAAATAAATAAATAAATAAGCACAATTGGGAATTTCACTTGGAAGTCTTTAACGACATGGAAGTCTCACATCTGGTACTGGACCTCCTGAGAATTACCTCTTTGGGGAAAATTTCATCATGCATTTAAGTCATCATGACTTCATATTTTTATCCCCCAGAATTATGAAAAGCTTTTTTTTTTTTTTTGAGACGGAGTCTTGCTCTGTCACCCAGGCTGGAGTGCAGTGGCGCGATCTCGGCTCACTGCAAGCTCTGCCCCCCGGGTTCACGCCATTCTCCTACCTCAGCCTTTCTGAGTAGCTGGGACTAAAGGCGCCCGCCACTACGCCCGGCTAATTTTTTTGTATTTTTAGTAGAGATGGGGTTTCACCGTGGTCTCGATCTCCTGACCTCGTGATCCGCCCGCCTCGGCCTCCCAAAGTGCTGGGATTACAAGCGTGAGCCACCGCACCTGGCATTATGAAAAGCTTAATGTTCAAGAGAAAGACTTTGAAAATTATGTTCCGGCCGGGCGCAGTGGCTCACAACTGTAATCCCAGCACTTTGCGTGGCCAAGGCAGGTGGATCACTTGAGGTCAGGAGTTCGAGACCAGCCTGGTCAACATGGTGAAACCTTGTCTCTACCAAAAATACAAAAAAGTAGCCGGGCGCAGTGGCGGGCGCCTTTAGTCCCAGCTGCTGTGGAGGCTGAGGCAGGAGAATCACTTGAACTCGGGAGGCGGAGGTTGCAGTGAGCCGAGATCGCGCCACTGCACTCCAGCCTGTGAGACAGAATGAGACCCTGTCTTAAAAAAAAAAAAAAAAAAGAAAAGAAAATTATGTTCCTCGAGCCTTATGTCATTGAAAGTTTCTCACGTTAAGTCAAAAGTTTTCTTCTACTTTCAAGAGAAGAAGCAGAAGTTTGACTTGGCAAATGCCTGTGTGCTGAGCTCAGGGGGGGCAAGACGGGCACTTCTACCCTCCGGCATTTGAGATGCATGAGCTCAATTCAATCACATTTCCCATCAGCACAGTAAAAGACATGTTATGAACCAACTTAAAGGTATTCATCACAGCCATACACCTTATCAATGCAACTCAAGCTGCATCAGCCAGGCTTTCAGTGGTAGACAGTATCTGCACAGGTAGTGCACATGCATAAACATGAACACATGTACACAGACAAACACATAAGTATGCATTTGCAGAAACGGCTGGCTGCAGAAGACAAAACAGCCACTCCAGCTTTGTTTAAAAGAGAAGCACTCAAAAGTCCCTCTGGATTGCAAGACATATCTGCTACAGCTAGGAAGAGAACACATCCATGGCCATGCTTTATTAGGGAAAGACGAAGAGGTGTGCTCATGATGGAACATACTGCGGAGACTCTGAGCAATTAGAGAAGTGGACAGAAATGTGGTTAGTGGTAGCAACAGGCCCATTCCCAAGAATCAGGAAAATCAATCTGTTACAAAGAGCAGAGTCAGTGGCGAGAGAGACGAAAGGTGGCCAGGCTCGAAGAAGGGTCCACTTACTGACGCTGCCACACACGGCCATGCAGTACTCTTCTGTGTCAAAGTTGTTCCGGTTGCCGCCACATCCGCCGTAAAAGAATGGGGCACACTTCCCTTCAGTCACATCAAAGTACCAGCGGGAGATCATTGCTCGGCATGGCCCCGTCTCGGCTTGTTCAGAGCACACCTCTAATCAGAGGAGATGTGGGGAACCACATTTAGCATGAAAAGGCACTGTCTCTCTGTTCATGTATACACGTTTACTTCTTTTAATCCTCCCAGTGGCAACCTGGACTGGGTTTATTAGGCAGCATCTACCAAACATTTACTGAGGAATTTAACTGCCCACCAGGACTAGAGATTTATACCTCTCAGAGCATGCACTCTCATCTGGTTTAATGAGTGCAGGACTCGGTAGTAATACAAGGATTCCGGCCAAGGGTGAAAAGATCATTTGGCTGCTTTTAGATGAGTATGACGGAAGGTGTCTGCACATCAAAACAATTCTCCATTATAAAAAATAAACTCTTTTTAAGAGTCAACTTTCATGTAAGGAAACTGCTTTGGTTATGAAGTGAAAGTTTACGTCCTCACAAACATCTGATTGCTTTCCTTAATAAATAATTGCCTTAACTCAAGTATAAAATTAATTGCATATATTTTGAATGTTTTCCAGTTTTGGAGGCAGTCTGTCCATCTGGAAACATATGTCATATCTGTAAATGTGACTTATACTCAATGACATTAACTCTGACTTAAGACCATTCATTTGTATATTAAAATATGTACTAATATAAATGGTCTTAAATTAACTCCAATTTAAGACCATTTTATTTGTATATTAAAATATGTATTTATATATTATACATTAATAAGTTAATTACATATGCATGAAGTACATCTATAACAATGTATTATTAATTCTGCTATTTAATTGATATTTATATATTAAAAATCTGTATTATTTACATATATTTAATTAGATACACATTAAGTACAACTATAACAATGTATTATTTAATTATGCTACTTGATATTTATGTATTAAAAATCTGTATTATTTGTATATTTTGTATATTTACCTGACCCTTGGGCAGTAATGTTCCAAACAATAAAACAGTCAATCAACTCTAACTTATTAATACACACCATGCACTATTATACATTAAAACACATCTTACCTGTCAACATGTCTTGCCACCCTCCCCAAGATCAGTTTCACTCATCCCTGATTGCCTCAAAGTGAATCAGTGACCCATCCAATTACATATATAAAGCCAATCCTGAGTAGAATTATAACTCTACCTCCCATGTATCCCATTTATATTGGAAATGAAACAACAGCCCAATTCTCCCTCTGGATTTGTGCCCTGCCCTTGCTAGGCTGATGTCTTAGCACACACAGATGTCTTCTTAGTTTTACTGACAGAGGTAAAAACACCTTTCTAAAAGATGAAAGCCACACATCACCCAGTACTTCCAAGTTAGGAATAGTCAACAGATTGATGCTTTTTTTCTTTTTTTGAGACAGGGTCTTGCACTGTCGCCCAGTGGCACAACCTTGGCTCACTGCAACCTCCACCTCCTGAGTTCAAGTGAGTTTTGTGCCTCAGCCTCCCAAGTAGCTGGGATTACCTGTGTACCACCATGCCTGGCTAATTTTTTGGTATTTTTAGTAGAGATGGGGTTTCACCAGGTTGGCCAGGCTGGTCTTGAACTCCTGGCCTCAAGTGATGCACCTGCCTCAGCCTCCCTAAGTGCTGGGATTACAGGCGTGAGCCACTGCCACTGGGCCTTCAACAGATTGATTCTAATTAGCCAATCAAAGACAAGGATCCACAATGTCGATACAAATGGGGATTAACTATTGTTTTACTTCCCTATACACGTTGCTCTTTCAGTAGATGCAATAAAGTACTGGTAAAACCAGAGGTTGCTACCATCACGATGATGTCAACAGGAGGGACAGTCAGCACTAAGCCCAGAAGGTGTCAAACACTCCGCAGGAGAAATGCGCCATGCAATGGACACGAAGATGATCTGGCTCTCTTCACGTGGTTTTCAGATGGAAACATGGCTACAAAAGCATCAACCTCATTATCATCCACCATTAAGGCCATCTCACTCAGGACTGCTGCTTTCAAAGTCCATGCTCCCAAAGCAAATTGGTTTTCTGTACACAATACTCTTGTAGGATGAAAACCAACCAACTTGTTGACGTAAGTATCCCATCTACTTCGCAATTTTATTTATCTTCCAAAATTAAAGGACTGGCACCCTGATTTATTAAAAGTGTATTGGTTCTAGGGGCCATATCCCCTCTGAGTTACTGACAGAGCAGCTTCTGGACTGCGAAGCTCAAAGCCATGCCTAGATGTGAGGATCCCATCAACTATAGCCAGCAGTGGTCTCTGCTCCCAGAGCTTATCTTCAGTTGTAACAAACATCTACAGCTTCACTTGGCTTTCCTTCTCTGTATCTCCTTCACCAATGTGTACATATTCATGTCACATGCTCTTTAATGTTTCTAAGACACAACAATACCCATTATTAATCTCTTACTCAGGCAGTGTTAATTCCAATAAGACTGCAAGGCAGCAGTGCCTCCAGAGCCTGCACTGTGCTGGGAATTGGCACTACGATTGCAAGCACTGTGACCACTGCTACCAAGGGAGGCACAGAATCCCTTCACCCCATAGTCACAGGAACACTGGCAACAAAATTCACCGTGCCTTGGCAGCTTATGCTGACCCTCACATTTTGGCATTAAAAAAAAGTATCATCTTAGAGTACCAAATATGTGTCTTCTTATAGATGTGTGCCATGGGCCTCGCAGTGAACATCACAGCTCTGCAGATGCACAAACCTTGTCTTTATGAGTCTCTATATTAAATAAAAGTGGTAGAATTTTGGATGGGTGCAAGTCAAGTAATGGGATAAAAGAATGATGATTGAAGGAGGTGATTCATGATAAATACGTGCCCTTATGTGCGACCTAGCAACAATTTCTTACTTATGATAAAGGCACAATCTCCCCAGTCCAGAACCGAAATGGCATTATATTAACATTTTCCTATACCACTAGTGAAACATAATGCTACATTCATTTTATTTTCTTCTGCCTCATTCTATAACAGCTAAGAAACCATTTGTTATAGCTAATTCGTAGAAGCCAGGCTAAATGAGCCGTAATCAACTAGAACAAGCATTCAGAACTCAAAATCCATTTACATGTTAATTAAGTAAATAGTATAAGCTACACGTTGAAACTACAACTCTTGCTGGAGTCTGCACCTGTAAGAGCCTTAACCCCTTCCTTTCATAAAGGCCAAGAAAAGAGTGAGTTAATCCCCATTTGGGGAGTGTTAGTTGGTTCTCCCAATCCTGTAAGGGGCAGTTGGCACTCTTGACTTTGAATGGCCCCCAAGAGTTTCACAGCCTTGGTGGAGTCCAAGTGGGCATCATGGGCAATAGCAACAGATCCCACAATACTCAAATACAAAAGGCTATCTGAGATAATGCGGTCAGGAATGGGTGTAACAGTGTATGTTAATTTAATGTCAAATACATAATGTATAGAGAAGACGTATGTGAGGCTGGAAGAACAGGACTGACAGTGTGCTTTTGTTACTTCTGAATCTCTAAAAGACAGCTACCTTGTCCAACTGGTTCTCATCTGCTGACATAGAGGATGAGCTGACAGGCCTTCTCTTAATATGCAACCCCTCTCCTGGTGAAAAAGAGCTTCACGTTATAATTCCCCCAATTGTCAGCAACCCTGATCCCCCATCACCTCCCACTTCCCAACACTTTCCCTCAGGGATATAATGAGAATAGCAACTTCCTACAGCAGTAAAGCTGATTTCGGAAAGGATTGGGAAAGGAATGGATAATGTATCCTCTATCACTCATAATTATATTTCTACTCTACTACAGGGAAAGGGAATACAAATGTTTTCTCTGACTTTTTTGCTAATCCTTTATTATTCCAGAACAATTTTCCATGTAGTAGAAAAGAGAATCTTAGCCTACTCTGGGAGAAGCTGGAACTGAGGGTAGGGTCAACATCAGGGAAGTATGATGCTAATGCTTTTACACAAAGTATGAATAAGCACACAAGAAATGGCCAGTGCCTCTCGGAAGAGAACATGGAGAAGCAGCAGCATAGACTTGGGTTAAAGCAGTGTTAAGGGATTAATGTCAATTTCATAGTTGTGATACTGTACTGAGTGAAGACTATACAAGGTCTCTTTGTATTAATTCTTTTTTTTTTTTTTTTTTTTGAGACAGAGTCTTGCTCTGTCGCCCAGGCTGGAATGCAGTGGCACTATCTCCGCTCACTGCAGGCTTCACCTCCCGAGTTCACACCATTCTTCTCCCTCAGCCTCCTGAGTAGCTGGGATTACAGGCACCCGCCACCATGCCGGCTAATTTTTTTGTATTTTTTAGCAGAGACAGGGTTTCTCTGTGTTAGCCAGGACGGTCTCGATCTCCTGACCTCATGATCCTCCCACCTCGGCCTCCCAAAGTGCTGGGATTACAGGCGTGAGCCACCACGCCCGGCCTGTATTAATTCTTTCAACTGCATGTAAATCTACAATTGTCTCAAAGAAAATATTTTTAAATTTTTTATTATACTTTAAGTTCTAGGGTACATGTACACAACGTGCAGGTTTGTTATGTAGGTATACATGTGTCATGTTGTTTGCTGCACCCATAAACTCGTCATTTACATTAGGTATTTCTCCTAATGCTTTCCCTCCCCCAGCCCCCTACCCCTCAACAGGCCCTGGTGTGTGATGTTCCCCGCCTTGTGTCCAAGTGTTCTCATTGTTCAATTTCCACCTATGAGTGAGAACATGCAGTGTTTGATTTTCTGTCCTTGTGACAGTTTGCTGAGAAGGATGGTTTCCAGCTTCATCCATGTCCCTGCAAAGGACATGAACTCCTCCTTTTTTATGGCTGCATAGTATTTCATGGTGTATATGTGCCACATTTTCTTAATCCAGTCTATCATTGATGGACATTTGGGTTGGTGTCAAGTCTTTGCTATTGAAAAGATTTTAAAAAGCCCACATTAAAAAATTAATATAGGAAGCTGGGCATGGTGGCTCAAGCCTGTAATCCCAGCACTTTGGGAGGCCAACGTGGGCAGATCACCTGAGGTCAGGAGTTCCAGACCAACGTAGCCAACATGGTGAAACCTTGTCTCCACTAAAAATACAAAAATTAGCTGGGCATGGCGGCGTGCACATATCTCAGCTACTCGGGAGGCCGAGGCACTGGAATCACTTGAACCCGGGAAGCGTACGTTGCAGTGAGCCAAAATAGTGCCAATGCACTCCAGCCTGGGCGACTGAGTGAGACTCGGTCTCAAGAAAAGAAAAAATAATAATAATAACCTAGGAATATTGATTTTTCAGTCTGCCTAAGAATTCTAACCTTGTCTCTTTCCTTGACTCAGAGATTGAAGGATCCGGAAATCTCAGTTTGAGAAAATTCCCTTTACATCCCTCTCTAGCAATCAGATATTAGTAAGAGATCTAACCAATCAAGATGCTCACCAAGTAGAAGAGTTTTAGAGCACTGAGACCTGAAACACATCTTCAATAAGCCGCATCTAGTTTCATGGAAGATAAAAATATCTCAAGAGAGAGTTCAAATGCTTATGTTTACATTTTCTATTTTTCTCAATAGCATAATTTCTTCCTTCCTAATCTACTGAAACTTCTAAAAACATCAGCAAAAAACCTGTTTCACATTAATTACTATTATCACTCAGTAGAAATTTATATATCAGCCACTAAACGTAGAGGATGCAAAATTAGACCTTATATAACTAAACCCAAATAGGATTCCTGTGAAAATTAAAACTGTATCTTCAAAATGTATACTATATATAATTATTATGTCAATTAAAAATAAAGTTGAAAAGAAAAACAAATTTAAGAAAAAACAAAAAACTCTTCATCTGCCTTGTCTTTGTTCTCTTGTCAAAATGTAAAATACTGAGAAAACTAACATTTTGAAATCATTTTTGAAATCAAACTTATTTTTTGATTTCCAATCCACCTTTCTGTTCAAAGTAAATATCAGAGATAATAATGGAGAAAATTTGTTCAGAAAAATAAAAGCAAGAATATTTCTTAAAGAGAAACGTTAGACAGAAACGTAGGCAAAGACTTACATGGATATCTAAGGAACCACAATCCTTTATTGATGTTGAATTTCTTAAACTTTCAAGATCACAAATAGCTTTTCTGATATTCACTTAGCTGAATTGTGCTGGCAAGGGAGCATTATGCCTTCTTTTATAACAACTCTGCTCACTCTTCAAGACAAAATGCCATTTACTACACTGAAGTGCTGGTGTATATGAAACACAAAGCAAAGTTATGGGCTTCGAATCCAACTCCATGCATTTTATCTTTGTAAGGTAGCCCCTTGCTGAGATTTGTGCTCGTGTCAACACTACATTCCATTTTCTAAAAATCAATATAATACAAAATAGTACAGGATCTAAGCCATTATATAATCCCTGGATTATATAAAATGATTATGCAATTCATTGTTCAAAAAATAATGCTCAACCACAAAAAATTAGTTCTGAATAGACATTTCAAATTGGAGTGAAATTCTTTGTGGACAACCAAGGTTAGAAAGCTAATTTTACATATTTTAATAAATGTAGAATGAACACAGTTGTGAAACTGGCAACCAGTATGGGGAGAAAATCTCCACTTTTAAATGTACGATAATTATAATGCCTTCTTATGAAGCAAAGTTAACAGATTAGCAAATAATTCGCTGTAAATAAAGTGGTAAATAAAGAATAAAGTAAAGCTGGTTTTAGAATAAAGTAAAGCTGGTTATTATTATTTCATTTTTAATAATTGAATTTCAAGTATTCTCAGCCTACTGGAATGTATGTGAAATAAAACTATATTCCATGTAATGTGTAAATTTTAAATTTACAAATTTTGGGAAAGCAGCCACAATCAAACTAGAGTCACTTAGAGAGAGCTAGGAACTCTATTTTCTGAACTTTTTTCAAAAAGGCAACATTTTGTAGCATTATTTTCTCCATATTCTACAAGAATATCTACTTAAACTTCACATAATACAACTATTTCTCCTTTCTGAGAGAAACTCCCTATCTTGAACTTTTTCTCCAATTTTAAGTAGAGTAAAAAGGGCAAATGTAAGACAAATATAATTTTTTGTAATAAGTTACTTCCTTAGTGTAACAGTGGAATAAAATGAAAACAACGACATAAGTATTAAAATCCACTAAGTATACAAAACTTCAATATTTCAAATAAACTTTATAATTTATAAATATAATTTATATATTATATTTATAAATTATATACTATATACTATATATTACAATATATAATTATATAATACAACATATAATTTATATACCTGTTTATATAAATGTTTACATAATTAATACATTGCCTGAGCTCACTGTAGTTTATAACAACTGTACTTTTTTAAAACTTTACTAAGTTATTGCTGTAATTCTAAGTATTACTATATGGTGACATTTCATGAGCCTAAGTTATTAAAATTAAACTTGTATTCTGTTGAAAAATAAGTAGGCAATATTTGCATTTGATTCTATTGATGAAAAATTTTTAAAAGTCAACACAATAGAAAACTGGTTATTTTTTGAGAACGTGTTTTTCCTAATTCTGGAACCATGTACTTTTAATAGAAAAGAACATTTATCAAGTGCTTGTACATAGTAGCAAGCAGTCATCAAAAAACATGTTTAGAAAATTACTCTAATAAGGCAATAAATTATCAAATATTTATGACCTAGTAATCATATTTTACTAAATAGAAGCATGTAAAATTAGGCAAGCAAGCTTGAACCGAAGTCTTATGACAAATCTCACTTAAGCTCCAAATCTGGATTGAAATACAAACAAAGATGATGCAAACAGCTGTGCATGCTAATGAGAGCACTGCTTCAGTACAAGAGGATGGGTGCTAATTTGTCACGGAAGTCTCTAGAAGATATCCGCAGTTGGCTAGCCTTTTTACTGAATTGCATTAATTCTCTAAGGCTAGCCAATACATCTGTCATTCTAATTATACCTGACCCAATTCTCATCTCTCCATGATGAAAGATTGTTTATAAAATGCCACCTGAAGGAGCTTTACTTGTAAAGTATTTAGACTAATCAGGACTCCTGTGACGGTGTTAGGGAACATTCACAAAAGGGTACCACTATGGTTTTTCCTCAACCTTTGTTTCCTGTTTGTTATGGGAATAAACTTGCTCTTCGCTGAGCTGCGTGGTTAGCGTGCAACAGACTATTAACAAGAAGCTCAAAACTCGGGATATCATGTCCTGTATTGGAAAATAAGGGGAAGTGCTTTTTCTTACTGAATGAGAGACAGGAGTATGCTGGGAAACTGGCACTGTCTAGAAAAACAAACAAATAGAACACTCTTGAGTTACACTGTATGCCAACTGCCATGGTATAAATACTCCCACCATTGGTATTTCAAGCTACTAATGGCTATGGCTTACAAAATTCCTCTATACTGTAGTAATTAGCTTTTACAGGCTAGCAGGGGTTGACTACACTACCATGTTAATGACAGGAAATAGGGGCACAAGTGAACACATGTAGGGAGACTGTAAGAGTTTTTCAGTTTCCTTGGTCTTGAGGTGTGAATTTAAGGAAAGAAAAGCTCTGTAGGTAGATGTCTCAGGATTCTCTCATACTTGTTGGTATCTGTAACATACCAAGAACAATAACACCAAAGGTAAGAATGGTTTTCCTTTTCAGTTTCTTAACTTCCTGTCTCAATGCTGCAAATCTGCACCATATGGAAGGCAGGAGACACTACTAGAGTCTACTACTCAAAATAGATCCGTGGATCAGCGAGTCAACACCACCTGGGACTCAGGCCCCCCATACAGACTCACAACGATTGCTTTCCAAGAGCCTTGGGTAACTCGAATGGATATCTCAGTTTGAGAAGCAGCATGATCGGCCTTATCTTTTAAATGCAATAGATATGTCAAAACATGAGACACAAGATTCAATCATTTTCCAAAAGAACCAGTGGGGAAGAATTAGTAAAAGTTGCATAGGCTTTGGCTTATTAAAAGAAGTACACATGTATTTGGGAAAAGACAGATACAACAAAATTAGTAGTCTTAAGATTCAAATATACATCTCAACAACTTAATTTGAATAGATTGAACAGATTGTCTATACAAATTTATTTTACTCTGAAGTTCTGTCCTATCTCAAGCAACATTAAAACAGCTTTGATACCTCTGCCTTAGATCCAGTACCAAGATCATAATTCTCCTACTCATATTAAGACTGAAAATACCAGACTTCTCAGAAAGCTGAATTCAAGTGGTATCATTCCTATAATATCCCAGAACATCAGAAATATCAAAGTTTTTATTTTTACTTGTAAAAATAATGAAGAAAGCCAAGATCAATTCAAGGGCTTAGAATATACTTCCTTTTTTTTTTTCTTTCTTTTTTTTTTTTTTGAGACGAGTCTCGCTCCGTCACCCAGGCTGGAGTGCAATGGAGTGAACTTGGATCACTGCAACCTCCGCCTCCTGGGTTCAAGCGATTCTCCTCCTTCAGCCTCCCGAGTAGCTGGGACCACAGGCGTGTGCCACCATGGCCGGCTAATTTTTGTATTTTTAGTAGCGAAGGGTTTCGCCATGTTGGCCAGGCTGGTCTCAAACTCCTGACCTCAGGTGATGCACCCACCTCGGCCTCCCAAAGTGCTGGGATTACAGCATGAGCCATCGTGCCTGGCCAGAATGTGCTTCCTTATACCGCTTCTCTGTAAAGAAAGAACTAGATGGTATTTCTGTTCTGGTTTAAAAAAAAAAAAATAGAAAAAAAGAACGCCTCTAGATGTAGGTCATGGGTTGGAAGGATGGTCCTGCTGTTTCACGTCCTTTTCTGGGGAAGACTGAGCATGCCACCTGTCCATGTTAACTGGCTTCTTGTCACAATCTCTAGCAGGCAAAGAACCCACAGACTCCAGTTGGGGACAGCAGTGTCTCTGGTTACAGCACAGATGCTAATCACCATTTGCTATTTTATAACAGTGGAAAAGGGGAGAGTGAATTCCTTTTGAGCAAAAAAAAACAAAACTAGGAAGGCAGTTTACCTCCATATCTCACCGTCTACATGGCAAATATGCATACGCAATGTTTCAAGTCAACATTTTATGTTGTTTTCTGTTTCTAAATAAAGCTACTAGACTACATTACACATTTTATCAAATGCTTGTTTTTACCTTACTAAATGTGTATTTATCATATTTGCTTTGGCATATTTTTGTTTATTTTACTTGTTCTCGTACAATAAAAAATGTTCACTGGTTATCTACAATGTGCAAAGCAGTGATACAGAAGTTAGAGCTGACATTAAAATGAGACCAGCCGGGCTTGGTGGCTCATGCCTGTAATCTCAGCACTTTGGGAGGCCGAGATGGACGGACTGCTTGAGGTCAGGAGTTCAAGATCAGCCTGGCTAACATGGTGAAACCCCATCTTTACAAAAACTACAAAAAAAAAAAAGCAAAACAAAACAAAACAAAACAAAACACACAAAACTTAGCTGGTCCTGGTGAGGCACGCCTGTAATCCCTGGTACTCAGAAGACAGAGGCAGGAGAATCGCTTGAACCCTGGAGGCAGAGATTGCAGTGAGCTGAGATCATGTCACTGCACTCCAGCTGGGCGACAGAGCGAGACTCCGTGTTTGGGGGATGAGAGGGAGATCAGACACAGTAATGCATGGGTATTTCTCTGTTCACTTTTTAATTTTTATTTATTTATTTATTTATTTTTGAGACTGCGTCTCACTCTGTCTGCCCAGACTGGAGTTCAGTGGCACGATCTCAGCTCACTGCAACCTCCACCTCCCAGGTTCAAGTGCTTTCTTTGCCTCAGCCTCCCGAGTAGCTGGGATTATAGGAACCCACCATCATGCCCGGCTAATTTTTATATTTTTAGTAGAGATGGGGTTTCATCATGTTGGCCAGGTTGGTCTCAAACTCCTGACCTCAAGTGATCCGCCCATCTCAGCCTCCCAAAGTGCTGGGGTTACAGGCGTGAGCCACTGTGCCCGGCCTTCTGTTCACTTATTTAAAGCTGCTCATCACTGCAGATCTCAACACCATAGCCCAGTGTTTTGCAACCAGAGAGAGTCTATCCCCTACTCCCTCCCAGGGGACATTTTTGATTGTCACAACTTGGGGGTGCTACTGGCATCGAGTAGAGGCTAGTGATGCAGCTAAACATCCTACAATGCACAGGACAATCATCCGCAACAATTATCTGGCCCAAAACATCAATAGTCATAAGGTCCAGAAACCCTGCCATAGCCCAAGCAAACACCAGAAGGATTTGTGATGCATTTTAGTAATTTTGCCCACCAAGACTACTGGGCAGCAGTCACCAGCACTTCAGAAATCCTGGGGAACAAATGCTAGTAAATTTCCAGAACAGATGCAATCATAAGAATTGGCAAGCAAGGTCTTTCTTTGCTCCTATCACGAAACATCAAGAACCTAAAGTCACGTGCAAGCAACATAAAATTGCCATCCATATTCTGTGATACTTGCATATTCTGTCTAGAAATTATACCCAATAAGAACATATATAAATTTAAGAAAGAGGCAACCTTACCTTCATAGTTAAAACACCTGAACAGTCTTACCATTATTATCAACTAAATATAGCGTAACTTTAACATTTCTTCTGCCTTAATCTTTTTTTTTTTTTTTGACAGGGTCTCACTGTCACCTAAGGCTGGAGTGTGGTGGTGTGATCACGGCTTACTGCAGGCTTGACCTCGTCTGGGCTCCAGCGATCCTCCCACCTCAGCCTCCCGAGTAGCTGGGACTATAAGCCTGTGACACTACAGCCAGCACAATTTTTTTTTTTTTTTTGGTCTCCCTGTGGTGCCCAGGCTGCTCGCAAACTCCTGGACTCAAGCGATCATCCTGCCTTAGCTTCCCAAAGCGCTGGGATAACAGGTATGAGACACCATGCCTGGCCTTTAAACATTGTTTTTTACACTGTAAAAGTCTCAATATTTACAATTTGGGCTGCTGTCTTGAAAATTAAGGAATTCTCTTGAGCATCATTTTTATATAAGATTCATTCATTCTTGCCTCCCCTTGACTTTTTACTCTTCTACTAACAGAATCACAAAAAGTCAGGCATAGTGGAAGAGGTGGTTGGAAACCAAAGATGAATTTTCAGGAGGGCAAAATGGCTAAAGGCTGAGAGAAGCAGCTGGTTAGGCTGTAAGCCACTCTGCTTTTGGAAACTCATTTTTCTACAAGGGAGCTAAAGATCTCCATTCAAATCCACAGCTTTGTAACCTGCTCAAGGAATCTGACTCACTTAATCAGACCTATGGCTTAGCTAAAAACGTGTGTCCGGTTGGGTGCGGTGGCTCACGCCAGTAATCCCAGCACTTTGGGATGCCAAGGTGGGTGAATCACCTGAGGTCAGGAGTTCGAGACCAGTCTGGCCAACGTGGTGAAACCCGTCTCTACCAAAAATACAAAAATTAGCCAGGTGTGGTTGCACACACCTGTAGTCCCAGCTACTTGGGAGGCTGAGGCAGGAGAATTAAGAATTGCTTGAACCTGGGAGACGGAGGTTGCAGTGAGTCAAGATTGTGCCACTGAATCCCAGCCTCGGTGACTGAGTGAGACTCCATGTCAACAAAAAACAAAACAAAACAAAACAAACAAAAAAAGGTGTACCCAGCTGGGTGCAGTGGCTCACATCTGTAATGCCAGCACTTTAGGAGGCCAAGGCAGGTGGATCACCTGAGGTCAGGAGTTCAAGACCAGTCTGGCCAACATGGTGAAAACCCATCTCTACTAAAAATACTAAAGTTAGCCAGGCGCGGTTGTGCGCACCTGTAATCCCAGCTACTCAGGAGGCTGAGACAGGAGACTCACTTGAACCCAGGAGGCAGAGGTTGCAGTGAGCCAAGATCGCGCCATTGCACTCGAGCGTGGGCGACAAGCAAAAACTCCATCTCAAAAACAAAACAAAACAAAAAAAGTGTGGCCGTGTAAATGTATGCATGTTTAAATGAGCCTGAACCTCTGAGTTGCTGGATTTCTTCTTTTAGGTTTGATTTTTTTTTTCTTAATTGCAAATTCTTGAGTTGAGTACAGTTATTGTACCTGAGGCATCTGCACATTTTTTTTTTTTAAAGCAACTGATTTGGGGTAAAATATGAGAAAGACTAATATTCTTTAAAAATCTAGTCTCTGGCCTTTAATTAAATTGGACTAAAATTTTATTTTTAATAAATCTAGATATAATTGTATTAAAATGCCTTTCACTGATTACTTCTGTTATTCTATTCTTTTTTTAATTGGTAGAGCCAGGTTCTCACTATGTTGCCCAGGCTGGTGTCAAATGTGTATCTTTGTGAATATACTAAACCACTGAATTCTCTCTCACACACACTTCTATATGGCTCTATTCCCTAGTCTCATCACATTTTAAGCAACCTAATTATCTGAGTGGGCTTTCTAGATTGAGACCATTAAACTACATGGAAAAGATGCTTGTCAATGTCCTGCTTCACTCTGCCTCTATCAAAGTGTGTATCAAACACCTCGGAATCAATGGCTGCCATGACATGGGGCACAAAATAACAGGCTGTTACCTGTCACATCTATGGTCAGTACTGACACTGTTCTCTCGACATCATTAGCAAGCATACTACAACCTGGGAGAGGAGTAGAAGTGCATCCTCTCCATCTGCAAAACACAAAGGTAAAGGCCTCAGGCTTGCTCTATAAGGAGGAGCCATTACCCTTTTGCCCTGTTCCCAAATACTCCCTGGAGCGTTAGTTTCATTTTTGTACGGCATGCTGCTACTGAGGCCTCCAACTGAAGTATGTGAGTTCATGTTCGGGTTCACAGCAAGTCAAGCTCACAGTTTATCCCAAACTTTGTGGAGAGTTAAATATTAATCATAAGTGAAAATCCCATTAGTGAATTATAGGATACCTTGTAAGTGTCATGTCCATTACAAACAGGTAACAACAGAGGCATGAGAATTAAGCTAAGCTTTGTTTCTTCTCCCCTTGAGATCAATACAAGCTACTCTGATTTACTTCAAGTACGAAGTGCATTCATTCTATTTGGTGCTCTATCACCCAGTAAATCCCTATTCTTCCTTTGTAATTACTGATATGCCAACTTCTCCGCAATGTAGTAGGTGAAAACTTTTGTTCCAGGCTGAGCGCTTTCTCTTCTCCATGCTGCCAAAATTCCTTCCTAGGCAGGCCTGAGAGACTCATCCCTCTCAAGGACTATGCAGATATGGCTAGAGGCAACTTGAGCAAGTCACTTTGTTCCTATCTCTGTGCCCCCATCAACCAATGCTATGTCTGGTACCTACAAATGCCTTGTGGATATTGGTGAAATGTACAGCAGTAAATCAGATGGTACTTCTCCCAGATTAATGGTCACCAGAAGGAGAAGAAAAATAATTTAATTCTGCCAAGGTCAATCACTTAGCCCAATACAAGCAATATTCAGATCAAACCTTTTGGCTTTTATCATCACATGAGACGGTTAAAGAGCCATCTGTATCAGGGTCTCTATCTGTCCACTTAACAGAAGAACTCCCACAAGGTTTAAAATACCTGCAAGAAATAAAACTCTATCTTGAAATGCAGTGGCATCTAATACTATCTTATTCAATTTTCAGCTGGATTTAAAATTTAACTGCAGATATTTCAATATATAGTATATATTCACAAAAAAAACCACTTTAAGCAAGAAATTAATTTTAATCATAACATAATATTCTCTATAAATATCAGCTTTATTATACCAATAGATATAGATAGATCACATTTATGCCTTTTATAATTAAAAGTCAACCTGTTGGTTTACCTTTAACATTCCTGATTAGTAGTAAACATCAGTTTGCTAATGTTTCAAATGCAATAGAGGACTGGAATGATGACTATAACCATAACTAAGAGAGCAACTAAGGTTAATTGAGCAGTTACTGTATACCAGGAATGATGCAAAGTGTTTCCTATAAATTAATTTCATCCTCACAAAATAGTTAAATATTGGATAGGTCTTATTAATCCCTATTTTACAAAGAGAAGCAATGAGGATTCAAAGTTATTTGATTTATACAAATTTACACAGCAGGTTGTAGAGCAAAGATTTGAATCTGGACAGCTTGAGCTGTAAATGAAACTGAACACTTACTGGGCATGATGGTAAGTGTTTAACATAGGTTACCTAAAGTCATTCTCACAAGAAACATGCAAGATAACACTACCATCTACACTACACACATAAAAAACAGGTTACTTAACTGGCCCAAGGTCATAAAAATTCTCTCAAACACTATACTAGTCTGTCTCTAACCCCAAAAAAAAACCTACCTCAAAAGAAATTAACTTGATATGGCAGTATGTGAAATACAAAGAACTTCACAGTCACCATCTTATAGTGAGAATCAGGGGTTAGCAAATGTTTACTGAAAAGGCCAGATAGTAAATGTTTTCAGTTTTGCAGGCAACACAATCTCTTTTACAATCCTCAACTCTACTTCCAAAACATGAAAACATCCATAGACAATTTGTAAACAAATGGGATTGGCTGTGTCCTAATAAAACTTCTGTGTAGAAAACAGGAAACAGGCTATTTTTGGCCCCAATTTGCTGACCGTTGATCATTACTCTTATTCGTGGACCCCCGATCTTTTTTTTTTTTTTTTTTTTTTTTTTTGAGACGGAGTCTCACTCTTGTCGCCAGGCTAGAGTGCAGTGGCGCGATCTCAGCTCATTGCAACCTCCACATCCCAGGTCCAAGCGATTCCCCTGCCTCAGCCACCTGAGTAGCTGGGATTATGGGCACGCGCCACCGTGCCTAGCTAATTTTTTTGTATTTTTAGTGAAGACGGGGTTTCACCATGTTGGCCAGGCTGGTCTCTAACTCCTGACCTCAGGTGATCTGCCCACCTCAGCCTCCCAAAGTGCTGGGATTACAGGCATGAGCTACAGCACCAGCCTGATCACTTCCTTTGAAGTAAAAATTCTAAAAATTCAGAAATGCACAGTGTAAAATAATAGATGAATACATGACTATATCAAAGGTATATGCATTTACAAGGGAACACAGGTTGAAATGAATTTGTGTATATTTATTAAGAAAATAAAAAGTGTAATTTTGGCATGAGTGTAGCAGAAATATCCTGGCCTATCCAGGTCCAAATTCTGATTTCATCACTTAACCAGTTATGTGACCCAGGACAATTTATTTTATTTTTTTCTTTTTTTGACACGAAGTCTCGCTCTGTTGCCCAGGCTGGAGTGCAGTGGCACAATCTCAGCTCACTACAACCTCCGCCTCCTAGGTTCAAGCGATTCTCCTGCCTCAGCCTCCTGTGTAGCTAGGATTACAGGCGCGTGCCACCACACCTGGCTAATTTTTGTATTTTTAGTATAGATAGGTTTCACTGTGTTAGCCAGGATGGCCTCAATCTCCTGATCTCGTTATCCACCTGCCTCGGCCTCCCAAGGTGCTGGGATTATAGGCGTGAGCCACTGCGCCCAGCACAGGCCAATGAAAAAAAATTTTTTTCGGCCAGGCATGGTGGCCTGTAATCCCAGCACTTTGGGGAGGCCAAGGTGGGCAGATCACGACGTCAGCAGATCAAGACCATCCTGGCTAACATGGTGAAACCCCGACTCTACTAAAAATACAAAAAAATTAGCCAGGCATCGTGGCAGGCACCTGTAGTCCCAGCTACTCGGGAGGCTGAGGCGGAAGAATTGCGTGAACCCGGAAGGCGGGGCTTGCAGTGAGCTGAGATCGCACCACTACACTCCAGCCTGGGTGACAGAGACAGACTCTATCTCAAAAAAAAAAAAAAAAAATTTCTTGGCCTTAGAGATCTTGGCTTTAAACGGGGAAGTAAAATTTCCACCACACAGCATAGTTACAAGGTTTAAAGACAGAGAATCACTGCTTTAAAGCGCAAGAGGCCTGTTGTCCTGGCTACTTGGGAGGCTGAGGTTTGAACTCAGGGGTTTGAATCCAGCCTAGGAAACATAGCAAAATCCCGTGTCAAAAAAAAAAAATAATAAAAAAATTAAATTAAATTAAATTAAAGGGCAAGAGTGGTGACCGTGAAAATCTGTATCTGCAACAAAGGCTTCCAAAATCTGCCAGTCTCCCAGGAGGTAAAATGCTGTCTGCTCTGCCCCCATGATGCCTTCCACAGTAGCAAAGAGCCTAGCCATCAGCAGGGGTACAATGAATAGTTGCTGAATAAATGAACATAAGGAAGAAATGGCCAGTTCCTCTGGACAGGCACAACCGGCTAGATTAAATAAAAGATTATGCCATTTATTACAATACCTATGTTCAATCAGAGTTTAGAATTTATGGCTCAATCAAAACTACACTGATATCTCTGGTTCCTGAAGTACAATCCCTTCTCGAGGAACAGAAAATAGGAGCAAGTGTCTAAATACACCACTGTTTTACTCAAATCGTAATGGCTTATTCCACTAGACCAATAACCAATAATATCCAAGTTTTTTTTAACAACCAAAGATGACAATAAACCCCTAAAACCAGATAGATCTTGCAATCGTGTGCTCACTTTTATTTTATTTTTATTTTTTTGAGACAGGGTCCCACTCTGTTGCCCAGGCTGGAGTGCAGTGGATGTGCTTACTTTGAAACAATACTTCTACTGGAATCAGTAACAGAGAACAGACATCTTCTCATTTGGGTATCATCGATTCTAACACAATATGGCAGAGAAGATTATGACTACGCTAAAAATGTCTTATTTTTCTTCCCTCCATTTCTTTCCAATTTTAATGGGTTATGAAGTTATTGAGTTTTTTATGAAGCACACCAAGGACTGGTATCAGTAGCAATATGTTGGTAATGATGAAACAATTTTCTTAGAAAGGATGGCTGTAAATCACATTTTCTTCTGGGTACTGAAACACTAACATTGAAAACAAGACTGTAAGCCTCCCTGCAGTATCTCATCTTTGCAAGTCACTTCGAATTTTTATGCTGAACACAGAAGCAAGCTACTTGTAATTAGAGTTTTACAAAATGAGTAATCACCTATGGCGTTGCCATTGCTCTCAATTAGGGAAGAACCACAAGTCACCTTTTGTAAAAATGAGGAGGAGGAAAAGGACTCTTTGCAGCCGACCCCTTTAATGTTACCCTCTAAAACATCTACTCCTTTATTGGAATTAGCTACAAGTACAAAAAACTATCTCACATGGGCACAACTGACCATAACATGTTTCTGTTAGGCCCCCTTTCCCAGGAAGACTTGCCTCAATTAGAGCTTTTGTTCAGGAGTTTCAGGTGGAATTAATGGACTTGCATTAAAGATCCCTCTATTTCTGGGGCATTAACAGTTGGTACCGCTCAATGACCAGGTATCTTGCTTTTAGAAGGCTGCTTTTGTTGCTCTTCTTGCCAACAACATTTTTAACTTGTTATTTTTTAAGGTTCATTTCTTTTTTGCCTTTAGCCTGGAGTGTTTTGTTTATGAAATTCTTTTAACTGCCTTCGTCTTTCTACAGGAAATAATACAACATCTATATCCCTCTACGTTCCGTCTTAATATCAAATAATGCTACCTGTAAAACTCAAGCAAAAAGAACTGGACTAATGCAGACAATAATGAGACCACTTTATCTCAAGCGAATTGTCTTGTTCTAGAATACGGGCCTAAGTTTATGTGGCATCCTCTCATTGTACTGCATAATTGATGTCACTCCTTGTTCACCTGTTACCTCAACAGTACTAACATTAAAACGAAATCTCTTTATTGTCTACTGGAAAAACATGCAGCGCACAGTAGCTTCTGAATTAATATTTGTTAATTAATCACCTGCAGTCAATGCCCATCCTTGCCAGCCTGGCATTGAAGGTCTCTATATTCTGGTCCCAACCTAAAAGACATCTGCTCTAGCTTAAATTGGACCAATCCTGTCTCCCAAATATGCCTTTCCATGGCACCATATTTGTTTTGCTAGTCCTGATGACTCTACAGCAAAATCCATTGGTAGACACACCACCCACCCACACTTTTGGCTCTAGTTCAAATGTCATGCTCTCCATGGAACCTTCTCTGATCAATCCAGAAGTTCCGTCTTACTCTCAGAAGTAGGTTCTGTGTTCATATTTCTTACAACACAGATGGCTTTGTACTTCTTTGACTTCTGTTTCCTAAGAGATTTTAACATCCACTAGGGTCAGCTGGCCTGTGTGTGCTCATCATCCATTCCACATAGCCTAGCAAAATGGCTTGTACCAAGCAGGTGCTCAAAACCCGATGTTCAGTAAATGGACGCTAACTGTTATATAAACAGCCAGCTTGATGGAGATCACAAGGACTTCGGTCCCCTTGCAGGCTGCTAGCTGCTGTAATTTGTATTCACACTTCATTTCGGTTTCGAGAAGAGAAGCCCTGAAAAGCTGTCCTTCCCTGCTACAGGCATCAGGCTAACAAGTTCATTTGACCAGATCTGCCATAGTTGGCCCTAACAGGTGTATGAAAAACATCCTGAGAAAGGATATTTGAAAAGCGGTGGTTTAAACAAAATGTGCATTTACTAGCACATTTACTTATGTGCTAAAATGAGTAAGAAACTATCATTAAGTAGGGATGATAAAGTTAATCCATCTTGCACTCTGTTCTTTTTTTTAAAGAACATGTAAAACTTTCAATAAATTTTAAGCTAACTCTGAGTGTTTAATTCAGAATAATCTCAATTTTAAGAGCTCAAGTTAAAGAAATGTAGAACCTCAAAAATACTGTGTTAAGTGAAAGAAGTCGGACACAAAAGACCATGTATTATATGATCCCACTTATAATAACAGTCCAAAAAAGGGCAAATCTATAGAGACAGAAAGTAGATTAGTTGTTGCTTGGGGCTAGAGGTGAGTGGAGGGTTTAACTGGGAGCGAGTATGTGTGATCTTAATGGAGTGATGAAAATGTTCTAAGATTAGATTATGGTGACAGCTGCACAGCTTGGCAAATTTCTTAAAGTCACTGAATTATATACTTAAAAACAAATGAATCTTACATGTAAATTACACCTTAATAAGGTAAAAATGCAACAAAGGGAAGAAAATACTATAGTGACAACTATGAATATAGTTCAGGCAGACAAAATAGCCCATGTTAAGCTCTAATAGAACAATAAATCTGAAATCATTAAACTTTAGTAAAAAGGGAGAAAGCCACTTTTTGTAAATGTTGTAACATCTGTGGTTGACCTTTATAAGTATTTGCAGTACATTAAAATTCAGTAAGTACATATTCATTCAATCTAGCTCTAGAAACATCTTTTACTACCTGCCAAGCAGATGGCAGATACAAAATGCAGAACTCTTTAAGGAACAAATGCATACTCTTTAAGGAACTCAGTCCAACAGTTTACCCGTTTCTGTAACATTTGGTCATTTAATGTCAACTGAATGTTTTTATTTCATGGAGACAAGTACGACCTTTAGTTCTTTTAGTTCACAATATTTGCAACACAAACATTAATTCAATAGAGAAAGTCTAAGACATTAATACTATTATTTACTTCTTGAAGAAAGCACTGCTATACTCCCCAATAAAACAATGTAAACTCAACATAAATCACCTCAGTTAAAATTCATAGCATAAAATAATGCGATACTCACCAAATCTCTTTTTTTTTTTTTTTTTTTTTTTGAGACCACCTTGCTCTGTCACCCAGGCTGGAGTGCAATGGTGTGATCTCAGCTCACTGCAACATCCACCTCCTGGGTTCAAGCGATTCTCCTGTCTCAGCCTCCCAAGTAGCTGGGATTACAGGTGCGTGCCACCACGCCCGGCTCATTTTTGTATTTTTAGTAGAGATGGGTTTTCACCATGTTGGCCAGACTGGTCTCGAACTCCTGGCCTCAGGTGATCTGCCTGCCTCGGCCTCCCAGAGTGCTGGGATTACAGGTGTGAGGTGCTGTGTCTGGCCCAAATCTCCTTCTTTAATGAAATCTAATCACAACTACTCACTCAACTAAGAGTTATCAAAACTACAAGCCAGGCATTCTGTGCAATACTGAATAAAATCAAGTCCTTACCCTCAAGGAGCTCATCGTCTAGGTGGTAACAGACAATTACATAACAAACACTCACTGCCAAAGGAATACCAAGGAGTCACCTAACTCAATGTTTGTCAAATTAGATGACTACCTGGTTGGGCGGAGTCTTGTAGAATCACTTGGGATTTGCCAAGTAGCATATACAAGGTACAAAACAAACTGTATAATAAAGATTTCACATTATTTGAAATTGTTTGCTTGTTAAGCCAAAAAAATTTCACAAGCATAAGAAGGCTTTTGAAAAAGAAATGTGTTTTTGATTGGGGAAGGCAGTGGTGCTAGGGTGGATATTTCAAACTCTGGTGTTACGCTTTCTTTTCCTTGGGGGTGGGGGGAATCCAGGCAAAAGGTGGATTACCTCGAACCACCTCTTCCACAGACTCTGTGGTGGTGGTGGTGGTGGTGGCGATGCTGGTGGTTCTCTCTGTGGCTTCTTCGTAGGGTTCCTCAGCCTCTTCCTCATCACCATCCTCATCGTCCTCATCATCATCTGCTTCTTCTTCCACCTCAGCCACTTCTTCCTCCTCTGCTACTTCTACTACTTTGTCTTCACTGTGAGGGCAAACACAAATAACAGAAAAAGTCAATTAGACACACTTCAGGGAAGGAAAAGGAAATTGTCCATATGGAATTTTGGCAATTTGAGAAGAAACACACCCGAAACTTAAAGTCAGCAAGTCTAAGTATAAATCCCAGCTCAGTGGGTCTGCAAAAATTTTTATCCTTGGGGACGGTTCTTAGTTTCTGCAGTTGCTAAAAGGGGATGCCATGAGTCTAACCACAGGACATTCTGGAAAGGGCGAAATTACGCAGACAATAAAACGATCAGTGGTTGCCAGGGGTTCAGTGGGAGCGGGGAAGGGATGAATAGGTAGAGTACAGAGGATTTTTAGAAACTACTCTGCACGATACTGTCATAAGTAATAATAGATACACAGCATTATGCATTTGTCAAAACCAACAGACTATACTACACAAAAAGTCGCCTCTCATGTTAAAACAGGAACACTGGTTAATAATAATGTATCAATATTGGTTCAAATGTACCCTACTAAGGCAAAATGTTAATCTAGGGAAATAGTGGGGGAGTGGGGAAGTGAGAGGTAGAGGGAACTTCTTGTACTTTCTGCTTGAATTCTTTGTAAACCTAAAACTGCTCTGAAAAATGTAGTCCATTATAAAAAGCGGGGTGGTGGGTATCAAAACTGAGCTTGCTGTATTATGGGAATTCCTTCTCATAGTGTACGTACAAGAGCCGCAACGCATTGCACGGTGGCAGATACTCAGTATGTGCTGGTGGAAATGGGTTTAAAGACTGCAATTGAGAGCTTAAACTGGACACACAGGTGGAAGATGAAACTAGCCTAAGTCAATCTGTAATGCCCGGTGGTCAGGGATGCCTGCTGAAACTATTCAGTTGCGCACCCTATGGTTGCTAATTGCTTACGTTTTGTAGAATACCAAATATTTCAGTGGTTCTCAAATTTCAGTGAGCATCAGAACCACCTGGAAGGCTTACTGAAACACAGATCACCTGCTAGCTGTGGTGGCTCATGCCTGTAATCCCAGCACTGTGGAAGGCTGAGGTGGGAAAAAACCTAGAGGCCAGGAATTTGAGACCAGCCTGGGCCACACAGTGAGACCCTGTCTCCAAAAAATAAAAAAAAATAAAAAGTCAGGCATGGTGGTGTGCACCTGTAGTCCCAGCTACTCAGAAGGATGGGGCGGGAGGATTGCTTGAGCCCAGGAGTTCAAGGCTGCTGTGAGCTATGACTGCATCACTGCATTCCAGCCAGGGAGACAAAGATACTGTCTCCTTAAACAAAAACCAACACAGATCACCAGGTACCACTGGCAGTTTCTAATGCAGCTCCAGAGTTTCTGAATCATGAGGCCTTGGTGGGGCCTGAGAATGTGCATTTCAAATTCCCAGGTAATACTGATGCTGGGAAAATATTCAGAGGAAAATATTCTGAGATCCACTGCAATATGCTGAGAATAATGGCAAGAGATAACCAGTAAGTCAGTGAAATTGGGAAGAGGATCAGAAATATTTATGGTATTAAACATTTACATGCTGATGCATCATAGTGTGTAAAAAATCAGCAAATTTGGAGGGCAAAAGAAGGGCATGTCTAGAACAAAATTAAAAAGGCCTATTAGGAAATCCTTGTGGAAATCATGTACCTGCCAAGGCAGTCATAGTTGACAGCATTTGAAAGAAGATAAAAGAAGATAAGAACACGAAATATCAAATAGTAAAAGCCTATCGTATACCACCTAGCGGGACTACAGGAATAGATGTCCTTGATCAGATCACAAAACCAATACAGGAGAAAGACCTAGATGTGGCAGGGGGTTTCAACCTTTCCGGGGCAACTACCACAGATCTGTTTGAGAAGTACCATAGTAATAGAATTAAAAGCTGCTATGCTGACATTATAATGTACCCAGAAGAAAAAAAAAAAGAGAGAGAGAGAAAGCAGAAAGGAATTATTACCACAGAGCTGATTCTAGCCAACAAGGAGAAGCACATCACTGGGAAAAGTGATAGGACCCCGGGGTTTGTAGCCACAGGAAGCCTTGGACTCGTAGTGAGAGCACAGCATTATGTAGGAAATCAGATTCTAAACACGTGAGACGAGTGAACACTATGATTTCATGATCTACGGCACTGGAAAGGAAGACTCCTCCACAAACCTGAAAGGCTTTCAAAGTCTAACTGGACCGCCATAAGTAGTTTTGCTGAAAGTGGAAGGGAAAGCTATGTAAAGAGATGAATCCATCAATGGCAGGAATTCTCTGATTACCTCAGCATTCAAAGCATGTGTTATACAAGTTGTAAAGATGTGTATGACCCCCATGGAACACCTGACTGTGATTACATAGGATACAAGAATAGCATAAAGGGCATTTATAAAATTTCCTAAAAAATGTGTATGACCCCCAAGTGGAACGCCTTTCTAACTCTGATTAAATATGATGTAAGGATATTAAGTGAAGACATCCGAAGAAGTTGAAAGCATGTGGCTAAAGAATAAAAGGAAACTGATAAAGCAGAATAATCTATTAATAGCAACTTACTCATATGTTAATAAATGAAGCGTCAAAACAGAAAATCCTAATCAGTTATTGTAACATTTCCACGAGACTAGGAAGAAATCGGTGAAAAGAGAAACAGAAAACACTAGCACTGAAAATCAGATGTTGGAAGCCTTTACCTCCTCGTAGAAATAAATGAGGTGAAATAACCAATTCTTTTTTTTTTTGACTGCCCAAATTTTTGCACAAAAGTTTACTACTTGGGGCAACATTTCAAAAGAATCCTACACTTAACAGTTGCTCAGCTGCCCTGAGCTTTACTCAGTAAATTGCCTTTGCATTTTTCTGTAGGATCTCACTGTTGTATTACTAGTGAATCAAAGAAAGTTGACTTGATGCATGTCATCAGTTAATTTATCATGTTTGAGATCTCTTATTCAATCAAATCATGAGCACTAGCGCTGTTTTCCAATTTAAGTGGAAAATTCAGGGAAAGTCAGGAAGAAAAATCAAACCAGTATTCTCTTTAAATCATGATGTATACACGTGATCTTGAACCATGACTGGAATGACGATGTCCAAGTGTATGATCCAGGGTTAGGACAGCGCCGTGTGTCCAGGTGGGATGGTGAAAACACAACCCTGGGTATCCCCAGGTTCCTCCTCCAGGGTTCTTTGTTATTACTTGGATGTGGCTCTTAAAGCTCTGAATAGAAACCATGTTTGTAAAAGCAGCTGTTTAGTGTGATCTGCATTCTGGTATGTCTAGCCGTGAAAAAGAGTGAATTATATGCCCATCATCCATCCCTGCATCTGCCTGAGCAATTTACTGGCATAGTAACCAGGAACAGAGACACATAATAAATAGTTCAACTGGCTAAGGAATTAAATTACTTGGCCTAGGAGAACTCAGGTCCAAGTTCTTATTACCATAGCTTTGATTTCTGGAATTAAATTTAATGTCCATGAATTCAATTACTCATTTGGACACTATTTAAAACAAGAGCACATGGTTTTGTTTGAATAATGCTGCATCTTCCCAAAGAATGCAAACACAACAACATTACAATTTTTAACTGCAGTTTCCATGAATGGCTAGAAAAAAAATGACTTTTCCACCACTTCTTCAAATGCCGGACAGACTGTTGTCCTGTGGACTTGTTTTGAAAAGCTGATCACAGTTTAAGAAGTTGCAAGGGAGGAACAGTTTATGGAAATATAAAGCTGAGCATCATAAAACAATTTCCTTACAAACAATCAAATAACAACTCACAATAAAATAAACGCTTGGGAACATAGTGAAATATTCATACCACATTCGCAGATTTTAATGGCTATCAATTTATAGTGGGTGGCTTTTACAACTTTTAAACACCAATAAGAAACACTTTGATAGAACGAGGGAACCATCTGAAAATGCTGACCATCCCCAGAGTATCTGAATTTAATAAGGTCAAAGGGACATTCCTACGAGGAAATAAATCACTGATGATAAAATTTTATGTGTCAGCATGCGAGATTTTACTTGGGTGAAGGAGAAATGACATCACAAAGGTGACTCTCCTTCTGTTTCTAAATAAAAGCTGACCTTGATATAATTCCACGTGCAGGTGCCGCCTGATAGTCCCTTTAGAGAGTAAAAGATTTTGATTCACACACCAATTTTCATTTGTTTATTAAAGTCATGCCAAAAAAGTCACCATTTATATTTTCTAAGAAAGCCATATGACATTCTAGAAATGGCAAAATTATAGACAGTAACAGATCAGTGGCTTGGAAAGGTTAAAGGGAAGAGAGAGTCGAACAGGAGGAACACCGTGGATTTGGGGGGTAGTAAAAGTACTCAGTATGACACTACAATGGTGGGTATGTGTCACTATAGTTTTCCAAACTCACAGAATAAACAATGCTGAGAGAATGCTAACGTAAACTATGGACTTTGGGTGATAAGGATGGTGTCAATGTAGGTTCACTGATTGTAACAAATCGCTCTAAAGAGGACACTGATAATGGGAGAGGCTGTGCAAGTGTATGAACAGGGAGTATATGGGAGAATCTCAGTACCTTCTGCCTAATTTTTCTGTGAACCTAAAACTGCTCTAAAACAATAAAGTCGGACGTTTTTCTTCTTGCTATAGATAAACAGGGAGGAAATGAGAGAGAGAGAGCTCTGATTCTCATGGTTATGTGAATGTGGACAATCATGAGATCTAACCTACTGCACTGATGAGGGAAGAGGGAAGACAACCAATGTCGGTTCCCGAAATGCAACCAACCAGGGGAAGGCGCAACAGGAAGAGGTTCAGACTCTTCCTCTGTGGATATGAAAATGGGAAAAACAATCTAGAGGCTCCCAGAGTCAGGAAGAGAGAGAAAATACAGCAGTTTTTCCAAGAAGACAAACAGATGGTTCTCCTTCTCTTTGCCTCGGCTCTCTAAACTGCCAGTCTAAACTGGAAGGTACAATGGCTGGATAAGTCAGTTTGTCCGAAAGGAAAGCAGTTTTTGAAATTAATGATATTAAATTAGGAAAATGTTTCCGGGGAGGGAGGGCAAAGTAAGAAAAAGCCAGTACTTCTCCCACATAAAGGCACTGTTAGAAGCGAAACATAAGAGGACACATCACCTAATTCTATTTGAATTAAATATGAAAACAAGCAAACTGCAGGCAAATAGAACTCAGGGGAAAGGCCAGTAACTGGCAGGGGTCAGGAGAGAGGATTCTAGGGGCCAGCAAGGCTCTGTGTTCTGGTCCGGATGCTGGCTATCTAGTCGTGTGGTCTTAAAACTTTGCATACGTGTATTACCTGTTATGGGTACTTCTCTCTAAATAAATCAGTAAAAAGGTTGCAAAGGGTTTCCTGTTACTTGCAGCTAAAAGTATTTCTTGGCAGAGGGTTCATAAGCCCACCTGGGGCCCTGAGTTTAAGGCCTCCAGCTTTAGGAAGATAACCACATGACTGGACTACCAAAAATTCATGACTCAGGCCTGAGGAGGTGGCTCACGCCTGTAATCCCAGCACATTGCGGGGCCAAGGCAGGCGGATCACTTGGGGCCAGGAGTTCGAGACCAGCCTGGCCAACATAGTGAAATTCCGTCTCTAATAAAAATACAAAAAATTAGCTGGGCGTGGGGGTGCATGCCTGTAATCCCAGCTACTCGGGAGGTTGAGGCATGAGAATCACTTGAACTCAGGAGGCAGAAGCTGCAATGAGCCGAGATCACATCATTGCACTCCAGCCTGGGTGATAGAGTGAGACTCTGTCTCAAAAAAAAATAAATAAATGAATAAATAAATAAAGTCATGATTCAGCTGATTCAGAATGAGCTATAAATCACAATCTTGATCTGAAATTAGGCTATATCATCATTCTTACATATTTAATGAATACTTATTCTGGGTGAGACAATCCACACTAACTGCTGTATGAGTAACAGACATACTGCAGATTAAACGCTTCAGAAATTCAACAGAGAAGTGATTGTTGTGAGCCAGAGGCATCTGAGTTGGCCGGAAGTGATAGGTGGCTGTGGGGATGAGGCAGGAATATCCACATAATGCACAAGTGGAATAAGAAGTGAATAAAATATAATGAAATTTTACACAGGTCCTGAGTTTTAACAGTGAGGAAGGGTAAACTGCAGAGACGAGGATATTCAGGTATTTTTTTTCTTTAGCCAGTGGATAAATATTTGAGTTGAAAGGCATATGTACAGATTGATGATAATGAGCAAAAAAGTGGCAATGCATTCATTCATTCATTCATTCATTCATCCATGGAATCATTCCATTAAGTACCTCTCTAAGTCAACCCCTAGTAATTCAATCAACAATATTCACTGTGCTTTACCAAGTGCCAGTACTATTCCAGGTACTGAGGCTATACAAGTGAAGATAAAGCACTCAATTTCTTGGAATCAATCTATTAGTTGGGGAGGTGTAATATGAGCAAGAAAAAAAAATTATGGAAAAGTACTATAGAGAAAGGAAATGGGGCTAATTGCTAATGAATGACTATGATAGATGTGTGCCAGAGATGGGTAGCATTTCAAACAGGGTGGTCAGGGAAGGGCCCCACGGAAGAGCCATGTGAACTGAAAATGCTGAAGTTGGGCACGGCAAAACCAAGAGGGTGCATGGACGGTTGAGGCAGAGGTAAGAGCAAGTGCAAAGGCCCAGGCACGAGGAAGAGCGTAGCACGTTCTGCAAAAACAACAACAAAGGGCCAGTGAGCTTAGGGAGTAGCAGATGAGGGTGGAAGTATAAGATCTGGTGGCGGAGACAGACAGGCATAGTGTTACCCAGTTAAGGTTACATTTCTTATAGCAACTGGAGCGACTCAATGAGATTTAAGTTGCAATGATGTCTCTGGCTGCTGGGCACAGAGTGGTCTCTAGGAAAACATGAATGGAAGCTGGGAGGCTGGACACTGGGCCAGGAGCTAGGGATACACTGGAAAGCAAGGGTAGCTCACAAGGCAAGTAGCCAAAGGCCAGACACTGACCTCAGCACCTGTATAAATGTAAAATTACTGCCCTGATAACAATTACATACAGCTAGGAGACCCAAAAGAGTGAGCACTAACCAGGATTCCAGGTGTCCAGTGAGGCATGACTGAAATGTGACCCAAAGAAGGTCTGAAGTGAATGAAGTCCAGGGGCTAAAGACAGCTCTCCACCAGGCAGGGTGGGTAGAGCATGTGCAAAGGCCCGGTGACAGGAGGGAGAGAAACCTGAGTGCCTGAAAGGGAATCGGCTGACAAGAACAGAAAGTGGGATCCAAGAATGGCAAGTCAGCAGCGGCACAGAGCAGGTGCTGGCAAACTGCAGCCTGCAACTTGCTCTTGTACATCCTGTGAGCTAAGGGTGGGCTTTGCATTTTTTTTAAAGGATTATAAAAAGAAAAGAAAGGGGGTAAAAATGACAGCAATATGTGACAGAGATTGTATGCGACCTGTAAGGCCTAAATACGGATTGTAACAATGACCGTTTAAAGTCAAACCAACTCCTCTCAACACATGCTCCTGTAAACCCTGCCCCGCTTATGTTAGTGAATTAGTGAATTTCTAAAAAAAAATTACTGAAACAAGCAAAGAGATCTGAGAAGCACTAAAGCCCAGCTTTTGTGTAAACTAGCAGTTCCTAGGTAGAACCTTTAAAAGACAATCTCTCTTTACTCCGCTATCTCAGTACACACTTAGGGTAACATGAATATCCTAGCAATAGAGCAACAATCTAAACAATACCCCTAGGACATGATGTAAGACAAATTCAAGGAGTGGACAGTTTATAGGAAAACTGGTACAGCTTCTTCAGCAAGTCAGTGTCAGGATATAAAAAGTGCTATTCTGAATCCTAAGAATTAAGGATGTAAGATGCTGGCCCTGGTGCCGGATAGGATGTAAAATACGAAACCTGTGAAGGACCTTTCTGGAACTCAGGGAGAATCTGAATATGGACATGGTATCCAATGGTATTAAAAAATTATGTTAATTTTGTGGGTGAGATGGTATCATTTGGACTCTGTAGAAAAATGTTCTTAGATTTTAGAGACATATACTGACATCTTAAATATGCTTCCTGTCTTAACTTTTCTTTAAAACATCTCGGCATCATAAAAAGTATGTTTAAAGGGGGAAAATGATATTCTGGCAAGACTTAAATTTGGAATATAATTATAGTAAAAGGCTAAATTGCTTTTTTAAAGGCTATCTTGGAGGCAAGAAAAGCCATATATTATCAAAAGCAGATTATTGTTCTGACAGCTTTATGAACCAACTAGAATTAAGGAGAAGCACCTAAGGTCATAAAAAGTTTTGGAGTCATTTTAAATTCTTGATATGTGAAAAAGTTTGGTTAATCAGATGCTAGGCCAGAAAACTGTCAATGAGCAAACTCCTCATGTACAAAGATTTAGCTGCTACTAAGGATGGGTGATCCATATATATTTTGGGTGGAGAGTTGGAAGTATATGACCTTTGGCTGTCTAACAAATATTTGAGTTTTAGGGTCTGCTCTGGAGTCTGAGGATGCTGCAGAGAATAAAGCAGACAAAATTCCCTGCCTTCCTGGCATTTACATTCTACAGGGAGGGAAAGACCTAAGAAAACCAAAACAACGATGTTACACTAGCACATTACAAGGTGACAAGTGTTACGGAGAAAATGAAAGCAGCAAAGCTAGGGGTGGGCTGGGGCTGGTAGTTGGCCGGGCTGCTGCAGTTTCTACAGAGGTAGTAAGAGAAGATGCCCTGAAAAGGTGTCGATGCAGCAAGAACTATGTGCCTGGCATCCCCTTCCACTGTGTCCATACACTAATATACAGCTATAGGTGGTCTGTGTCCAAAATGGCTACAAAGCACCCTAGGAAAGTCACAAAGCAAGAGAAAAGCCTGGTCCTTTTCTTTTGGGGGCACTTTGTGAAGACCTATTCCTTAGAAAGAAGGGAGAAGCTGCATGCTTCTGGGCTTCTCCCCCACTTTTTTGTGAAAAAATAAGTGGTTCTGTTAAGGAAGTGTTATCAGTCCGTTTTCACACTGCTGATAAAGACATACCCAAGACTGGGGAGAAAAAGAGGTTTAATTGGACTTACAGTTCCACATGGCAGGGGAGGCCTCAGAATCATGGCGGGAGGTGAAAGGCATTTCTTACATGGTGGTGGCAAGAGAAAAATGAGGAAGAAGCAAAAGCAGAAACCCCTGATAAACCCATGAGATCTCGTGAGACTTATTCATTATCACAAGAATAGCACAGAGAAGATCAGCCCTCATGAATCAATTACCTCCCCCTGGGTCCCTCCCACAACATGTGGGAATTCTGGGAGATACAACTCAAGTTGGTATTTGAATGGAGACACAGCCAGTCCATATCAGGAAGCAAAAACAACAAACTCTGCTCCTCCTTCCAGCACACTCCCCAAAATGCAGCAATACCTTGTCCTGCCCCAGATTCGTAAGTGGAGCCCCATTCCTAGGAGAAAACAGACATATCTGCACCACTGATCCTCAGTGGCAGAATATGCCAGGTATCTGTCCAGAAGAAGAAGCCATGTGGCTCAGGCTACAGGGTTTACAGCCCAAGGCCTCCCTTGCCTCTGTGCTCTGAGGGCTTGAAGTAAGTAGAAAAGTACTTTAAATTATATCGTAAAGGTAAAGATGATGTAGCTTCTTGGGTTAGCCAGAACATTTAGGAAAAGCATGTTCTGGAGAGGTAAGACTTTTAGTTGATTTTCCATCAGTGAGCTAACATTTTTCCTCTTCCAACAAGCCCACTTTCTTGCGCTGGTAAGTATTAAGTATCTTTTTTTAAAAGTATCTGTGGTTGGTTGGCATCCGAGAAATCTGTAGGGTCAAATATCAGATAGACACTCCTAGCACAATGCCACAAATGCACAAGGGATGAGGCTATGAAATTTGTGAATTCTTTTCCTTTCTCAAGGAACGACTACACTTAAATATAGTGTAATTAATTGTATGTTCTAGTTATGTAGATCCTAGAGAGAAGGTCTAGTGTGGTGATTAATGGTGACTTTCCAGAGCTCAGCCACGTGGGTTTCATTCTCAGAGCTGCCACCTGCCAGCTCCGATGTGACTATGAACACGTCATTTAGCCTGCTGTGACTTGGTTTCCTCATCTTTAACATGGGATGGAAACTTTAACCACCTCAGGTGGTTACACCTCAGATGGTGTGAACAGCCAATGATGTAAATAACACACTCGGAACAGCACATGATAAGAGTTAAATACTGTGCCTATTTACTGTTTTTAACTACAGCTTAAATGCATACTTATGACATTTTTTTTCTTATTATTGCTATTAGGTTTTGAAAATGGTATACAAATATCATTTGTTTTTCATAGGTAATGTTTTTCTTGGGGTTTATTATTTTAGAAAAAATATATATATATTAAGAGCCATCCTTTACTGGGCGCTATGCCTAGTAAGTTCCCAACTGCTGACCATAGGCTCAGGGCCCTGCAGAGATGGGATGTAAACAAGCATAAAACAGTGTTTTCAGTGAAGTGCATATTAACAATAATGGGTTGAACGAAGAATGTTCATTGGTGGAGTTTGGGAGGGACTAAAGAATAGTCTGTTGAAGAGGTAACAGTAAACTGGGACATGATGAATGAATAGAAATCTACAAACAAGGTAGCAAAAAGGACACTGTAGAACAGGGAATGGTACCCGTAACAGATGAAGAGTGATATGGTTTGGCTGTGTCTCCACTCAAATCTCATCTTGAATTGTAATCTTCATAATCCCCATGTGTCTAGAGAGAGACCTGGTGGGATGGAACTGGATCATGGGAGTGGTTTCCCCATGCTGTTCTCGTGACGGTGAGGGAGTTCTCAGGAGATCTGATGGTTTTATAAGGGGCTCTTCCCACTCTGCTCCTCGCTGTTCTCTTTCCTGCCACCTTGTGAAGAAGATGTGTTTGCTTCCCCTTCTGCCATGATTTTAAGTTTCCCGAGGCCTCCTCAGCCATGCAGAACTGTGAGTCAATTAAACCTCTTTCCTTTATAAATTACCCAGTCTTCGTTATTTCTTTATAGCAGTGTGAAAATGGACTCATACAAAGAGTGCTGCAGGAATTGCCAATTCTCAGTACGGTGGAGGAGGGGGTGGACTGCAGGAAGGGAGCTGAATAGCTGTATCTCTGCTCTTTTATGAAGGGCTTTGTTTCACAGGCTGAGGAGTCTGGACCATCATCTACTAGCGATGTAGAGCCTAGTAGAAAAGCTTGAAGCAGAGGAGTGGCAAGGTTAGTTGTATTGCAACAAATATGAGCTAGCAGAAGCATGGAGGACAGACAGGTGGAGGAGTGACACTGGGATGTGAAGGCAGTGCTCGTGAAGCCTACTGAGAACTTGGATAAAATAACAGCACAGAACTGGTGACTGGGGATGAAGAGAGTGAGTAAGAGGAGGAATCTGATGCTTTGAGTTGGAGAATAGTTACTAATGGTAACAGAGGATACAGGAGGAATTAAGAAATGGAGCTAATGGGTTCAGCTTTGATCACGGTAGATTTGAGATTCTGTAGGACCCTGCTGGAGAGGCATACAGCAGACAGCTGAAAACAAAGAACAAAAAATCTGAGCCACTAATACACAGGTACTGCTTTTCTATTTCCATTAAATAAACACCGCTGCACTTTGTTGTTTTTTAAACTAAAGAGCTGCCATTCCTGAAAGACCACAGATAATAGACCAGATGCCCACTCACTTTCTGCATGGATAATATGTCCCATTGTGATACCGTTATTTCAGTAGAAACAAAATCTAGCCTTATGAAGTCTAATTATACCATTCCTCCTCCTTCCTTCCCCTCTCTCCCTGCAAGCATAATTCAAGACTGCTTTCCAATTCAGAGATCTATGTGAGAATTTTAAAACATTGTTGCTGATTAGTCTCTCTAATCAATACAAGAAATCTACTATCGGCCGGGCGCAGTGGCTCACGCCTGTAATCCCAGCACTTTGGGAGGCTGAGGCAGGCGGATCACGAGGTCAGGAGATTGAGACCATCCTGGCTAATACGGTGAAAGCCCATCTCTACTAAAAATACAAAAAATAGCCAGGCGTGGTGGTGGGCACCTATAGTCCCAGCTACTCAGGAGGCTGAGGCAGGAGAATGGCGTGAACCCAGGAGGCAGAGCTTGCAGCGAGCCGAGATCACGCCACTGCACTCCACAGCCTGCGCAACAGAACAAGACTCCTTCTCAAAAAAAAAAAAAAAAAGAAATCTATTATCAATTAGATTTGATAAATCTATTATTGACTAGACAGACCAATCAGGAACAATGTTTAAAACTGTGCATGAAAAGCCATTCACTCATCAAATGCTAGTGGCTGCTAAGTGTCTGGCATTCTGCTGGATCCGAGGCTCCAAGAGGGAAAAAGATAAGTTCCCTGTCCTCAAAGAGCTTACATTCTATGGGGGGAGAGAATGATAATGAACCAATAAAATACTAAAATGTGATTCATTTCAGAATGGAAGTAAATAGGCTGCTAAGATTGAGAATAACGAAGAAGGGGTGTTTTCTTCAGAAAAGAATGATCAAGGCCAGGCATGGTGGCTAATGCCTGTAATTCCAACACTTTGGGAGACTGAGGTGGGAGGACTGCTTGAGCTCAGGAGTTTGAGACAAGCCTGGGCAACAAAGTGAGACCTCGTCTCTACTAAAAATTAAAAAACAATTAGCCAGGTGCGGCCTGTAGTCCCAGCTACTCAGGAGGATCTCTAGAGCCAGGGAGGTCGAGGCCACGATCATGCCACTGCACTCCAGCCTAGGTGACAGAGCAGGACCTTGTCTCCAAGAAACAGAATGATCAAGGGAATTCATTCTGGGAAGATGGCAACAAAACTGAGGCTGAAGGTGGGACCTTGGAAGATCCATTATAGACAATGAAATCTGTCAGCCCTGGGGTTAGCAAGCTGGGGATATTGACTTGTGTGACACTGAGCAGGGGAGAGTCAGGGGAAAGAGAGGCATGGGGTGATACTGGAGAGGTAGGGAGCAGCTGGGTCAAATACACTAACACCTGTAAGGAATGTAGGAGGTCAAACCTGACACCAACTATGTGTTTGTTAGTTGTTACCCGTTATCATTATCCTCAGCATATCCAAATAAGGCTTCACTGTTTTCTCTCTGTGCACTTGGTTTTTAAGTGTATTGGTAAGCCACGAATGCAACTTAAATTTGGGGGTTCCAGGATCTGCTTTATGTAAATAAACACTCTACATCCTGGCTGCTGTACAGAGAATGGCTTAGTGTGGGAGAAGAAAGCGGCGCATGTGTCAGGGAGAGATAACGAGAGCAGAGATCAGCAGGATACTGAAATAACTCCAGCAAGAGATAATGGGAGTTTAGACTAGTACTGGAAAAGATGGAAAGAAGTGGATAAATCCAGAATTCATAGGATATGCAGAAGAGACAATGATGAGTTCTAGGTTCTTAGCAACAATCCCTAGGAGGGGGCGTAGGACCATTACTGAGATAGAATAGCTTTGGGAGAACCACACTGAGGACTGGGTAGCAGGGGAATTAAGAACTCTCATTTGGACATGTTAGGATTCATATGCCTATGAAATAACTAGGTAGAGTCTGGCCTAGAGAAATAAACCTTGGCCTAGTCTACTTACAAATGGTATTTAAAGTCAAGGGCATGGATTACAGCAATCAGGAAGGGCAAGCCAGAAAGAAAAATACTATAATAATTGTAAAGAAATAGCCAGGGTCAGGAATTTAATGGATGAAATTTTAAAACAAAACAAAATCAGCCAAGACAGGACAGTTAAAACAACAAAGGCTGGGGTGGGGGTGGGGGGTAGAATTGGGGGGTGGGAACTCCTAAAGCCTGCATAAACAATGTGTAGGAAAGACAGGCTGGAAATGACAGTGACACACAAGTTACATTGGACAAAGGGCTTCTGAGAAATGGCAAAGGTAATCAATTATAAGAACTTACTAATCTTAAGGTGATTTACAGATAAAGTCCCATCCTATAAATGTCTGGATTCTTGAGCCCAGAGATATCTGGGTCTGTGTGTACTGGTATTCTGCTGGGCAGGTAAAGGGGTTATGAGGAGAAGTACTATCTTACTTACCTGTCAACTAATACTGATGACAGAGCAAAAGTGTCATGCACTTTAGGAGTCATGGTCATGGCCAAAGACTGTAGATGTCCTAGACACAGTATTTGAGACAGAGAGATGGGACATACATAGCCAAGTTACTAATATGCATGTTGGGTAAGAAGATTCCCAAATGGAAGGAAGGTAGAAAAGCTCTGTTCTAGTACAACCATTTGAGGATAGTATGGAGATTCCTCAAAAAACTAAAAATAGAGCTACCATATGATCCAGCAATCCCACTACTGGGCATTTATCTAAAGGAAGGGAAATCAGTATATTAAAAGAGGTATCTGCACTCTCATATTTACTGCAGCACTAGTCTCAATAGCCAAGATATGGAATAATCTAGGTGTCCAAAGAGACTAATGGATGAAGAAAATGTGATGTGTGTGTCCCCGCGCATGCACGCACGTATAATGAAACACTATTAAGCCATACAAAAGAATAAAATCCCGACATTTGAAGCAACATGGATGGAACTGGAGGACATATGTTAAGTGAAATAAGCCAAAAACAGAAAGTTAAACACCACATGCTCTCATATGCAGAAGCTAGAAAATGTTGATTTCATAGAAGTAAAAAGTAGAACAGAGGATGATGGAGGCTGGGAAGGGTAGGTGGAAACTGAGGATAGAGAAAGATTTGTTACAGGATACCAAATTACAGCTAGATAAGAGGAGTAAGTTCTAGTGCTCTACAGCACTGTAGGATGACTACAGTTAACAGTAATATATGATATAATCTCAAACAGCAAGAAGCAGGATGTTGAATGTTCCCAACACAAAGAAATGATACATGCCTGAGATGAATATGCTAATTAGTCTGATCTGATCACTGTGTACCCTGTAAATGTGTACAATTATTACACGTCAACTTTTTAAAATAAAAATTTTTAAAAAGGTACCTTTTAATGAACGGTCTATGCTTAAGTGTTGCTACGCGTGTTTCAACACCAATGAGTTATATCTGAGGTTGAACTATAACTAGACGAGGCACTTAGAGATGCTGTTACTGTGGTCTCAGCATCCTGTTCCACTGCAGTTAGTTCCACCATCATTGTATTACATTAAATGCAATATTGCTATCCTGTGACTACCTTGTAAACGTATTTTCATAAAACCAAAGTGCTTCATTATCACTTCTGATATGTGTATGAGTCCTTGGCTCCAATTTTCCAATAATAGTAGCTATACAATTATGTTGAAAACCACTTGAGGCTAATCATTAACATTCAAATGATGTACAATGGGAAACAAATGAATAGTATATTCTTGGAGATAAAAGATCAAACCTTTGATATATCTTCTCTTACTTATTAGTAGTTAAAGATACAATATTGCTTCTAAAACCATTTCAAAAATATAATTTAAATATAAAATTGAAGGTCCTAAAAAAGTATAGAAGTTTTAAAGTGGAATGACTTTGCTATTTGAATACCTATTTAAATTTCTATTTAAAATGTCCAAAAGAGCCCAAATCAATTCTACCTTCATTTTTATAGCAGTTTTCTAATCATGAGACATCATAATTTCTAGTCCTTTTTGCTTCCCTAAAATAAAAAAACTCCTACATATTTAAATTCATAAAATAAGAATTATCACTACTTGATTACTACCAAAACTAATTTTAATAATGTTCTCAACCTCATCTAGGATACAAAGTGCTTAAGAAGCCATTACGTGTTATTATTGATTATGATTACAAGACCTACAATAATTTTAAAATAACTAATTAAAAAGGGAACATGTTATAATAGCCATGATTATCAAACCAGAGGTGGGAGATTAGTCACTGAGTCCCAAGGAGAGTCTTTGTATTCGACAGTGTGAGATGATGGGTAGAGAAGTGATTTGACTAAGAAAAAAATCACCCCAGCCCGGCGCTGTGTCTCACGCCTGTAATCCCAGCACTTTGGGAGGCCGAGGCAGGCGGATCACCTGAGGTCAGGAGTTCGAGACCAGTCTGGCCAACGTAGTGATACCCTGTCTCTACTAAAAATGTAAAAACTAGCTGGGCGTGGTGGCAGGCACCTGTAATCCCAGCTACTTGGGAGGCTGAGGTAGGAGAATCGCTTGAACCCAGGAGATAGAGGTTGCAGTGAGCCAAGATTGTGCCACTGCATTCCAGTCTGGGTGACAGAGTCTTAAACAAAGAAACAAACAAAAAAAAACATCCCATGCTGCTGATTGCTCCCCCAACAATTCCAATCTATGCATTATAAACAAGTCCACTGTAAACTTTACCAGCTTGACATGCATTTACATCGATTAGTCGTTTTGGAAGCAAATACCGTGATACAGATTACTGCAATTTTCCCCACATTTGAGGTAAAGAAATAGGCTCAAAAAGATTATATATGAGGGTAAAGCACATTTTAAACCTTTGAAGATATTTTTGAAGCAAAGATCATCTTATTTACTTAGAAGTCTTTTCTTTCCTTGACTACTTGGATGCATCTATTACACCTGGTTTCTGTTTCCACCCAATGTCTTTTTAGGCAGGTTAGTTCTATTATCATGGAAGTCACCGTAAATGCAATACTGCCCTTTCTTTCATGATGTCATTCATCTCTTTTCCAGTTTGTTATCTAACACGTATTAACATTTTAGTATCCAACTACATTAATCTCATGACTACTAGCATTGAAAGAATTGATAAAAAGATAAAAGCAAACCCTTACTGCCTGGTTTGACAATAAGTAACAGCTCTTCACATAGGCTGGCAATTAGGTCACTAAGCAAAAAATCTTGGGAGACCAAATTCGACCAACAGCAAATAGTGGTCTCAAATGTAAAAGAAAACTTAGGTTATATGCTACACTTACAATAGCAAATTATGTATACTGCTTGAATTACTATTGATCTAAATAAAATGGTGCTATGCTATAAAGATTATTTTCAAATAATTTCTAATACCAAACTATACTTCTGAATACCCTTGGCAAATCTTTTCCAGAATTAGACATTCCTAAAACAATGAGCCAATCCACAGGCACGTGTGGCCTACTATATGCTCAACATTCACTTCTCTTTAGAACAATTTACATGAAAAAACAAAGTACAACAGTGCACATCCATCAGTTGCACCTTCAAATGTCTGACAACACAACCAGATGATCTGTGTGTCCTTTACTTATTAAATTGATAACAAATAGAAAATAAAATGTAGATCTGAAGGAATCACTTAATTTTTTAAACTTGCTCAATTGCAAAAAATTTATATAAATATATAAAACAAGTCAATATATTAAAAGAATACAAATTAAACTACTATAAATAATAACTTGGATGCTTTACAAAATCAATTTGAGCTGCTATATTTACAGATTGAGTAATCCTTATCCAAACTGCCTGGGACCAGAAGTGTTTCAGATTTCAGATTTTTTTCAAATTTTGGGATATTTCCATATGCATGAGATATGTTGGTGATGGGACCCAAGTATAAACATAAATTCATTTATGTTTCACAAATACCTTATACACACAGCCTGAAGGCAATTTTATATATTTTAAATATTTTTTGTTTCTAAAAGGAAGTTTGTATACATTGAACACATAAGGTCACATAATTTTCTATGTTTGCTGTCATGTCAGTGCTCAAAACATTTTGGATTTAAGGATGCTCAGCTTGTATTTTATAGTAATAAACCACATTTCTTTAAAAATATTGTACATTCTTGGCTGGGCGTGGTGGTTCATGCCTGTAATCCCAGCACTTTGGGAGGCCGAGGCCAGTGGATCACTTGAGGTCAGGAATTTGAGACCAGCCTGACCAACATGGTGAAACCTCGTCTCTACTAAAAACACAAAAATTAGCCAGGCATGGTGGTTGGCACCTGTAATCCCAGCTACTAAGGAGGCTAAGGCAGGGGAACCGCTTGAACCTGGGAGGCAGAGGTTGCAGTGAGCCCAAATCACACCACTACACTCCAGCCTGGAAGACAGAGTGAGACTCTGTCTCCATTAAAAAAAAAATAAAAAAAAAATAAATAGCTGGGCGTGGAGACAGGCACCTGTAATTCTCAGGAGACTGAGGCAGGAGTACCACTTGAACCTGGGAGGGGAGGTTGCAATGAGCCGAGATCGCACCACTGCACTCTAGCCTGGGTAACAGAGTGAGACTCTGTCTCAAAATAAATAAACAGACAAACAAATAAATAGTACATTCTAGAGTTTAAGCTAATGAAGACTGTTCTCCCAGTACTCACTCCATACAAAAATATATATTAAAAATTCACGTGATCATGGCTTCGGCTAAGTGGCATTAGTCCACCACCTGCAATTTTACATTGAAACACTGGGGATACTGTAAATGTTACTTTGTAAACTAAAAGTGTTACTTTGTAAACAAGGAGGGCAAAAAAGGAAGCTAGTCAGCTCCCACTTGGGACAGATTTTGTTCACTCTCTACCTCTACTCAAAGGAAATAGTTTTGAACATCTCTAAATTATTTTCTTAATAATTGCCTTCCTTCCAAAACAAACATGGACTTATAATTTTGCTGAGTTCCTTGTGGTAAGTTATTGGTACTAGTTTAAGCCACATGGTTGCCAAGTAAAGCCAACAGTTTTTGGCTTGATATGCTAATATGTGGATTTTGAGGCCACAGTAAAATTAATTAACTAATTAAAGGGTTACTTTTCCATGTCACAATGGAGACTCCTATCTAAATTAGGGGTTTTACACTGAAGACACAAATATCCAGATGTTGTTTTCAACAAGAAATTAATGTTTCGGTGTATTATTGCCAGAAACCAGTTAAAATCATAAGAATCTGTATTTTCTTCCTCTTTTCCTACTATTTTGTAAGCCAGGGAATTTGTACACTTTAATTAAAAGATACTGGGGGGAAGAAAAGAGTCCATGCATCAGTAGCTTAGAATCCTTAGCACTGAATAATCCAACCCTCCAAATAACTCTTACAAATGAATCGTACAGTACTTCTCACTCAGCAATATCCTGTTACTGGGGCAACCTGTGCCATTAGGTCTCAGTAAGCACAGTCTCATTGCCAGATGTAGCTCAGATGGCTGCAACTCAAGCCCTGCACCGCACAGGCATCTCCTCTTCCAGCCATCACCTGCTTGGAAACAAAAACAAACCCCACTGGTTTCGCCACACATCTGTAATCTGCTTAAGGCTACAGAAGTGTTTTGCTTTTCTTCTTGACATACATGTAGTCCAAGTTTATTCAATATAGGAATCAAGCATTTCTAATAAGACCTCAAAACTGGCAGCCAGTTCGCTCAAGAGAAAATGCAAGCTTCTGCTACTCTCCTATTCGTCATTTTCAAATGAGTTCTCCTATTTCAGTATAACAATCACAAAGCCCAACACAGTCCTGGAAGCTGCCAACCCAGCATTATGACAGCTGCTTCTCACAGCCATGAGCTATTTCATTAAATCCACTCTTACTTGACTCATCCACTGGCAAAGATTTAAAGCTTTAATTTATCTTTTGTATGATTCACTTTGCGGCCCTCTAAAGTTGTTAGGTTTTTTTTCCTTGAGCATTTAATATCATTTCTTAAAATGCAATGCAGAAAGGCAGCTGAAAGATTATATATTCAAAAATTTTTAACTCCAGAGATACAAATAAAAAGATATATAGTCAAATAGAGCCTCTCTTTCTCTTTCATCTAATTTTAAAGACAAAGTACTGACCTATGAATAGACATAAATTCTCATGACAGCCTGAGCTCATCAGGTAAGGCTATGAATGTTTCAACATCACTAGCTAAGTGGAAGAGAGTATGTGCATAATTTATTACATGATTGAATGACAAGTTTTCACTTACTACAAATCATGTATTTGTGAAATGCACCATCTATAATACCATCTGATTATTATTTTCTGAGCAATTATTTTCTGAGAAAAGTTCTCAGAGCACAATGACCATAATTAAATTGGCTTTTGACTAGATGTAGCACTGTGCCACCTACAAACTGAGCCTGTGCAAGTGTTTTATGATGACTGCATTGATTATTGTTATCAAGATTTCACCCCTTGGTCTGGCGTGGTGGCTCATGCCTATAATCCCAACACTTTGGGAGGCCCGGCAGGAGGATCTCTTGAGGCCAGGAGTTTGAAAACAGCCTGGGCAACATAGTGGGACCCCTGTCTCTACAAAAAAAAAATAAATAAATCAAAACAAATTAGGCAGGCATGGTGGCACGTGCTTGTAGTCTTAGCCATTTGGGGGCTGAGGCAGAAGGATCACTTGAACCCAGGAGTTCAAGGTTACACTGATCTATGATCACAATACTGCACTCCAGCATGTGTGACAGCAAGAACCTGTGTCTTAAAAAAAAAAAATCACTTTAATATAGTATCTGGAACATATCAAATGCTCAAGAGGTTTAGTGCCCTTCATTACACCAGAGGAAAAAGGTGCCATTTTGTACCTCTGTATGCTCAGATACAGTTTGTTTTTGAGTTGGAAATATTTCATACTTCATCTTTTCTTTCTTATTGTTACAATTTTCCTTTATTTATAATGTAGCCATCCCTCTTCTGCCCATGGAAATAATGAAACATGGGACCCATCACGCTATGTTATTAGACTCTTGATGCAATTTTACTTAATTACTGCACATCTAGAATGATATTCCTTAGTTTTTTCCTTTTTTTTTTTTTTTTAGACAGAGTCTTGCTCTGTTGCCCAGGCTGGATTGCAGTGGTGCGATCTCAGCTCACTGCAGCCTCCACCTCCAGGGTTCAAGCGATTCTCTGGCAGTCTCCCCAGTAGCTGGGATTACAGGCGCATGCCACCATGCCTGGCTATTTTGTATTTTTAGTAGACAGGGGGTTTCTCCATGTTGGCCAGGCTGGTCTTGAACTCCTGACATCAAGAGATCTGCCAGCCTTGGCCTCCCAAAGTGCTGGGATTACAGGCGTGAGCCACCACGCCTGGCCTAGTTTTTCTTTTTTAAAGACCAGTTAGTTTTGGTGACACGTATTAACCTTAAGTTAACATGACTACGTAGGTGTATGTGTTTGATGTGAATGCCAATGTGATTCAACTCGAATACTTGTTGAGTACCTAACTACCTAACTTACAGAAAATTATGCCAAGTATTTTTCTGTATCAGGTTGTACAGGCCTCATAATAAATGTAAACTCTTGGTAAGTAGGATAGGCTGTTAACCTTTAGAATACCATCAGGGTCTTTGGACACAATTTTACCTTTTGAGTTTCTGAGCACTTCTAACTACTTGTGGGGCTTGATATTTCTCACTTTTATCCATTCATAGAGAAAAAGAAAATTTTAATTGAATAAAACTCATTCTAGCTTGTACTTAACCATGAGTCTGAGATATATTATGAATCTCGATCTTTTTCCTATATTTTGTTCCTACGTTACAAAATATTTATCATCCCAAGAATTATTTCATCATTAGCCATCAACTATTTAAAAACTGTGCTAAAGAAGACCAAATAATATGAGTATGAAAGAATGATAGAATTGCCTAGAAAGGTGATGCAATAGGGAAATGATCACATTTTTATTGCTGTGTTCCCAAAGTATTGCATCATCTTTCAAGATGGTTTAAAAAAAAAGTCTGAATAGTCCCAGCTACTTGGGACGCTGAGGCATGAGGATCACTTGAGCCCAGGAGTTTGCAGCTGTAATGCACCATAATCACACCAGTGAATAGCCACTGCGCTCAAGTCTGGGCAACAGAGGGAGGTCCCATCTCTTTAAAAAGCACGATAAAAAGAAGTCTGGAGACTCACTGAATATAGTCAAAAATCATTTTCCACATATTGGCAAATAGGAACAACTGACAAAAGGAGGCATTTTACCAATTAGATAAACCAGAAGAAGAATGAAACTGGTCACGTAAGTAAAACCTTAGGCTATGAGCCTTCACATGATATCCTAGATGAATTTTCTCAAGCTCAAGAATTGACAAGTGAACACTGTATTTCTTTCTGTTTTTTTTTTTTTTTTTTTTTTTTGAGGTGGAGTTTCACTCTTATTGCCCAGGCTGGAGTGTGATGGTGCGATCTTGGCTCACTGCAACCTCTGCCTCCCGGGTTCAAGTGATTCTCCTGCCTCGGCCTCCCGAGTAGCTGGGATTACAGGCATGTGCCACCACGCCTAGCTAATTTTGTATTGTTAGCAGGGATGGGCTTTCTCCATGTTGGTCAGGCTGGTCTCGAATTCCCGACCTCAAGTGATCTGCCCGCCCTGGCCTCTCAAAGTGCTGGGATTACAGGCGTGAGCTACTGCACCCCGCTGAGCGATGTATTTCTAAGAATAAAAAGAAAATATGGTATTCTCATCCACTTAGTCATTCAACAGGAAGGATATCATCACTCAATATTATGTGACAAAAACATTAACCATCATTGCTAAAATGATGTGACAGTATTCTTTCCCTTTTTACGATGCTTATGCAACAAACTTTATGTCTGTGCAACACATTTATTTGATACCAATAGGAAGTGGACAAATGCCCAAGGCAGGAATCTCTCTAAGGTGTGATTAGAAGAGATAATGTAGAAAAAAAGGGGGGGGGGGGACACTGGCTTGATCATTTTAATAGCTGTTGACAAATCCAAACTTGAAAACATCTTATTCCTGAGGGAAGATGGCTATATTCTCTCTTCAATAAAATTACGAGCTGTCAACGTTTTAAATATCTTAAATTTTTACAATAATTAAATGAAATTGCAAGTATTAAAAAAAAGACCAAGAAATACGATGAACCTAATAGAGATGTATTTGAAATGTAGAACCAGTATTTGTAGGACGGATATATTTCAGGTTCGTGCGTGGCAGGTGATTAGCAGCTAGCTGCATTCCAAAGGATAACGCTCATTTCAGAAATCCATACCTTCAAAACTGGGAAAATACAGAATAAACATGTGGGTTTACCATATTTAAATTCTTCGTAAAATTAAAATATTTACTGTTAACTCTTATTAAAATTGCTAATAGTTATTTCTCACTATTCCTTTATTCTTAGTTCTGTAAATTGTTTGCCAAATAATCTAAAAATATAAAATAATAATAATATAAAGGGCCCACTGTATCTAGATAGTCAATGGTGCTGGCCTGGTTTTCTGGTGTAGTGAGGGGCCAAGGTGACATCTTGCCATATGTGACACTCCAGCAATCACCAGAACTGATGAAGTTTAAACTGGGTTCAATACGGAATTGTATATTCCAATGCACGCACACCTGCATACACGGCCATACACACCCACACAAGCCACCCCGAGCCATATTAGTTCATTTGCATGTTGCTGATAAAGGCATACCTGAGACTGGGTAATTTACAGAAGAAAGAGGTTTAACTGGACTTACAGTTCCACATGGCTGGGGAAGCCTCACAATCACGGTGGAAGGCAAGGAGGAGCAAGTCATGTCTTACATGGATGGCAGTAGGCAGAGAGAGAGAACTTGTGCAGGGGAACTCCTCTTTTTAAAACCATCAGATCTCATGAGACTTACTCACTTCACAGGAACAGCATGGGAAAGACTTGCCCCCATGATTCAATTACCTCCCACCGAGTCCCTTCCACAACACGTGGGAATTCAAGAAGAGATCTGGGTGGGAAAAAAGCCAAAACATATCACTGCCCCCCAAACCAGAGAGCAGCGTTAACTAACCTGGGCAACATGGTGAAACCCTATCTCTACTAAAAATACAAAAATTAGCTGGGTGTGGTGGCGAACACCTGTAACTCCAATTACTCGGGAAGCTGGGTCAGGAGAATCACTTGAACCAAGGAGGCAGAGGTTGCAGTGAGCCAAGATCACACCACTGTACTCAAGCCTGGGCAACAAGAGCAAAAACTTCATCTAAAAAAAAAAAAAAAAAAAAAAGAAAAAGGAAAAAAGAAAACTCTTCTGAGTTATACAGTCTCAACGAAGATAAGATGCGATCAAAAGGAATCACTCTTCCAGATCTTAAGCAGCTCTTTGAAAAAAAAATGTTTAAAGGAAATAGAAAAAAATAAATCATCTAATTATCCAGAAAGATACATCAAGTTACCTCTCAGCACACTCTATGTCTGCAAACCTAAACCTAAAAGAATACACTGATAATTAAAGATTCTGTTTCTTAAAAAAAAAAATGTGAGTACCTCCTCTGCAAGAGGAAAAGTATGACTCTACAACAATTAGAGGGTCTTCTAACATTTCATTTGCTTTACGAATTCAGCGACCCCCATGTACCACTGGGTTCAATCAGATTCTGCAGTTCCAGGCGAGGAGCAGCTCTGCCTCCAGGGCTAGGCTGCCTACCTGGCTAGTCTTACAAGTTAGCTTTCCAAATGAATTTTCCCATGGAAAAAATTCTTACCCATGACGGCTGGAGTCTGCGTATTATTAACATTATGTACATAATTATTATTATTAACATCATGCTACATAATGTTGTAACAGTCTGGATTATGCTACATTACAGACTGCATAAATAGGTATTTTGAGATGATCTGAGAATATGACCATTACAACACTGGAGAAATACATACTCGGTAATTTACACATAGATTTCTGAAACACTACCTGTTTTGCCTATGGTAAAGATTTACCTCTTTTTCATACCTCTTTTTCAATGAGGTCATAAAACACAGCTCATCCCACAAGGAATGTTTCTCTAAATGCCTCATTAGCAATAGAAAAACACTCATCTTCTATCAAAACAAGCCTCATTAACTACCAAACAACAAAATACTGTGAATCAAATATTGTATCCAGGAAAATGGTAGCTCATTTCTCCTTCTTCAAGAATTGTCACGTAGCATCCCCTGAAGATGTTTTAAGTCAGGTATGTTAAACTTCTATTCTGATTTTACATTTCAAGTGTCAAAAGGAGGGCTGGTTCCTGGAACAAGGAGGCTGCTAATTGGCAGGAGCCCAGCTTGTGTGTGGATCAGTGATGCAACACCTTTCTGGCTTTGTCCACATGAAAGAAGCCCTGCCTGCCTGCAGGGCTACAGGAAAAGAAGTTAAAAAATAAAATGATGCAAGTGACCTGATATCCTAATTATATTGAATCCAAACCAATTTTTTAAAAATTTTAAAAACAAGAATAGTTAAAAATAATAATAAAAATTCAGTGGCTCAACCTTATACAAACCGTTTTTCTTAATGGAAAAATAAAGAGTGATAAGAAATTTCAAGTCATCCAGGAACTACACTGTCCAAATATAGTAGTCACTAGCCACATGTAACTATCAAACACAGTGTGTGGCTAGTATGAATTGAGATGTGCTGTTAAGTGTTAAAAGAAGTGTTAAGACTTCTTATGAAAGAAAGAAACAAAAAAAAGAATGTGAACTATCTTATTAAATTTTTCATATTGGTCACATGATATTTCAGATATATTGGATTAAATAAAATGTTGTTAGAATTAAATTCACCTGTTTCTTTTTACTATTTTTAAACTGTCTATTAGAAAATGAAAAAGTAAGGCCAGGCGCGGTGGCTCAAGCCTGTAATCCCAGCACTTTGGGAGGCTGAGGTGGATGGATGATGAGGTCAGGAGTTTGAGATCAGCCTGGTCAACATGGTGAAACCCCATCTCTACTAAAAGTACAAAAAAAAAAAAATTAGCCAGGCATGCTGGCACATGCCTGTAATCCCAGCTACTTAGGAGGCTGAGGCAGGAGAATCACTTGAACCCGGGGGGTGGAGGTTGCAGTGCGCCGAGATCACGCCACTGCACTCCAGCCTGGGTGACAGAGCAAGACTCCATCTCAAAAAAAGAAAATGAAAAAGTATGTGGCTCATATTACATTTGTATTAGACAGTTCTTTGCTAAAAGATGGGAGGCTCTATAACAGGGGCTATAGAAAAAAAAAGGCAAAAAAATTTCATTATGTTTTAAGAAAGTTTATGAATTTGTGTTGGTCCGCATTCAAAGTCGTCCTGGGCAGTGGGTTGGATAAGCTTTCTATAATATCCAATTGTGGACCATGAAGTCCTTACCAAAAGCTATGAAAAAAAATTTTTAATATACTATTTACTTTGTCTAATATTTATTGAGGACCTATGTGCAAGACATACCAGACACACAAACTATAGTTTGGATTCTAACAGATAAAAAGAGATATGACTACAATTAATTGGAAGATAAGTTATGGTCTTATAAGAAAAAGGTAAAGCAAGGGTGATATAGCAGAGCAAGGCACCTGTAAAGACTTGTAAAGACTGCATCTTTTCAGGTGAACATTTATAAATATATAGGATTTTGACAGGTCATAAGATGTGGCACTTTAGAGTTGACAAATATCTTTATCATACATTAACCCCATTTGATGAAAAAGGAAAAATATTTCAGATGGGGCAGAACAGTGGGAACGAAAGCCTAGAGAAAGAAAAGGTCAATGGTTTTAGGATGCCAGGAGAGTCACATACATGTATAAGGCTGAAAATGCAGGCTGAAGCCACGTAAGAGACTTCTGAATGCCCTGCAAGAGAATTTGGACTTTTCTACAGGTAGAATAAACCATCAAATATTTCCTACCAACTGTCAACAGGATTAAAAACACATAGTAGAAAGATAGTAACGCATGGGAAAGAATTATCTGGGGGGAGAGTGGATGAAGCCTGGGGGTGTGGGGGAGAGGGAGACTGAAAATGCAAGAAAGGGAGGGGAGATGATTGAGAGTCCAGCAGAACATAATCATAAAAGGGAAGACAGGAAACAAAGGGATAGAAGAAGGTACAAGAGTTGCTGAAGTACAGGAGAAAATTCAATGGTTTATTCAACAAACATGTACTGGGCACCTACCAAATGTCAGGTACCATGTTGCAGAAATTCACAATGGATGACTGTGGAGGGGTCATCTGTAGAGCACGAGAGAGAGTTACTCTGGGAACCAAGGAGAACGAAGTTGGGCTGGATCAACTGCTATGGGTAAGATGATAGGTCATCACGACAGAGATAATTAGGTGCATCTAGTAACATTAAGATCCCAGCTGATGTTACAGCATGAATAAGAAATGGAATTAAGTGGTAAGGTTACATGACTTGATACTTTAGATATCCCAGAAGCAACTAAAGAAATAAATTAATTTTTCCTAGCTATGGAGAATTGACAAAAATATGTTTAGAAAAGGTGAAGGGTTTCAGCACAGTCAAGGATGTTCAATGGAATAGGTAAGAATGGTTATCCATTGATTCCATCCTGATTAGAAAGGCAGGCAGGGAAAAAGAGGATAATGGACTAAAAGCCTGAACTGGGGAGGTGATTATGAGGGAAGATCATGATCAGAGAGGAATATCAAAGCTAGAAACCTTATGGTACAATATTTCTAAGGAATTTCAGAGTCTAAAGCATGCCTGTGTTCAGGTACTGAAATGGGATGTAAATGGAGGTAACTAGGAAGGAGCTGGCTAGCATTTCAACTGAATATCAACCTGGATAGTGACATCATCACTGAATACTGTAATAGGTGGGGTAACCATACGACTCAGTTTGCCTGGATCCTTTGGTTTATGACTGTGGTCCCAGTGTTCTAGCTGACATAGATAATAAACTCTATGGGGGCCCTAGTAGCAGATTACACCGGAAATTAAAAGAAAAAAAAACAAGCATCCTGTAGTTTGCTGATTATAAACTTACAACTCCTATTGAATGTGCTGTTTGGATATCTGTAGCTCTAGGGAACATCTAAGAGAATACTGAAGGAAAAAGAGAAGTGATACAATCATCACCCTTCCGGGGATGAGACAGCATAAAATCAATGCCTGAACCAGATGGCATTTCCAACCCAAAGATTCTCATTTTATAATTTTATGATTTGAATATAGACGTTTGCCTTCAGTTAAGAATGAGAATCAGGTAAGAAGTAACGGGATTAAGCTCCCTAAGAAAAAGAGGCAAAAATAGGTTTCTTTACAATCATGAAATCAAAGGTAGTTAAAAAAAATTAACAAGCATTTATTAATGCCTTTGACTTCCACTATGAAGGAAAAGAAGATGATAAAAGGCCAAAAAAAAAAAAAACTCATCCACACACAGAACCCCCAAAATCTCAAACCAAACCTTTCTTAACAAAAATTCACCTTAAACTAATGACGGACAATCCCAGATAGCGTTTAAAAATATTTTAAAATTAATGACCAAAACAGAATGCCATTATTATTTCAACTCCCTGTTAGAACTACCGGTAGGTAACCTATGATAGTTATCCGTGGGATTTTGATCCCAAGTTTAATATTAAATAGTTAAAATTAACTCTGTGATGGGTGATTGATATTATTAATTCAACAGGATGCAATAAAAATTCATAGTTAAGATTTTTTGCGTAACAGCAGACTTTGATGGGAGTGGGCAGAGACCTTTTCAGTGATAAAGATTAATTTACAGGATACAAATACTGCATACAAGATGTTTCAGCATCTCTGAGGCTGAACACAAAGGCTACCTTACCTCCCATCTGCATAGTCTGTGTCTGCGCCGCCCCACCAGACATCCGAGTCATCCTCCTCTGCGTCAGCAGAATCCACATTGTCACTCTCCTCAGCCAGTGGGCAACACACAAACTCTACCCCTCGGAACTTGTCAATTCCGCAGGGCAGCAACATGCCGTAGTCATGCAAGTTAGTACTCTTCTCACTGCACGTCTACAAAGTGTAAGGAGAAAACAGTGAGTGGTAGAGTAGATGTGTTTCATTGTAAGAAAACTCCACATAAAATAATCAACATGCAGATCCAATATATTAGGAACCAATTTCACAAAGGAAAAGATTATTTGCTTTTTGAGTGAATTTACAACAGGATTTTTTTTTAGCATGGGTTACACTTTGGTACTCTTTTTATTCTTAAGTTTATTATTTATTTAATAATACCACGATATTATATAATAGAGGTTTATATGAACAACTGGAATGGAAACTAATCGGGAAATAAGATGTAGAAGCCTCCACTAGTGAACAGATACCAGAGAATTAATGCCTTCTGGCTTAATTCGTGTATCCAGAAATTGTGTGCGCTCCAGGTGGATTCCCCAGTTCACTCCTACCTCCCTTACAGATGGAAGTTTATCTCACATGGACCTGCCTTATCCTAGAAATTCTGACTCTCTTGGTTCACTTTCAGAGTAACAATCCTGGGAAGAGAAGAAATTATCCCCTGCAGCCACTAAGAATCAGAACTTACAGTCATTAGAGATTTCTCCTTGAATGTCTTTTTGCTTTTCTGTGATTTGCTAAATTTGCACAAATCTAGATTAGCATAAAGCTCTGAGAGCATCCACTAGTGATAAATGAAGGATGAATAATTCAATACATAAAGGTAAACAATGAAAATATTACAGACTGTATTTTGACCTTATGGGAGTCATTTTTGTTTCTTAGAGACAAAGGATTTTTCTTTGGAAAACACAGAAGGAATAAAAAATGAGGTTATCGAATAGGTAGCTGGACTTCAAATTATTTGGTTTGTTTTCTTAAACTCAGCAAGCTCTTAAGTCTCCAAAACACATTTTTATATAAAGAACATTTTATTCTACAGTGGATCCAAATATATTATAAGAGGCAAAAAATAATGCTAAATCTTCAGCGGTATTTTCTGCCTAACAGCTATAAAGCTATGATACAATGGTTAAGCTAAGCTAGATCAGATTTCTCAACCCCAGCACTATTGAGTTTTGGACTGGGTAATTCTTAGGGGTGGCAGGTGGTTATCCTGTTGACTGTAGGATGTTTAGCAGAATCTTTGGCCTCTGGGCACTATCATATGCCAGTAACACCACTCCCTCAAGTTATGATAACCAAAAATGTCTCCAGACATGTTCCGGGGAGGGACAGGGAATCAAAATCGACTCAAGTGAAGCACTATGAGCTAAATAAAGGAGGCTAATTCTAGTTAGCCTAAGACTGATCTTACCACAAATAAACTACATAAATTTATTAGAAAAACTATCAAAGGGACACAGCCGCTGTGAAGGTGGTCTTACCACACAGTGACCTTTTCATGCTAAGTATCTTATATCTTTTATTGGCTTAGCCAAAAGCAGAGGTTAACCAAGTGCTCGGTCAGACTCACCCTGTGGAAAAATCAAGATGGTAGGCATGGCCTGCTGAATATAAAATTGAACAGTATAACTTAGAAACTGAATTCTAACTGGAGCTTTCAGGCTGGTACAAACAAGCTACTTCGCTGTTCTACCACTGTATTCACTAATAGATAACAGGGGGAAAGGCTAAATTATTTAAAAAATTGTATATGACAAAAGAAAACAGCAGGTGCATAAAAATAATCTGAAGGGTAAACTTTAAAGCTATAACTATTAGAGATTATATTTTTAAGTTATAAGGCACGGCACAGACAATTTATATTTTTAAGTTGCGAAACACGGCACAGGCACATAATGAATCTAGTTCAACTGGCCCTATTTTTGACTTTTTAAAAATATTCACGGATGGGGAGGCTGTGCATGTGTGGGGACAGGGGATACACAGGAACTCTACTTTCTGTTCGATTTTGCTGTGAACCTAAAATCACTCTAAAAACTAAAATCTGGGTTATGGATAGTAGCATTGGGTTCTTTTCTTAAATAACTTATTAACGTAGCTGTTGCCTCAAAATACCCCTAAAATGCCATTAGGTATGTCCCCAGGAAATCTTCACTTTGCAATAAGAAAGAATTTATGGGCTGGTACCTCTTTGGCGACGGTGTGCCAGTGAAGATGAGTTTCGCAAACATCCATCCTCTCCTGGTGTAAGAATTTGCACTTGTCAGGAACGAGAAGGGCATCGCTTACAAACTCACCAACTGAAAGAAAGGAAAACCACTTCCCGTCATTCCATCTGTATCACAGTGTTCTTACCACAGAGAAGGCATCAAGGAAAGACAGACTTCAAGACAAGTTAAACAGCCTTTCAATGCCTAAGCAACCCAATCAAGACCCTACTACCTTTAGAATGTTACATCCGGCCTCCTTAAGCAACTCAGTTTCTTGGCACACCAAGTTTGATGGTTAAAATAATTCCTACATGCTGCAAGTGAAATTGTCCCTTAATTAATCTGAATTTCTTGCTTCAAAATTAATCCTAAAAAAGCTGCTTAACTAGAGAACCAATTACCATTCTATTACAACAGGGGGTAAAATACAAATATTGGCATTGTCTAGGTGAGCATTTGAGCAAAATCAATATAAATCTCTGTCTACTTACTTCTCTTTCTTGGACATTTTAGTCTGCTTGTAAATAACAGAAATTTTAGCATTTTTCTACTTCTTCAGCAAAAAACCCAAAATTGTATTTTATATATATGTTTACATAACACACATAAGAGAGAGAGTTTAATTCAGTTTAGTTCTGAAAACTGTTCCTCAGACTTTTGTTATATCTTTAAAGAAAATGTATATCATGAAAATTATTTCTAGGCATTTCTGGTACTGAAGATATAAAGATATTACACAAAGTCCTACATGAACTCAGTCTCATGAAGGTAAAAAATGGATAATTACCACATTATATGTAAGCTGTAAACTTAGTTTTTGTTTTGTTTACTGTAATATTCCTGGCTTTCAGCACAGATTCTTGCACATAGTAGGCAGTAAATATCTGTCAGTGAATGAACAAGTTAAATTCTGTAATAGAGATGAGGAAGGTGTCAGGTATCTTGGGTGTGGTGGGAAAAACCTCAAAGAAGAAACAACATTCGAGATGAATCTGAATGGTGAGAAGTAGTATGCCACGTGGGAAATGAATTGAACTTCCATAATATAAGGATAGAATCGGTCTTGCTTGCCATTATACCCCCACAATTCTTGGCCTAGTTCTGTCAAACATCAAGAACTCTATTATAGAATCCAAATGCATGGATGGATGGGTAGCAAAAGACCCTTCAAAATGAGGGAGCCTCCTGTGCAAAGAAAGAGTAAAGAACCAGCAAGGCATATTTGCAGCCCATCGTGGCTGGAGCACAAAGTAAGTGGCAAAGGGAGTCCAGAAGGAAGTAGCACGGGGGAAGCATACTGGACTCCAATTTGAAGAGCCTTAGGTTTTGGATGCCATTTTGGGAGAAGCAATATAGGCCAAAAGTTTTTTTTGTTTGTTTGTTTGTTTTTCAAATAAACTCTATAATTAAGTGAAGGATAGACCAGCATAGTGAAACCATGAAAGCAGGGAGACTACCAAGTAGGTCACTGTGGTCCTTCAGGCAAAACATGCAAGAATAGACATAAACCCATTAACTCCCACAGGGCAAGGAATACAGATTGTCCACACACCAGCAAAGACAGGAATGAATGTCTTTCTTTCATAGTAGGCTACAGGGCACTTTCTGAAATGCAACATAAAGAGGGATTAAAAGCCCTAAGAAGTGAAAGGAAGTAACTTTTCATTCTCATAAAGGTGCTTAAACTTTAGTCTGTTTCTAGCTCAAACATGTAAGATGTAGCATGATATTGAAGTACTTACTTCAATAAGTACTGTTTAGATAAAAATCTAAGCAAATCACAGGGGAGAATAAGCACTGTATCTTGTCATTCCTTAAATCTTTAAAATGATCAATGATGCCCATAGCAGTATAGTGTGTGTTGCAGGGAATGCAAAAATTATGAGACATGGTACCCCAAAGGCTGCAGGTGTCACTTTGCAGGGAAGAAACCAGTGAGTACTGAACACCATCCCATGCAGCTCCACAGGGCCACATCATGGGTTTTTTTTTTTTAATAAACCTCACTTCCCAGGGGAGGAATCTCTGCCAAGAAACCTAAGGCCACGTAACTCGGGAGATTATAACCTAGACCCAGAGATAAGCATTAAGATAAAAATTATAAGGAAAGAAATAACATGATAATGCAAATGATATCACATTTCTCTTTTACATAGAATGATATAAAACAAAACAAAAACAAAAAACACAAGAAGAGTTGGAGAATGGAAAGTAATGGTAATCTCATCCAAAACAAACACACCATTCCCAGGTGGATTTCTCAGGGTTTCTGTGGTCAGGGACCAACCCTAGCTGCTTGGAAGAATACCTGATATCTGAGGCATCCCAATTTGTTACAGGGGGCCAGAAGTGACCTATGGCCTGAAGATGCCCACCTCATCAGTCAGCTCTGCTTACCACATTTGCAAATGTCCAAACTAAGAAGTGATGCTTTTCTATTTGACAAGAAATTATTGGAAAGATTAAATGCCTGTCATGTACAAATAGGTCAAAGAGTTTAAAAAATTTAATGCTGGCCCAAAGCTACTAAATCACTTCGTGAGAAGAGCCAGAGCAGGGATCAGATACACCTGACCTTGGCCTGCAAGAGTTCTTGGGGGCATAAACCAGACAGTAAGTGCCAAACAACAAAACCAAATCATCTTGTTTTATCTGCCCTTAGTCAATCTGCTGAGGACTAGATTATAATGCAAAGCTAAAGTTACCGAAACATATTTACTTATTTACCAAAAGGACATGTACTGCATTAATTTTTTTATTTGTTTGTTTCGAGACAAGGTCTCGCTCTGTCACCCTGGCTGGAATGCAGGGGTTGGATCAATGGCTCACTGCAGCCTTGACCTCCTGGGGTCACGCAATCCTCCCACCTCAGCCTCCTGAGTAGCTGGGTCTACAGGTGTGCACCATCATGCCCAGCTAATTATTTCACTTTTTGCAGAGACAGGGTCTAGATATGTTGCCCAGGCTGGTCTCGAACTCCTAGGCTCAAGCAATCTGCCTGCCTCAGCCTCCCGAAGTGCTGGGATTACAGCCGTGAGCCATCATGACCAGCCAGTCTGAGCATTTTTAATGAGGAGTTGGTAAACAAGCTTTTCTTAAAAGCCTGAATTAATTAAAAGTTGCCTTGGATATTAGGAGTTCATTAGCTAAGGATGTTACTCTTACTTTCATCTGGCAGAAAATCTATCCAGGAGAACCATATTCTTGAACTTGTGTTTAGGACAGAGGTTGGCAAACTACTACTTGTGGACCAAGTCTGCCCACCCACCCCCTCCGCCCCCACCCCCAACACCTGTATTTCTGCATTAGTCTGACTACAACAATTGTTCATTATGTTTATAAATGGCTACTGAACTTTCTAACTTGCAAAACATTTCATTTGATACTGCCAAGATGGTCTTAGCTTCTTATATTGCACAAAGCTAAGAAATATGTGCCCCTCAAAATGAGAATGGTTTTTTAAAGGATTAAAACTGGTTACTTAATAAGCTCTCAGGACTAATGGCAAAATAGAAACCTCACTGTATTCTAACATTAAAATAAAATTTAGCAGTGGACAGCACTGCTTATATTACTTTTAAAATTCGATGAAACACGTTAGAAGGTTACACATCAGAAATTGTAAGCGATTCAACCACAAAAATCTGTTTTTAAAAACTTTTAATAAGAATTAAGAGTGCTAAAAGTATAATGAAGCCTTTTTCACCAACTGGCTTAGCATGGTTTATATTTTCTCTTTTTAATTAAAAAATAGTGTACTTAAAAATCTTTGCTAGGACAGCAGTTATATGGAAACTGTATTTTCTACTCAAACTTGCTGTGAACTTACACTTCTTTGTTTTTAAAAACAAAGTTTATTAATTTTAAAAAGCCTATGATCGTATATACCTGGAGTTTCTCTCCACAGCCATGTATATCTTATTTTCATAAATGCTTCTGTTTATTTGCTTTGATCTTTCAGGTAAAAGAAGTTCTTAACAGAATTCTGATATAAGAGATCAAAGACTAAAACAAATTAAACATCATAATGAGAAATCATGTTCCTGTTTACAGCAAACTTTAGGAAATTTGGCACCATTTATTTCAAGTGGATAAATTCATCAATATACGGTATGCATGTTTATTGATAAACATACAACATGGTTTTTTGCTTAAACAATTCACAATTTATATTCAAAACACATGTCACACACCACACACACACACACACACACACACACACACACAACTGAAAGGGTGTTTTCAAAGCTAATGAACAAAATCAGGGTCTGGCTTCTTGGCTATGAAGTCTTGGCAAGGTGAACAAGGATGGCAAATTCAATAGGAGTCTGCAGGCCTCGATCTGCTAGCTCTCTGGTGGTCTTTGAGAGGACTGTCTAGCTCAAATTACCTCATTTTGCAGATGGGAGGAAAAAAGCTCAGGTCGAGTGACTTGCCCACAGAGCCAACTGGCAGTAGAACTAGACTGAAAATCCAGGTCTCCAGTTCTCCATCCAAGAGTGGTAACTCAACTCACTCATTTAAACTCTGTTCAAAATGGTTCATTTGGCCCATTTCCTTCGGCTTTTACAAAAGTAGTTCACTTTTAGACTGTGAACTACTTTAATATTATAATCTACAATGTGGTCAATTTGACAATAAAACTAGACTTAAATTAGCCAGCAAGCCATATAGAACAGCTGGGAATGCAGTCGGCGGCAGAGAACAGACCACATGTCAAACCGTGGCTTAAACACACAGTAGGATTATGTATCTCACCCAATAAGTGACACTGAAGCTAGGGCCACTGCAGATATTCTACGATGCCATCAGGGACCAGGGTATTCCTATCTTTCTGTACTGCCATCCTTAGCACGTTGATTTTATCCTTGTGTTTTGTGGTCACAAAATGGTCACAGAAATTCAAGACATTGTGTCCAAGTTCCAGGCAGAAGGCAGAGAAACAAGACAAAGGTGAAAGGTTTTCTGTTTTTTTTTTTTTCCTCTAATAAAGCTTTGCTGTGTTACTTGGGAGGGACATACTCCTCAGCAAATCCCACTGAGGCCATATATGCCATTACTGTGATCTGGTGACATGCACCTGCAAGGGAATCTGTGAAAGTATTTTCAGCAGAGCACATTGTCACCCTGAACAAAAAAAATCTAGAATTCTTTTAGAAAGGAAAAAATGGGAATGAATATCAAACAGGCGAGTAGCACAGGCTCCCATACTATGGAATTTAAAGTATATTTTTCCATTTCTTTATGTTGTCTTTTCAAAAGACAGACAGAATTCCAGGAAGCAGACAGACTTCAGAGTAAAAAGTACTGCAACTAAAACCATAGTAACTCCCCAGTCCATGACACTGGGAGGAATGCGAAGGGAAAGATGTCTCAAAACTGACTCTGCTGCCAGCATGGCGGCACCTGGGGGTGTCATCCCAGCTACTTGGGAGGTTGCGGTGGGAGGATCACTTGAGCCCAGGAATTTGAGGCCAGCCTGCGTAACTTAGAGAGACCCTACCTCTAAAAATAAATGTTTAAAATAAAGACATTAAAATTAAAAAAAAAAAAAAAAACAGACTGCTAAAGTTTTGAGCATCAGGGTGGGGTTGAGTAGATTAATGTAAAAGATTCTAGAGCCATACGCAGGTTCTTCAAAGCACAGATTATTTGATTATCAGATTAGAAGACAACATATCTATGAACTGCTAGGGACTAAAATGATGTTGGCCAGAATCATGGGAATGAAGGGCCAAAAATGCCTGAGGTCTCTGGACTTCTGCCCAAGGTGTGCCCTCTCTTCCTCATCTCTCAAGAGGTAAAGATGATTCAAGAAAGTGGGGGAAATGTTCTGACAATGGAATTACTGTAAAATGCCAAAGCCTCGGTTTCCTTGTGCTGTGGGCCCAGATCTGACTCGTGAAGATAAAACATCAGTATTGTCAGCAACTCTGAACTGTGTGCCTGCCACCACCCTCAATACTTCACGTGCATCTTCTCTCACTGTCCTCAGAACCACACCAAGGCAGCTACAATGATTGCACTTTATAAGAGAAGGCGAGGGCCGGGCACGGTGGCTCAAGTCTGTAATCCCAGCACTTTGGGAGGCCGAGACGGGCGGATCACAAGGTCAGGAGTTCGAGATCAGCCTGGCCAAAATGGTGAAACCCCGTCTCTACTAAAAATACAAAAAAATTAGCCAGGTGTGGTGGCGCATGCCTGTAATCCCAGCTACTCAGGAGGCTGAGGCAGGAGAATCGCTTGAACCCGGGAGGTGGAGGTTGCAGTGAGCCAAGATAGCGACACTGCAGTACGGCCTGAGTGAAAGAACAAGGCTCCGTCTCAAATGAAAAAAAAAAAAGAGAGAAGGTGAGACCAAGAGACTATGTAACAGTCCAGGTCACATATAGAGTAAATGGCAGAACTGGGAGAATTAAATAAATTAATATCTGTAAAGTACTCAACTAGTGCCCAGAAGACAGTTGCTCAATAAATTATATTAATAGTATCCTTCTCCCCAGTATCTATCTCATCAACCACCGTAGTTTCTCATAATAATAATCATAGTAATCAAAACAGCAACAGCTACTCTTCATCATTTGCTGATCACCTATTTTGCACCTACTGAAGACACTGGGGTTTTATTTTCATTACACCATCACTACCTACTTGTAGCCCCACAGAGATGACATGGTACTGTTTTACATATGAGTACTGCTTATGATGGGGTGAATACATGACAGCAATCAACACAGTGGAGAAGCAGAGAATCCAAGTGATCAACTCTTTCAACTCTTGCACCGAGTGCTGGTCCTGGCTGTGAGGGGCTGTTTCCTGAATCCCCTCTGGTAGCCACAGTCCTTTATCCACTAACTCTTCACTGCATACTTACAATTATGTCTCAGTGCTAAGAATACAGCAGTGAACAAAACAGATAAAACGATATATGATCCTAGCAGGGAAGTGATAAAAAAAACAGATTAAAAATACAGTGTCTGTTGGATGGTAATAAATGTTACATGGATAAAGCAGAGAAAGGGGATGGTTTGTTTGTTTTTTCTGAGGGGTGAAATTTTAAACAGGGTGGTCAGGGAATGCCTACTTGAAAATATGACATTTCAGTGAAGACTTGAGGAAGTGAGGGAACAAAGTATTCAGAATCAAAGGGAAGAAAATTCTGGCCAGAGGAAGCAACCAGTATTACACAAAGTCTTGAGGCAGATGCATGCCTGGTGAGCTCACAGAAGAGCAAGGAGATCAGTGCTGTCGTGGAGAAATGATGTGGAGGAGATCAATGGTCAAGCGAGTGAGTGACAGCCAGGACAGGACAGAGACAGCTGACTGCATGAGGCCTTAAACATTGTCCAACTCTGGCCAGTACTCGGAGTAATGCCGGAAGGCTCTGGGGTGGTTTTCTAAGCTAATTATTCTTGCCCTAGGGGGTCAAGACTAGAAGTGAGAAGACCAGGAAGGGGGCTCTGGCATTAATCCAGGTGAGAGATGACAATAACTTGGACCAGGATGAGAGCAGTAGAGGTGGTGAGTAGTTCTCAGATTCTGGATGTCATCTGAAGGTCAGATCTAAATAACCAAACAGAAAGGAGTCAAGAATCTAGCTTGTTTCTATTCCAACAGCTAGAAGATGCTTTATACTGAAGGTGATGGAAAAATCTGGACAAGACTTTCCTAATTTTTCTGTGTAGATGTGTAGACAGGTAGAACTTTCGAGAATTCTGTACTTACTAACTTGTATACACTAGATATGTGTATATGAAAATGACAGCTACAGATAAATGTTTTCTTAGGTGATTTTCTATTTTACCATTTCAGGCTCTTACTCCACACATATTTTTTTTTCTTGAGTGTGCTCATTATGTACTATCTTTTGTAACTTTCGCATTAAGAAACAGGCTGGGAACATTTTCCCGGGAGGCATCTGTACTCAAGAGACGGGACGGTTACTTACAGAAGCAGCCAAACATTTCTCAACAAACTTTCCATGTGATAAAACTGTTATGGTTTTAGCTTCAGAGTGTGGGCAGTTACTGGGTTCTCAAAGAGGACATTGAGGGTGAATTACACATCCTTTTAAAAAGTGGCTGTTGCCGTCACCAGCATTTCACTGTAACTATTACCGGAAAATAGTGAGAACTGACAGATGGGATTCTTCAGATGAGAACTATTTGCCAGATGGTAGAAACTAAATGGATCAAGATAAGCAAAAAGGCAAAAGAAGTGAAAACTAAAAGTTTTACCTAAATCATCTCTCCAACTTTTCCAAGTGCACAGATCCAGCCTCACATACGTACCATATACATACAGAGATGGCAGAGTGAGTATAAGACAGAACAGTGCTGTCCAGGAGTGGTGGCTCATGCCTGTAATCCCAGCACTTTGGGAGGCCGAGGTGGATCACAAGGTCAGGAGTTCGAGACCAGCCTGGCCAATATGGTGACACCTCATCTCTACTAAAAATACAAACATTAGCTGAGCGTCTTGGCGTACACCTGTAGTCCCAGCTACTCGGGAGGCTGAGGCAGAAGAATCTCCTGAACCAGGGAGGCGGAGGTTGCAGTGAGCCAAGATCGCATCACTGCACTCCAGCCTGGGTGACAGAGCGAGACTCTGTCTCAAAAAACAAACAAACAAACACAGAATAGTGTTTAATCCAGGCTCTGAATAACACTGGTCTTAAAATAATAAAAATAGTGCAAAGGATTTACTTTAAAAAAGAAAAAAAAAAAAAAAGCCACGAGAACAAAACAAGTATTTATGGCCAGACATGGTGGCTCACACCTATAACCCCAGCACTTTGGGAGGCGGAGGCAAGTGGATCACCTGAGGTCAGGAGTTTGAGACCAGCCTGGCCAACATGGTGAAACCCTGTCTCTACTAAAAATACAAAATTAGCTGGGCATGGTGGCGGGTGCCTGTAATCTTAGCTACTCGGGAGGCTGGGGCAGGAGAATCACCTGAGCCAGGGAAGCAGAGGTTGCAGTGGGCTGAGACTGTGTCATTGCACTCCAGCCTGGGTGACAGAGGGAGATTCTGTCTCAAATAAATAAATAAATAAATAAATAAATAAATAAATAAATATTTGTTAGCAGTCTTGCAGCTTTTAAAAAGACTCATATAGGTGTGGTTAACAAATTTTTTTATATTTTTTATTTTTTTAAGAAAGAGTCTTACTCTGTCTCCCAGGCTGGAGTGCAATGGCACGATCACAGCTCACTGCAGCCTTGACTTCCTGGGCTCAGGTGATCTTCCCACCTCAGCCTCTCGGGTAGCTGGGACTACAGGCACATGCTACCATGACCAGCAATTTTTTTGTATTTTTAGTAGATACGGGGTTATGCCATGTTGCCCAGGCCAGTCTCAAATTCCTGGGCTCAAGCAATCAACCTGCCTCAGCCTCCCAAAGTATTGGGATTACTGGCATGAGCCACTGTACCCAGCCTGGGTTAACAATTCTGATACTACTATAAACATATACTGAAACTGAACAATTAAGTACATAGATGGTGGATGGAGTGAGAATTTATAGATAACCAAGGAGGAGAGATATAGTGTCCGTGTGGTAATATGTTAGAGTAGGAAACATCTGGATGAAATTGTATTTAGCTTAATATAGACTAGATATTATAGCTTAATATAAATACAACTAGTTAGCTATAGAAATATTTATAGATCTGCATAACACAAGGGTGAATACAGACAAACACATTGCCTTGCTCTATCAACTGAGAAGTCTTAAAAGCAAAGAAACTCCAGTGGCAATAAGCATCCTTAACATCCAGATTTTAATACTATTCTCCAATAACGTTACTCTCCAATAAAAGGAACAAGGGCTCCTTGGAGGAACAGCTGATTCTAGGATTAGGGCTGAAAATATGCAAGATGAGACTGCAGCATCTTGTAAGAAAAAAAAAAGGGGGCTATGTCAAATGAGCATAGGAACCAACTGAAAGGGCTTCTAATAGCTAAAGCTGGAATAATTTGATCAATAAAAATTATAAAGTAGTACTGGATTATAAATCAAAGTACAATGTAAATATCTATGAGTCTAAATGAATGAATGAATACATAAATCGGAAAAAAGAGACAAATCTCCTGTGCAGAAGAATTCCAAATAATTTATGTAGATACTCTGCCCTCAAAAAATGAAGCACAATTCTCCGCTCCTTAATTGTGGGCTGTGCAAACTGACTTCCTTCCAAAGAGCAGAGCACATAAAGTGGGAAGAAGAGTAACTTTCAAGTGGAGAAACTCAACAACCACCACCTGAGCCAGGTGATCAAGGTCAGTGCCAACAGGGCTGTATCATGTTGATAAATATGTACTCTTGATATGATGTGATGAAAAGGGCATTTACCTCTGTGGTCTTCCTTCTTAAAACCAATAACCCCAGGCAAAGCATGAGAAAATTCCCACAGAGGAGAATCCTACACATTATCTGACCAATACAAAACCTTTAAGCTTATTAAAAAACTAGAAAAGTATAAAGAAACTGTCATAGCCAAGAGGAAAGGAGGCTAAGGAGACCTGACAATTAAATGTAATATGCCTTCCTGGATGGCATCCTGGAACACAGAAAGGACATTAGACAAAAACTAAGGACAGCTGAATAAAGCATAGACTTCAGTTAATAACAACGTACCATATTAATATAAGATGTTAACAATAGGGAAAACTGGATGCAAAGCATTTGGGAACTCTCTGGACTATCAGTTTTTGTGTAAATTTAAAACTGTTGTAAAATATAAAGTCTACTTAAAAAAAATTTAATGACTTGATATAAAATTTCATATAATAAGGTGTCATGCCAAACTCCTACTGACTCCAGTGTGGATAGCACCAGGTTCAAGAGCCAGAAGAGCCCCAGAGCTAGTGAACCCTATGTCTCATAGGGTTTTACTGGGGGCTTGCATACAGGGGGGAAGAGTCCAGTGGTAGTGCGTTGGACAGAAGAACCGCAGCCGCTTGCAAAAGGCATGTGGTCTCTATAGCATTTTCCCTTAACACCCTCCCCCTAACAATCTCCATCTGGCAACTTCCACTTAACTGGTAACAAAGGGTCTCAATCCTTGGCGTGGCCCACATTCCACGGAAGGACATGAGGGCTCAGATGTTCCTTACAGATAAGGAATGGCTCTCTGGGTTGGCCACTCCTGGATTTCTTTGTTGTTGTTTTTTTGTTTTGAGTTTTGTTGTTGTTGTTGTTGTTTGAAACAGAGTCTCATTCGGTCGCCCAGGCTGGAGTGCACTGGCGTGATCTTGGCTCACTGCAACTTCCACCTGCCGGGTTCAAGCAATTCTCCTGCCTCAGCCTCCAAAGTAGCTGGGACTGTATACAGGCATGCGCCACCACGCCCAGCTAATTTTTGTATTTTTAGTAGAGACGGGGTTTTGCCACGTTGGCCAGACTGGTCTTGGACTTCTGACCTCAAATGATCTGCCTGCCTCGGCCTCCCAAAGTGCTGGGATTACAGGCACGGCCACCCCACCCGGCCCACTCCCGGATTTCTTAACTCAGAACTCGGATTCAGGTGCACCTGCCACACAGGATCACTGTCAGGGCATGTTCAAGCCACGTGATCCCTGTCAGGTGCATCTTACCATGCATACAGGCATACCTATTTGATTCCACACCAACATTCTAGCCTTCAAAAAAAGTCTATAAAATTATTGTAGTTGAAAAGAACTAGAATTAAAAAGAGCTTACCAACTCAGGCATCTCATCTGTGGTATCTATTAATAACTAGACAGGGCTTGGTTTGACTTTTTTTTTTTTAGAAAAAAATAAGTAATGTGGCATTTAAATTGTTTTTTAAAAATTCAAGAATTTCAAAATTATCACATATATACCGAAAATTCTTTGCTTTCCAAATTTAACCTTGTCTTAGGAATGTAAACTAACTGGTCAGAGAATTCATTCCCCTCTACAAATGAGGAATCTTGAGCCGGATGAGATTTGCACAAAGCTAATGACAGAGGCAGGCTCAACTCTGAAACCCGACTCTCATTCCAATGTTCAGGACCCCAAAAAGTGTTACAATAGTCTACTAATTTTGAATGACAGCTTCCTCATTAACCAACCCAAGATAAGTTATAGGTGCTTTTTCTGTTGCCTCTTTTTGGCTGCATTATTAGTCATATTCTTGATTTTATCAATAACAGGACTTCTTGTTAAAAGTATTTAATAATTCCAACATTCGTTAAAAGATGGAATTCTAAGAGGAATAGTTGTTAAAAGCTTTCCAGATTAGGGGTTTTTTAACTCAAACCATGCTTTGAAATCACCTGGGATCCTGATCAGTCTGCAGATCTTCTCTCTAGCTCCACAGCCTAGTTCTGATTTACGTGTTCTGGGACGCGCCTGAAAACAGACCTCCCCAGAGTGGCTCTGATTCAGGTGGCTCACGGATCACACTTTGAGAAATGATATTTGGAGCAGGGCTTCTCAAGCTTTAAAGTGCCTATGAATCACCTGGGGGCCTTGTTAAAATGCAGGTTTTGATTGGACAAGTCTAGGGTGGGACTGAGTCTGCTTTTCTAACAAGCTCCCAAGTGATGTGATTCAGCTGTTCCTTCCGGCAGTAAGGGTCGACTTAAGATAGCCCATTATAACTAATCTCATTAAGGTTTTTAAAATTTTTAAGTTACAAGTTACTGCTTTGTAAGTCACTCTTTGCTTACCCACTTTTAATTATACAGTTTAGTGTCAAGTAGATTCATATCGTTGTACAACCATCACTACCTTCCATCTCCAGAACTGTTTTCACCTTGCTAAACTAAAGCTCTGCACACCATTAAACAACTCTCCATTCCCCACCTCCAGAACCTGGAAACCATCATTCTGTTTTCCATCTTTCTGAATTTGACTCTTCAAATTCAACTGGATGCAAAGCATATGGGAACTCTCTGGACTATCCTCTCAATTTTTCTGTAAATTTAAAACTGTTGTAAAATATAAAGTCTACTTAAAAAAAATTTAATGGCTTGATATAAAATTTCATATAATAAGGTGTCATGCCAAACTCCTACTGACTCCAATGTGGATGGCACCAGGCTGAAGAGCCAGAAGAGCCCCAGAGCTAGTGAATCCTATGTCTCATAGGGTTTTATTGGGGGCTTTGACTCTTCAAATTCACTCTTCACATTCAAAAAGGGTTTTATTGGGGGCTTTGACTCTTCAAATTCAAAAAGGTACTGCATATAAGTAGAATCAAGTATCTGTCTTTTGGTGACTAGCTTGCTTTGTCCTTTTAAAAAATAAAAATTTTCATGCTTCTCTTCCATAAACCTGCACCTCATCCCATAGATTTGTCACTTTTGGCACCATCTTAAGGACTGAGCGCCTTTTCACACATCCCTAAGAGCCAAGCTGCTCCTGGTTCGCCTTTTGTTTAATTATAGAAGTTACAAAATATGGTAGAAGGAGTTCTAGATTTGAAAACAACACAATGACTCAGGCAGATCAAGCGATTTCCAAATATTAAAAGGTGATATGATAAATGCCTCCTGGCCAGAGAGGTGCACATAGAATGAGAGACAAGAATAAAAATTAAAACTTAACATAATTTGATAATCTTAAGAGATCATCTCTGCTACTGCTGAGTATTACTAAATACCATTCTATGCAGGTCCATGAAGGATACAAAAGAACCGAGATACAGTTCTGGACCAACACAGCTTGGAGCAGCTTTGTCTCACAGAAATATAATAGAGGCCACATACCTAATTTAAAATTTCTTGTAGCCACATTAACATAAAAAGGTAAAAAGAAACAGGTAAAATTAATTTTATTAATATACTTTAACCCAGTACATCCTAAATTTCATCATTTCAACATGCAATCAATGTAAATAATTACCATTAAGACATTCTACATTCGTTTTTTTCTCCCAGACTAACTTTTTAATATCTGGTGGGTTTTTTATACTCACAGCATAGTTTGGACTAGCCAGGTTTCAAATATTCAATGGCCATGGGTGGCTAGTGGCCACCGTTGGGCAAGACAGACTTAGCATCAAATTTTAGAGATCAAGAATATATTTCAAGGAGTGGTGACTTGAATGTGGACAGGTTGGGGTTACAGGTGAAAATCTAAAGCCAGAGATACAAACCTAAGCAGAGAAACCATAATAAGCTTGAATACACTGAGATGTTTTATGCGCTATGCTATCTTAACGCATACATTTTAGTCAATAGGAGGCATATCACTAGGATTCTATGTTACCATCATTAACCCTATTGATCAGCAAACTGCTCATCTCCCTCCATTTCTCTTGTTGCAGTTCTCATATTATAAATTGTATTTATAGGTGTGTGATTAATTCGAATACAGAAATTAATTTAAGGTTTCCTTTAGACTTGAACCTACTTTAGCTTAGTTCAGTCTTCTGTATCCCAAGAGATGAGCTGAAAAAGCAGATACGGTAGAGATAATTCGAAATTCCCTACTTTGTTTCTTCAAAATACAGGTATTCTCACTGGTTGCTTTCTCCTAACACTTTCCTTTCTTTCTGCCTTATTTAAAAAAAAAACAACAACAAAACTCAAAGCCTGATAGATTTTAGAGATGCAATTAATTAAGGTTATATACGGAGCTTTTTAAAAACCACATAATTGCTGACAAAATACCAACCAGGTTGGTGTACGGTGAGGCAAAAGAACCACGAGTCACTACCAAAACCTTAAATCATATGGGAAGGTAAAAATACACAGCATGCTGTTTTCACATACCATACTCAGAAAGCCATGTGCGAGGGAGGCTATAATCAAGACAGGAAGAGGCATTTTCACAGATAACTTCTTAACGGGGTTGTGGACTGTCACTCTCACGCCCCTCACTTGTTCCTTCCAACCTATTACCATCTGGCCTTGCTCCAACAATCTGCAACTCTTCTTTCAAGGTCAAGAACAACAAATGCCATCAGTATCTTCTCAGCCCTCCAGTTCTCTGACTACTCTGCCACATCACATTCTTCCTTTTTTTTTTTTAAAGAGACGGGGATACCCTCTGTCACCCAGGCTGGAGTGCAGTGCTGTGATCATAGCTCACTGCAGCCTCCTGGGCTCAGACAACCTTCCTGTCTCAGCCTCCCAAGTAGCTGGGACTACCAGCACACGCCAACATGCCTGGCTAATTTAATTATTTTTTGTAGAAACAAGGGTCTCGCCACGTTGCCCAAGCTGATCTCAAACTCCTGGCCTCAAGCAACTCTCCTAGCTTCAGCCTCCAAATTTGCTGGGATTCTGGGCATGGGCCACTGAACTTGGCCCACTTTTCTTCTTTAAATTCAATCTTCTCCAGTTTCCACCAATCTATCTCAAGCTAATCATTCTTTCCCTCTCATTGGCTCCTCTTTTCATAATTCTGATTATAAAGTAAGACTCTGTCTTCTACTCTTCTTGCTTTCTCACTCAGACATATCATCCATGCCTAAGGGTCAACAGCCTCCTCCACTCTTTCTATTATTATTATACTTTAAGTTTTAGGGTACATGTGCACAACGTGCAGGTTTGTTACATATGTATACATGTGCCATGTTGGTGTGCTGCACCCATTAACTCGTCATTTAGCATTAGGTATATCTCCTAATGCTATCCCTCCCCGCTCCCCCCATCCCACAACCATCTGACCTTTCACTTAGCATTCCCAGTCGCTTGCTGCTGCTTCCACTTGCAGGGTATTAATTACTTTTAGCAAATGTACTAGAATCAAGTGCCCAACTGACTATCAAATTCCGGAAGTGTGCCCAAAGGACAATGACTAATTCCTCATTGGGTCAAAGTCTTTCCTATGTGGAAGCAAGAGAAAGGAACAGAACTAACACTGAATATTGTGAGGAGCCCAAAACACGACTCCTGCTGAACACATTCTGTTTGGTTGTAGAACCCAACCAATATAGGCCCCCTTGATGGATTTCCCCATAACAAGAGGAGGTCATAAAAATCATGCTTCCACTTTCTCAACAGATACTTATCGCTGATGAATGTCTGTGAATCAGAAGACCATGGGACTATACCTCTACTCCACTCAAACTCTCCATACCCTCAAAGCTGGACCTCGTGGACCTCAGATCATGTAATACTCAGACACAGCACTCCAGTAAACCACTTTCTGGCCAGAAACTCATCCTTCCAATACTTCCTCTCACTTTCATCCACTACAGTTTGTTCATCATGATCCTGAGGTCCTGGATGCTACGGCACTCTCTGCGGTTATCAGGGGAGGCTTCACTGCCTTCATTTCATTTCCCTGCCAGCCTGGTCTAGGACCCTCAGCACACACACTCATCACTACGCATATCACCAACGACCACCCACATGCTCTTGATGCCCAGGCTCATTTGGTCCAGCCTATTTCTCTCCTAAGTGTGAGACTCAATAAATATACAGCCACCCCACTGTGCTCTTCAAGAGCTTATTAACTGCCTCTTTTAGATTCTCCTGGGTATAGTCCAGACTTAAAATGTCTCACTTTGGGAGACAATGTAATTTAACCATTGGAGGAACAAATGTTTGGTCTATGTATTTCAGGCATTTTCCAACTAAAAACCTCCAAGAAAAAACAAACTTGTATCTTAAAAGATGCAGAACTATTTAGGGCAAAAAGTACATAGAGAATGAGAAAGAAAAAAGATGTCATTGAATTTAACAAAAGAGTTAACAATATTGTTAACAATAACAAAAGAGTTAGCCATGAAGTAATTAGGATATAGTACTTGAAACTGGCACCACCTTTTACCAGGCATTACAATATTGCTATGAGTTTACAAAGCTCTGTTAGAGCAGAGGAAAAAGAAGGATTTGAATTGTCACTGTACTGGCAACACCACCTAGGGATGAGGAAGACAGTATCTAATAGAATAACAAATAAAATAAGTATATGTGATTCATCAAGCTCTCCAATAAAAATGTATTTTAGAAATTATCAACATCCCTTTTGAATCATGTTTCAAAAATCACACAATCTGTTCAAACACGGATAGACCCCCAGATAAATTAGAATCTCCCTTTCTGTTACCACTCCTCTGTGGACTTAGAAATTGCCACTTAGATTTGTAAACAACGCTTAGTTTCATTATTGTAAATCAATTTGGCAGGACTTATCACTCCACAGAGAGCTGAAATAATTGAATTTCTGGACTTCTAAGGAAGAGGGTTTAACTATATTAAGGCTTCCAAAAGGAAGACCACCAACTCTTCTTTAGCAGAAAATGCCCCTGGAGAATTTTGAACCATTTCTTGATCTAGTTGCAATTGGATGTTATCAGTGGCAACTAAGGTATCTGTCTACACCTGCTGAGGCTCATAAGTAAAAACTAAAAAGTACTGTGAATCTCTGTGATAACAGAGCATAAAGCTACTACTTAAGTCTTTATTACTAATAAGTAACGGATTTTAAGAAAAAAAGAGATACTCAAATCTATCTATAGATAACCAAAAAACCAAAAAAAAAAAAAAAAAAAACAACAGAAAAATCTAAGGTTGAAGAACATATATAATTTGAGACTTCTGAAACAAAACACCCAGAAAAATCTAAGCTTGAAGAACATGTATAATTTGAGACTTCTGATCAGAGCCTTCCTCAATAACGTAAGTTTAAAAACTATTACCAAAATGACAAGATCCCATGTCAGATAGCAGAATGAGAACAAGACTATTCTTCAACTTAGTCATCCTCTTTTATCACTACAACTTCAATCATAGATGTAAATGGAAATTTCTGCTTCCTTTGCTACTTTTCTGCTTGACTGAATTTTATAATGAAAAACGTCTGTTCCTTCCAGACACAGCACGAGTGTCATTCAAATTGTACACACCAGGCAAAGAGTGAATGCATCTGTTTAGATGCAAAAATCATTTAAATATGTGTCATTATAGGCTGCAGCACATTTGCGGATGCAGCAGTTTAAAATTCTCTTAAGCAATAAAGCAAGGCATCAAATGAAAGTGCATTCAGGCTTCAAACATCTTCAGACTATGTTTTCCTGTTTGCACACAGCAAGCCCCGCCTTCCTTTCCTGACCCTGCTCAAACAGAAAGCAGTGGAACCATGCCCTAGCCCATCGTATTACCCCAAACCTCTTCCAGGTCAACAATCCAAAGTCACGTGAAAACTCCACCTTCAGTTTCACTCTCCAGGGAGCAAATATTTTGAAGAGCAAGCATTCCAAGCAAGCAGAAACTCAGCCTTTAAATCAAACAAAGCTTTAAACAGTCTTTCAAAGTAAGGTCCTGCCACACACAGAAGGCAACAGAAAGTGTTTGAAGAAGAGATAGCTCCCATTTTATATTTAACATTTAGAAATGAGAAAACTGTGTGGGATTAATGCTTATAATTAGAGGGGGTTAACCCTTATTTCAAATAATGTAGTTCCTGTCTTTCATTTAAAATTATAAAGATGACTAAAATGTACATGAAAGAAAAATTATGGTTAGGATCTGAGGTGTTTTAACCCAGAACTGTGGTTTTTTGAAGAAAATGCTGAGAAAAGATTCTGATTTGGTAAGAATATCTGGATATGAGAATCTTCTAAGAAAGGTGACTTACCATTTTCGGGCCAAAGGCAGAGAGTTTCTAACAATGATAAAATTAACAGGCCATAGGATCTTCATTCTCTAAGCTTCAGGTGACCCATTTAATGACTAAATAAAGTGTGTACTCTTTATTTAAAGGTCACCCACAAGGAAGAAAAAGGTCAGTTCCCTCTATTGAGGGACCCCCTCCCCACTCATGCTATTACACGGCAATTCTAGAGATTCACTTCATTTTTGGTTTATGTTCAAACTGTCTGGATATTTCAGGGCCTTCGCTTTTAAGTTTCCATAATAGGGCAGTTGATTATTTATATAAGTCCCTGGAAAATGGGTATTCTTAACGCCATCTAGAGTAGGCCACCTTTGGGGGAAAACAGCTAATGGGTTAAAAAAGCCAACTGGTGTACCAAGTATGTACAAAAGACATCTTTTATAACAGTTCTCATGTGCAAAAGAACATTCATTAACTATAACAATAAATAACAGGCAATATGTGCGTTTTTCCGGACCCTAAGCACTTGATAAAGCCATATTGTCATTTTACACTCATTTTTAGTAGCTGTTTAATTGGTATTCCTATATAGGACAGTTTTCTAGGTTTCCGGACTATTTCACATTCTCTTCTTCTCAGTTACAAATTTTATTACAACTGTAAGCTCTCCTCACACTGTAAGATGATAATTACATCGCTGAGACCACATCTGTTTTTTTAAAAAAGATATTTTGCAAAAAATATACTTAAGTTGAAGTATCTGAAATACTTTTCAACGTCAAACTTTGAGAGGATTATGCTTAATTATATATCTTCACATCTTTAAATCATTAAAAATGAATGCATAAATATTTCCTAGGGATTTATGCTTGATTCATTTGATTCTTACATACTAGTTGTTATTTATCGGCAGAGAAAGCAAAAGCAAAAACAAGAAAGCCAAAACAACAAAAATAATTGATTCTGGTGCTAGTCCAGAATCAGGTTGATTTCTTCAATAGTAGGGTTTCTACATTAAATTCATTCAAATTTAATTAGTTCTCTGCATAAAATCAAGGGTCTAGGAGAATTTAATAAAAGCTGAAAACAATCCTATCCTTTGCCCAAAACAGATTTTCATCCCAAATGGTACTCAGCAATAAGCCAACAGAGAAAAATGGAATAACAGACATATGCCATGTTCAAGAGTTCTCTGTTTAACCTAAGAAGCCTGAATTTGCCATTTTTTGATAAGGAACTGGTGTACATCTTAGATGAAGTATTCCATTGAGTCTGAATTCTTGGTGAAGTACCTGCAGAAAGAGGACCAGTAAATAGTATGTATGAGGCCTGGCCTGGACATAATGACTCACATCATCAATGCAGGCCTCTGAAAAACCACTACACTGATGAGATCTCCTAGCAAGTATGTGTTGTGTGAGAAAATGGACAACCCCAGGGGACTCCTATTAAACACGGATATTTAGAATTTCTGAATTCGGATTCTAAATATTTTGCAATATTTGGAATTTCTGAATCCTAAATACTGCAAAAGGTGGGCGGGGGGAGGAGGGGGAAGGGAGCCTGAAAGGAAAATGGAGGACAGCAGAAAGAAAACCAGAAGAAGCAGAATGACATCAGTGTGGGGAGAATGCACCCATCAACCGGGCCCGATGCCACTGAGAGACTGTGGAGGACACAACAGTGCCCAGTGAGTCCAACAACCAGAATGATAGCGAAGAGCTCATTCCCTGGAGCTCAAGGAACAGATGCCTGATAACAGGTGACTGTGGAGGGAACTGGAGGTTACGAAGATCACACAGGAACTTCTGACTACCATATAAAGAAGCGTATCTGTGAAGAGACAGAGCGAGGGTGGAAGTTAAAGGAATACACAGAGTTGAATGACTGGAGTGAGGGGACCAGGGAGCTCTAAAGAAGAGGAAAAATATGAGAAGGCTAAATACTATTGAGATGTGAAATTAAATACAGGGTCAGTAGGCCAAGGGTCTTTATGAAGTCAAAGATCAGATACCATGAGGTTAAAGGACCTACTGAAGAAACTGTGTGCATGGACGCCCAGGAATTTAGGCTCGCCTAAGAATTTAGAACAAAGGTGGAAAAAGAAAACTAAGCTCAAATTATTTAAATAGTACAACAGGGTAACTTCTTGACATACTGAACATGAGCCTATTTATGTTAAATATGCTTAGAGAATATCATTAGTCCATGGCTTACAATCAATTCTAAGCTTTCAAGAAAGCAAGAGCTACAGGACCTATTCATAAAAATATAGCAACATTGGGAAACTAATTATCTTCCCAGCTGATAAAAATACCATCCAATAAATAAGGGGATCTTCAGTGACATCCAAACCTTCAAAAAATATATTTTAAAATGTTATACCGTATTCTCACAAGGTAGTTAACACTAAAAGAAAAGCTTTGGGGGAACTGAAGCTGGGTAATATTCTTGAAAATACAGGTACCTAATCAATCAATAAAGAGAATGCCCTCCAAATTTTTCATGGCATAAAAATACTTAAAGCTTTAGGAGGGGAGTACCTACATCTATTAATACATCAAACACCTACTGAAACGCCACATTCATGTAATCACTGAATAAAGACATTAAAATAGGATGACAGGAGTTCATGTTTAGCATTTATAAATAGTATCCTAACCTTTAAGGTACAACATAAGACTCTGAAATTTCTAAAATCTATTATCACTGAATAATATTTAGAAGCAGAACTTTCTGTTAAAATTAATTCTTAAGGCCAGGCATGGCGGCTCACACCTGTAATTCCAGCACTACTAGGCCAAGGCGGGTGGATCTGTTGAGGTCAGGAGATCGAGACCATGGTGGCCAACATGGTGAAATCCCCTCTCTACTAAAAATACAAAAATTAGCCAGGCATGGTGGCGTGTGCCTGTAGTCCTAGCTACTTGGGAGGCTGAGGCAAGAGAATCGCTTGAACCCGGGAGGCGGAGGTTGCAGTGAGCAGAGATTGCATCACTGCACTCCAGCCTGAGCGACAGAGCGAGACTGTCTCCAAAAAAAAAAAAAAAAAAAAAAAAAACAACCTTTATCATTAGCCTTAAAAACTAAGGACAATGAAACTATTACAAACGAATCTAATGGTATGTTTTATCTCTAAACACAGATGCCTCTGATACATTGACTTTTTACTAGACACGTGTAGGATAGGTTTAACCCTATTTCTGGAGTTGAATGTTCTTTTTATCAAGATCCAAAGACACTTGGTTTCTTCTCTTCTGAGATCCCTATGTTACTTCTTGGTTGTTACATAAAACCTGCTCTTCCTTTGTTGATCAATAAGGAGTAAGTAAAGTAAATGATTTTGCCATAATCTCAGAAATTATTTTAGGCATGTGAAACTGCTGCTCCACATCTTCTGTCTTTCTAATGTTTCGGCTATTCTTTCTTTTCCCTTTCCTTTTCCAATATTCGGCTACATTCTCAATTCATTCATTAAATATATATATTTATTAAGTATGTACTATGTGCCAGACATGTTCAAGCTCTGGGAATATTTCAGTGAATTAACAAAAGTCTCAATTATCGAAGAGCTCACATTTTGAACAAAAAACAATTATTTCCCAATGTTTGAGCACCGCAGGAAAGGGTTAACCATCAGCATCATCCACTACTTATTCACAATATAGCTGTACAATGATTGTTTCCTTTCATTAGGCCCTCAAAGCCACTGATTATAATACTTTCTCCCAACCTATTACCCTACAAGTTTGCTAGTAAAATTCAAAGATGACCAGGAGCTATTTGCAGGATACTACAGGCTACGGAAGTATTACTCCAGAGTATAATCAGTTTTTTTTCCCCAATCCAATTGTATCATCTATTAAAAGAGCTAACATAATAAAAAGCTATATCCTATGCCCAGAATTTACAGCGTAACAAGGACTAAGCAAGCAGGTATCTTAGAGGTAACTTTAGCATATTAATGACATGTGCAGTACAAATAAAACCACATGGAATGTACAGATATTTTTCTGGACATCGAATAAGAGAAATAATCACATGAATTACTGTCTTTCCAAATCAAAAATCTCTACAAGTGTTCCAACTTTAATGAACCAACTTAGTTCTATTCTAATTTTCTATTATTATTTCTCAATGCTACCAACACAAACTATTTTCCCTGGAACATCCCCATGAATATATTTATTTATTGCATTTTTTTTTTTTTTTTTTTGAGACGCAGTTTTGCTCTTGTCGCCCAGGCTGGAGTGCAGTGGCACAATCTCGGCTCACTGCACTCTCCGCTTCCCGGGTTCAAGTGATTCTCCTGCCTCAGCCTCCTAAGTAGCTGGGATTACAGGCGCCCATCATCATGCCTGGCTAATTTTTGTATTTTTAGTAGAGACGGGGTTTCACTATGTTGGCCAGGCTGGTCTCGAACTCCTGACCTCAGGTGATCCGCCTGCCTCGGCCTCCCAAAGTGCTGGGATTACAGGTATGAGCTACCACACCCAAGCCCCATAAACATTTTTAAATCTACACCTCTTCATTTTCTTTACATATCCCTCAGGATCCACATCATGGCTCTACTTTCTTTCAAACAACTTTTACCATATGCGCCAGCTCACACTACCATCTCCCTACCTCCTCCTATGCTCACAACAACCCCTCATATGACTTACATTAAAAAGTTTACAATTATTCATTAGGATTGGAAGTTTCCAACAGATTCGTAGTCAGGAGAGACTATTCAGGGAACATGAGTCTAGTTTTGATCACATTGAGTTTGAAGTTCCTGAACAAACACCTGTCACTAAAGAAGTGAAGATAAATATTTCTAGAGTAAAAACAATCACAAGTACAAACCTCTACAACATCTTACACAGGGAAATTCAGCCCTAAAGTCTATCAAATGGGCATAAAGGTAATTTTATATATGTATAATCGTAAGTTATAGCCAAGAAAAAGCAAACATCTTGTGAAGTTGAGATATAGCATACAGCAAACTCAGCTCAATTAAACCACAGGTTAGCTTTATCGAATTCAAAGTTAGGATGCCTTTAACAGTAACTTGACTTGCAACTTCTAAGCTTGAAAGAAATTTTCGGCTGGGCGCGGTGGCTCACGCCTGTAATCCCAGCACTTCGGGAGGATGAGGTGGGCGGGTCACGAGATCAGGAGATCCAGACCCTCCTGGCTAACACGATGAAACCCAGTCTCTACTAAAAATACAAAAAATTAGCCGGGCGTGGTTGCGGGCGCCTGTAGTCCCAGCTACTCGGGAGGCTGAGGCAGGAGAATGGTGTGAACCCAGGAGGCAGAGGTTGTAATGAGCCAAGATTGTGCCACTACGCTCCAGCCTGGGTGACAGAGTGAGACTCTGTCTCAAAAAAAAAAAAAAAGAAAGACAAAAGAATAATGGCCGGGCGCGGTGGCTCACGCTTGTAATCCCAGCACTTTGGGAGGCCGAGGCGGGCGGATCACAAGGTCAGGAGATCGAGACCACGATGAAACCCCGTTTCTACTAAAAATACAAAAAAATTCGCCGGACGTGGTGGCGGGCGCCTGTAGTCCCAGCTACTCGGAGAGGCTGAGGCAGGAGAATGGCGTGAACCCGGGAGGCGGAGCTTGCAGTGAGTCGAGATCGCACCACTGCACTCCAGCCTGGGCGACAGAGCGAGACTCTGTCTCAAAAAAAAAAAAAAAAAAAAGAATAAAAGAAATGTTCCAGATGAAAACAAATGTCTGGAAACCTTAAACTCAACTTCTTCCTGCCATCAAATATAGGCCTCCTTGATCGATTTCCCCATAACAAGAGGAGGTCATAAAAATCATTCATGGCCATCTCATTTAGTTGTCTCTTCTGCAACTTACTCCCTAAACTCTGTGCTTAAATAGCTATTCTCCTGATTTTTCCACTGTAGGTCTTCCCACTGTGGAACATGAGCCCACCCTTTTCCCTTCCCACCATCCTACTGGTATAGTTTTACCCCATATATAGCATTTGTATTGTGAGTCTGCCAGAACGCTCATACTTGGGCGTATTTTTATATTTGTATCTTATGACGCTGTTATTTTGTACTTTTGGCTTTTCTTTCTCTACAGTTAATATTTGCCCCATTTAAAAAACTTTACTCATTTTCTATGCATCCATCAATACTGCATCTTTCCCAAACTCTCCAGTAGAACCCTAAAAAGCATGCTAAGTACAGGAAAATCTTTAATGCAGGTAATGCATCAATGCCATTTTTTCCTGGAGGCCTCTCTCCTGGGACCAGCCCTGTTCGTCTCCTCCAATCTGGACTAGCTGCTCTCCAGACGGTTGCACAGCTGTTGCCTGAGATTTCCCTTCACTATAGGGTTTCAAAGCCAAAGCCTAAGACTCACTGACAGGAGAAGGGAAAAAAAAAAAAAAAAAAAAAAAAGACAGACACTCCTGGGATGCATCACCAACAAGTTGAAATTTATCAAGGGATATGGAAGAGGGAATGTTTAATGAAGCCACTCAGTGACTAATATGATAAAAGAGAAAGATGACAGAATTTATCCTTTGACTGAACACTAAAACAAATATTGAGAACCTTCTTTGTCAAGTACTAAAATATGAATATTTCCTAACAGCCTTTGACAATGAAATTAAAATATGTCTTAACCTAGACTGTAGATTCATCTTTATGTCATTTCTTATATCCATGATGCTTTTTTGTGTACCTGAAAAAAAGCATATTCTTTCCCTCAGTGCTAACTGAGAACTGGCTTAAAAAAATCATTCTTTATTTAAGTACAAACATCAAATAACTTTTCAAAAATATAACGTGAGAAAAAAAATTGTCCTTAATTTCATTTCAGTATTCCCTTCATAATAAGTAAATAAACAGTTCTGCTTTTATGAGTATTATTTGGAATTATAAAGATATGCTGTACCTAATTCACAATAGTAAAACTGAAAAATTTTAAGTCCACAAAAAAGCATTTGTTTAGTTCTTTTCCTAGGGAAGAAATACATCAAAAGTTCCCTATAATTTATTATGAGAAGTCTATGTCTAATATATTTTACATATTTATATACTATTTTTAATGTAGTTCATTATTTAAAACCTAGTGAAAGCTTGGGTTTCATGGCAAAGGCTGAAGTTAATTCAGTTAATGCCATTTTTTTTATGTTGGATGTAAGCTACTCTTCTACCCCAAGAATCATAGTAACAGCTGTCTGTACCACTCTAAACACTTCCTTAAATTTCATATTCTTCATCTGGCTACAATTATCCACATGGCATAAACCATACAGCTCTCAATCCCAAAATCTTAAGTTTTGTCACACGCAAATTCTGTTTTCTACTACAGCTGTCTGGAAAGTTATTTACTGGCTTGAATGGTTAAAAAAAACCATCAAACTCGGCAGGGTGTGGTGGCTCACGCCTGTAATCCCAGCACTTTGGGAGGCCGAGGCGAAGATCACCTGAGGTCGAGAGTTCGAGACCAGCCTGACCAACAAGGAGAAACCCCGTCTCTACTAAAAATACAAAATTAGCTGCGCGTGGTGGCACATGCCTGTAATCCCAGCTACTCGGCAGGTTTAGGCAGGAGAATCGCTTGAACCCAGGAGGCGGAGGTTGGGGTGAGCTGAGATTGTGCCATTGCACTCCAGCCTGAGCAACAAAGAGTGAAACTCCGTATCAAAAAAAAAAAAAAAAATCAAACTCAAGACAGTATCTCAAAATTTTTATTTGCTTTGGGAAAGGACACAATGAGAAGTGGGTTCTACAGACCAAGGGGAAAACTTTCCTTTCTCTGCTTGGGGTAGGGACTGATGGAAACACAGTGCTTGAGAAAGATGCTCAGAAGCGGCTAGAGTAGAAAAAGAACTTTGAAGAGAGTCCACTTTCTTCTTCGATTCCTCATCATAACCATTTGTAATCATTTACCTCAGAATAAAAGAGAAAATTCCACAACAATAAACACAGCTTGAGGTTAGCTAGAAATATTGCTCATATTAAATTTATGTTAAAACAGCAAGCTGAAATGGTGTGGGAATTATCTAATAATTCCCAAGACTGAATTACGCAGCTATAAAGCAGAAGCAGCTGTTTACTGGTTGGCCCAGAAAAGTTCACGTTTCAGACCACCAGATCAGACATAACAGTACTAATTCCTCATACAGGGAGAAATTTTTGAAGACTCAACATAACAGAAATCCACAGTGTTCAGCTGATATGTTATTAAATCTGACGGCATTTTTTATGGCATTTTTAAACTATGACACAGCTTCAGGAAGTCCTGAAAACTTGAGCTTCTAAAGGCATTTTTGTCATTTTTATATAACATAGATGCAAAAAGCTGAAAAATGTGACCATGACTGTGTGAAATTTAAATGATACTTCACTTTGGTTTTTTTTACTTCTGTGGATGCCAGTGTCTGTCTTAGTCTGTTTCTCCCTATATATACTGTATATGGAAACCAACTAAAAGCCTATCAAGGCCGGGCATGGTGGCTCACACCTGTAATCCCAGCACTTTGGGAGACCAAGGCGGGTGGATCACCTGAGGTCAGAAGTTCGAAACCAGCCTGGCCAACATGGTGAAGCCCTGTCTCTATTAAAAATACAAAAATCTGCTAGGCATGGTGGTGCACGCCTGTAATCCCAGCTACTTGGGAGGCTGAGGCAGGAGAATCACTTGAACCCGGGAGGCAGAGGTTGCAGTGAGCTGAGATCTCGCCATTGCATTTCAGCCTAGGTGACAGGAGTGAAATTCCGTCTCAATAAACAAACAAAGCAGTATCCATAAGAAATTAACACAAAATATGTTTAGCTGTCCATTTCAAAGCAAATGACAGGGGTTATAATTCGCTTGTAACACTTAATAATCTCAAAGTTTTGATTTGTGAATTCCATTACCTCTTGGAGAAAGCTACAACACACATATAATTAGTGGTCTAACTCAAATAGTGCTGGAATTTCCTACAGAAATGGCTAAGCATGAATAACCAAAGTCGCAGGTGATTCCTAAGATTCTGCTCATTTTTAAAGTTTTTTTTTTTTTAAGTTTTTTGTTTCTTTCTGCTCATTTTTTTTACATGACTGAATAAAAATAGCTTTAAAAAAATTTCCGGCCGGGCGCGGTGGCTCACGCTTGTAATCCCAGCACTTTGGGAGGCCGAGGCGGGCGGATCATGAGGTCAGGAGATCGAGACCACGGTGAAACCCCGTCTCTACTAAAAATACAAAGAATTAGCCGGGCGTGGTGGCGGGCGCCTGTAGTCCCAGCTACTCGGAGAGGCTGAGGCAGGAGAATGGCGTGAACCCGGGAGGCGGAGCTTGCAGTGAGCCGAGATGCAGCCACTGCACTCCAGCCTGGGTGACAGAGCGAGACTCCGTCTCAAAAAAAAAAAAAAAAAAAAAAAAAAATTTCCTGCTTTCCGCCAGGTTGTGGTGGCTCATGCCTGTAATCCCAGTACTTTGGGAGGCCGAGGCGGGTGGATCACGAGGTCAGGAGTTCAAGACCAGACTGGCCAAGGTGGTGAAATTCCATGTCTACTAAAAATACAAAAAAAAAATTAGCCGGTAGTGGTTGTGGGCACCTGTAATCCTAGCTACTTGGTAGGCTGAGGCAGAGAATGGCTTGAACTCAGGAGGCAGAGGTTGCAGTGAGCCAAGATCGCACCACTGTACTCCAGCCTGGGTGACAGAGCAAGACTCTATCTCAAAAAAATAAAAAAAGGAAAAAAAATTCCTGCTTTCCAAAGATTACTGATATCTTTTACTGGAAAATGGTTCCTAAAGACCATAATCTAGGTGCAGTACTGGTGTTTACCGCTACTGAGTTGGTCTTTTAGGCCTTTTCATTATTTTTAGGCCTGCAGTGGACAGTATTTATGGGGAAAAATGTTATCTGAAATCTACAACGATATGTTATACTGAGAAATGATACCTAAAAGTCAAACTCATGACTACAGGGTATCTTTTTAATAGATTATATGTTATATGTGAATCTTCTTTTTCCACATCAAAAATTCTGATTCTCAAATACATGGGATGATTGAATTAAAATATCATACAACTATTCACTTATGTTACACCACATTACTTATGAACCAGGCTCAGAATTACACACTAATACTACCACCATTAATATAAAAACAGTTGTTTCTTTATGCACATCTTCTTCTCATTCTTCCCCATTAAAGTTACTGTCACTTGCGTCCGTGTGAAGAGGCCACCAAACAGGCTGTGTGTGAGCAACAAGGCTGTTTATTTCACCTGGGTGCAGGCGGGCTGAGTCCGGAAAAGAGTCAGTGAAGGGAGACAGGGGTGGGGCCATTTTGTAAGATTTGGGTAGGTAGAGGAAAATTACAGTCAAAGGGGGTTGTTCTCTGGCGGGCAGAGGTGGGGGGGGTCACAAGGTGCTCAGTGGGGGAGCTTTTTGAGCCAGGATGAGCCAGGAGAAGGAATTTCACAAGATAATGTCATCACTTAAGGCAAGGACCGGCCATTTTCACTTCTTTTGTGGTGGAATGTCATCAGTTAAGGCAGGAACAGGCCATTTTCACTTCTTTTGTGATTCTTCACTTGCTTTGGGCCGTCTGGGCATATACATGCAGGTCACAGGGGATGGCTTAGCTTGGGCTCAGAGGCCTGACAGTTACAGAATCTCTTTATTGTCACAGCATATAGCTGTGGAATACTATATTACCATACTTTTTACCATCAGTGAGTCTTAGTTTTTATGTTTCTACTTAATGCTCATTACCCATCCTTATATTAGTTTTTCTCTAGGTATTTTGGGTATCTGAAACTTGTTCTCTAGCAGATTCTACAGGAAAATAATGTTAAAATATGCCCTGAGTTATTGTACGTTGATATTTATTTCATGTGATCATATCTGCATGTCAGTTTGATTAAATATAAAATCCTTGTTTTGGCTGGGCATGGTGGCTCATGTCTGTAATCCCAGGACTTTGGGAGGCTGAGGTGGGTGGATCACCTGAGGTCAGGAGTTCGAGACCAGCCTGACCAACATGGAGAAACCCCTTCTCTACTAAAAACATAAAATTAGCTGGGCGTGGTGGCACTCGCCTGTAATCCCAGCTACTCAGGAGGTTGAGGCAAGAGAATCGCTTGAACCCAGGAGGTGGAGGTTGCAGTGAGCCGAGATCACGTCATTGCACTCCAGCCTGGGCGACAAGAGTGAAACTCCATCTCAAAAATGAATAAAATAAATAAATAAATAATCCTTGTTTTGCATTTGCTTTCTTTGATATCTTAAATGTTGCTTTATTTTCCTTTGGCATAAAGCAATGCTGTCAAAAAACTCTTATTAAAATATAGTTTCTTTGTAAGTGAAAAATAAAAATATTTCCTGCCCTCAAAAATTATAAACTTAGTTACCAAAAAGCAAAAAGTACTATGTGTATACATAAAAGCAATATACATTCATTACCATCTTGAAAACAACTATTTGGATATAAACTTTAAAATTATAACATAATAGTATTCATTATAAATGAATGAAAATAGTAATGATTTTTAAAAACTACTACTCTTATCATGACCAATTACCTCTTCTTTCTGAAAAGTGAACCATGTTCTTCTACACATATCCTTTCAGTTCCTACCTTAAAGACTTTCTTGACCCTCTGTCTGAATACCTAAAATACATCTCCTTTCTTGCCTTGAAATCTTATCCTTGAAATCTTGGCTCGCAATGCTACTTCCTGTCAAGTCTTCCCTAAATTCCTGAGCTGAAATCCCATCCCCCTTCAGGCCCACTATCAACTCTGTAAGAGGAAGGCCCACATTTCACCCACCTCTAGGGGCTCACACACTGTGGGTGATCAATAAAACGTACACAATGAATACATAAGTTTGACCTTTTATTGGTCAATTCTGTAGGACTTATTTCTCTGAGAATATTCAATTAACTGCTTCCCAAGGTGGAAATTTGGAAAATATTTAAAATTGTTTAAATAGATTTATATAGTAATTATTTTAAATGGTTTTAAGTAGAAATTACAGGCACTTCTACTCTATCAATAAAAAAATCATAGCTAAATGTAGGGGTATCTATGCTTATGTTAAACTCAGGATCATAAATCAGTATTAAAATTCTCCTCCATATTTTCATAAACAATTATGTGGCACATATATTTTATTACACCAACTATAAGATTTGCAAGGCATTCCGCCAATAACTGTTATGTAAAAATCAACTAAACACAAATTTATCTACCAGGATGTTTATCACAGCATCATTTATAACAACTATTACACCACCACAAAATAAAGAAAACCAGCTAAATGACCATAAAAAAAGAGTAAACACATTAGAGTGTCTGGTGTGATGCTACATTAAAAATTATGCTCTCCAAGAATATTTAATTTCACAGATAGAGTATTCTAAAAATGTTAGGTGTAAAAAGCAAGTCACAAAACAGGAAACTATTATATAACACTAAAAACAAAAGCAAAACATACATGCAAAAAATGTAGACTGCAAGGAAGCCAAATGGTTTTGATTATTTTTAGCTACTGGTTGTATTTTCTCAACTTTGTACGTTGAATATATGTTACTTTTGTAATCAGAGAAATTTCTTTTGAGCACAGATTTGCAATTCTTAGCATGTACTACAAATGAGATGTCCATTAGCCTTGCTATTCATTTTTCAAAGCAATTACTAGCAAGCCTTGGGACAAAATCATGCCAAATAAGCTGGATTTCTTTTTCTCACCTATCACCTAGGACCTAGAGATAGATAAATTCTGTGCTTCAAGAAAATATCAGCAAAGCCAACTCATAAGGCATAACAGCAGTTTTTCAAAAGTTATCGTTTCTTTTTAATTTCTCCTGTTACTTAATGACACCTGAATACAACTCCAGTAAAGAAGACAAAACCGAAAATCTAATGAAGTATAAATCACCCATGCTATTAGAGCTCTTATCAATCAAAACATGAGTTGTTAAAAGTCCCAGAAAGAGGACACAATACCAGGTACACTAATTAAAATGAAAAGAAACAAAATTGGAAATGGAGCCAAGAAACACCACTACGCTTCCTTCTTTTCAAAGTGCGATTCTTAAAAAAGTCAGTCTCCTCGACTCATCCCCAGTCCTGAGTTTTAGAAAGCAAATCAAGCAGCAGCCAGTGCAATCGAGGCAATTATGGAACTTGGGACAGGGCCAAGGAAGTGCGGCAGTGAGCCATGGAGGATGACCTATCTAGAAGGACACCATTGTTTTTTTGTTTTTTTTGAGACTGAGTCTGGCTCTGTCCCCCAGGCTGGAGTGCAGTGGCGCAATCTCAGCTCACTGCAAGCTCCGCCTCCCGGGTTCACGCCATTCTCCTGCCTCAGCCTCCCGAGTAACTGGGATTACAGGTGCCCTCCACCACGCCCGGCTAATTTTTTTGTATTTTTAGTAGAGACGGGGTTTCACCGTGTTAGCCAGGATAGTCTCAATCTCCTGACCTTGCAATCCACCCATCTCAGCCTCCCACAGTGCTGGGATTACAGGCGTGAGCCACCGCGCCCGGCTGAAGGACATCATTTTTATAGGTGTTCTTGCTTAATCAAATGGAAGAGGGCTTCACTTTCTAAGTCTTCCTCACCCAGAAGGAATCTATGAGATAAATGTAAGCTCTTCCCATTCTTCCTTCTGGCCTGAAACAAATGTGGCTGCCATATGCAATTTTGGAGGAAAAAAAATTAAGGAAGATCAAGAATCTTCCTGAAGAATTAGTGATGATTAATGCTGCTTAAATTTTGTTGAAGATCGTATGAACAAACGTTATTTTCTTTTATTTTGGCAGCATAGTGTTTTTAAAACTAAAGTGTATTTTCCCATACTGTATGTATACAGCTCATAAAGTACAACTACCACGAGATAAAACAAATTAATGATCATTCTGTGTCGACTTTCAAGTCTTTTGACTTTTTTCTATTATCCTTCAATGGTACTACATACAAATACAAAATTATATGTACTGATTTCACAGTCTATCTTTTGCTGATTATAAAAGCTACTCATTTATTATACAAATTCATAGAAAATTGCTTAAATAAAATCAAAATCACCTGTAATCCCACTGTTTGGAGATAAACACTGATAAGATTTCTTTTCCGGACATGTTTTCTTTTACTTAGTTGAGAATCAGACTGCATATACTGGTTCTGAAGCATGATAAACGTGGACCATTCAAAGGTCCCATGGGAAGGCCACATATAAAGGAGTCCGATGTCTCTCCAAGGATGGCTGATTAGCCTTTCCTGATGAAGAAATGCCCAGCAATTCTGGTCATTCCTTATGAGACCATGATGTAAACAATCAAGAACATTCAAGAATTTGCATCCTTCTTGTGTGCAGCAGCCAGGCTCATTAAATAATGAGAATGATGATGTCATCGTTCTCATCACAGTGCATGTATAGGTCCCACACATGTATCTCCCATGACTTCAAAATTAGTAGGATTTACACAGTGCAGGTCAGTGGGGACAGGAGGCGCCATGGGCACCAATTCTCTAGCACACCGGATTACATACGGGGATTTACAAGATCCTTAAAGTCTACAATAAAAATGTTTTTCCATTCTCATCTCCATCTTTAAAGTTCAGTGAACTCTCATGTGACATTTCTGACTATTGTGTTGTACTGATGTGTCTCAAGAGAATTGTTGTTTACATGAATTCAAAGAATGACCCTGGTATAATATGTCATAGTATTCAAATACATCCTCTCCATGCTAAAGAAGATAGCTGTAGATAACTGATACAAAGGCAGCCAAGAAACCCAGAAAACAAGGCATGCTTTTCCTAAAATTGTATTAAAACAATACAATTCAAAATAGGAATTGAATACCTTCCTCATTTGACCGTATCTGACAAGATTTCTGGTCATTACTACTTCCACATTTGGAAAGTCTTCATTACAAAATGAAATAGAATGACATTTAAGGTAAAACTCTTTAACTTGTAATTCCTTTTTTTGGATTAAGGTATTAACCTGACTTTGCCCCAACAATTCAACAGTAATTTATTTTACGCAATGTTCCTTGCTTTTGCTGGTCAGAGACAAGTACAGAAAAGTGCCAATTTTAACAGTGGATCTATTACACCATGAAGAGCAGTCATTCAAATGGAAAGGATTGAAAGCTTTGCAAAGAAAATATTCTCCTTGAGTAATAGTAATGATGTGCTTGAATCACACATGAGATAATTAATAAAATGTTCATATGATTAAGATGAATCTTACCCTCTGGGTCCAGAGGCACTACCAAAAGCAAAGGGTGAGATGAGAAAGCCAACTTATTCTCAAGGGAAATTATCCACTCCATGGGAAGAAAGTGGCAACAGCAACCTGACATACTTTCCCCATGCAGACAAGAAATGTACAGCACATATGCCCAAGGCAAAATATTACAGAAAAATAACCCAGTGCCACACTGGATCCTTCATCTGATAAACAGCTTAGGAAGGTTGTATGCCACACATAACAAGCATTTTTCTCTCTTCAAGTTTTGTTTTGAATTTTAACACGCTTAATGTTCAAGACAATCTTCTTTTGTTTGCTAGGTCAGTAAAAAAAAAAAACTCTTGTCTAAAACATGTATTTGGATACAGTCAAGAGATTTTAGAGCATACTTATGTTAATGCTGAACAGTAATTCTTTGTTAAGCAGGAATAATATGTAAGAATGTTACCTACTACTACTATAAAGTAGAAAACATATCACATGGAGATTTATCCTATACTAGGTCTTGGTTGTCTCCTTTGTCAACGCAACGATAGCTGTGAGTTTCTTTTTTAGTGTTATTTATTGTCTCTAATTCACAGTGAATATTTGTTTTAAAACAAATTTTTGTGTATACTGTAAAAAACACTGGACCAATAATCAAGAGATCTTGGACTGTAGTGCTGACTGTAGTGCTGACTCTCCCGTTTATTTGCTGTGAGTTATAGCAAGAGATCCAACCTCTCTGGATCTTGGTAGTTGTATAGCCTGTGAAGAGAGACTAAGAACTAACACTGCCTGCTATCAAGTGCAAGTAAAATGTACATGAGTTACACGTATGTCCCTATGTTACCTATGTTAGACCTATTGAAAAATCTATGTTTTTTCAATTCCTTTTCCTGAAAGACAAGACATGCTCTGCATACTCTACCAGGTTATTTTATAAACTCTGTATAATACTCTGGGTTTGAGACCTTTGAAAAATTTGCCACTACGTAAGAAAAAAGCAGCGCCTATATTCCTTAATTCTAATCTAAGGTTAATGACAAAGTAAGAGACAACATATGGTCTACTTGTCATATTAGGGTCTAATTTCAGGTCCAATGGAAAAGGACCAGTGATTCATAAAATGAGAAAATACGGTAAAATGATTCAAATAGGCCAAGTACCTACAGGAAATTGCGAATGATTATCTAGTCCCATAGTAGTCAAGAATAGTTAGTGTCAACATGCTTATTTCACATCAGACACTAAACCAGAACTGAGAAATTTGCTTAACATGTCGCAAGTGACCCATCTTCTTGAATTATGTACCTCCACATCAAAGGAGCCCAGAATCTGTTCAGAGGATGAAAGAGAAATGTGATAATGGCTGATGGCAAAGCCTTGGCAGGAATAAACTCCTTCCCAGAGAGAATTATTTTATGGGCTTCTCTCCATTTCTCCTTGCCAGTCTCCAGCCTGTGCATCACAGCTCTGTAATTACTCGTCAGTGGAATGATATATTTTCAAGTGGTTCTCTTTCCATAATGGTTAAAAACATAAGGTGAGGACAGGTCATTAACTTTACTATCAAACAGGTGTTTGGTAGATGAGATTAATTATTTAAAACCACATTACTTAGGCTGTTGTTTCCCTAAATGGTGCATAATGCAGTGTATCACAACAAATACAAATATTTGGACAGTCTCCATGTAATTATAATAGTATCATAAAATCTTCTGACTTGATATTGTGATCTGAGAACATCTTTTATATCTTTTATTACTTGTTGTACTGTTCGTTCACTTGGAGGTTTTTTTGTTTGTTTGTTTTTGTTTTTTTAAGAGACTGCCCAGGCTGGTCTCTAACTGCTGGGCTCAAGCAATCTTCCCACCTCGGCCTCCTACAGTGCTGTGATTACAGGCTTGAGCCACCATGCCCAGTGGAAGGAGAGCTTTTCAGAGATGAGGAGGCTTGAAGAGCAGGGGCAAAGGAAGTGATCAACAGATAGGATAAAATAGACCTGGGGTTCAAAGGATATTTGCTACAACAATTGGCACTAGGTGGTAAATAACAATCTTAATGTGAATTTCATCTTTCCATCAACTTTAATACAAATCATTCTGAATAGAATATGAAGCAGAAAGATCTATGTAAAATGATAAGCTCACTTCTGAAACATGACTGCAGTTTTGAGTGTCATACCAGGAGCAATAATGCCTATCCAAAGCCCTACCTGTTCTCAGTGAGCTTACATTCTAATGAAAATATATTTGGAATACTTCATAGAACAGGTAAGTAAGAACTAAAAGAAACAAATCATTAACGAAGCCTGGCCCATCAAATTAACAGACTCATGATCTGCTTCCTAACTTGCACTGAATTGTTCAATCTCTGTGTGTTATTTCTTGGTGTAATAACTAAGTGAGTATAAAATACACAGTTCCTGGAGACAGATGACTTCTATATTTTTTTGAGTAGGAGTTCTGTATCTAGTATTTAAGTGCTGCTTATTTTCATCTAACTAAATTGTACTTTTTGATCAACCAGAAAAGAGTTAAGAGGCCTTATAAAGCATATAGGTACAAGGAATAAGGAGGAAAAAGGAAACTCTTGAATTATCAAATGTTTAAGAATCTAGTTTTCTACACTCTCTTCGTCAGTTTCATTGTGAGTAAATTACATTGTAAGTAAATTCACCAGGTGAAATCTTCTTTCTAATGCCCAGTGTTTTCATTTTATGCACATGAAGGTGTCTCAAATTATGCACATGAATGAACAGCAATCAGTATGCTCTTAGGACATTCGTTTTTGACCATATATTACATAGATCTCCAGAATCTTCAGTAATTATCCTTACTTTCTAAGTTTGCTGTTGGATTTTCTTTGAAATATTCCTTTTAACCTTTATAAGAAGTCATCAGAATGTACATCAATATTTGTCCACAATCTCCACAGACAATCTCTATATCCTTATTTACAACCTGCCTACTGATTTAATACACTTGTGGAAAACATCTAGATGTAAGATACCAGAGCAAAGAACTTGATTTCTGCAATGACTGGTCACATAAAACAACAACTAGGAACAGACTAATAACCAAGTTAGATTAAATATGGAGTATGACAGTTTCCAGAGGAAAAGAGCACGATACCACATAAAACTACTCAATTTTTTAAAATAAAAGGTTGAGGTAAATTTGAGGTTTGTGACAAAACAAACACTAAACATTAATGATCAGACTGTTTCCTCCAGTTTGATGTAAGCAGAAAAAAAGCCTTCCCAATTCCAATTCCTCTACTATCACCAAATAAGACGAGTAGTTATTGTAGAAAAGCCTTTTTTTTTTCTTTTTTTTTAGAAATTAACAAAATGCTGCAGCTTCACATTAGATTCTTTCTTCTAGAAAGTCTATGTGAAGAAACACACAAGGCCCCAGTTCATGAGAATCATCTATGGGATACGGTAAAATAAGAATTCCCGGATCCGCTACTATAGGCATTTTTCATTCAGGAGTCCTGGGACTGGCCCAGGAATTTGCAATTTCAGTAAACACCCTGGGTAAATTCATTCTGAGGCAGGGAACTCAAAAATACTGCTCCTGTAGTGTCAGTGCACAGAATGTAACTGCAAGAGTCCAAAACACAGTACAACACAGAGTGGCAATGTGTTGAAGAACAAGTCTGTGTATGTGACCTAACAGGAGCATCCTCTTTTTCCTCCCTCAAGACCAGGCCCCCAGTCAACACCAGCTTCACAGCCGGCCGGCTCACCTAAGCAGCGGTAGGGAATCACAAAGTGGGGATGGGTCTTGCACTGCTTGCGGCCCCGCTTGCACCAGTTCTGGATGGTCACTGGTTGGTTGGCTTCTACCACATTGGTGATCTGCAGTTCAGGGTAGACCTGGGGGAGCACACAAAAAGAATCAATTGTTACTTGAGGCAGGGGCTGGCATGTACAAGCATCTAACGAGCCTCCACTGTAAGGTACAGGTGGAGTGTCCCTTATCCAAAATGCTTGGGACCAGAAGTGCTTTCAAGGTCTCTGACTTTTTCCGATTTTGGAACATCTGCATTATATACTTACTGGTTGAGCTTCTGAAATCCAAAAAGACCAAAATCCAAAGTACTGCAATGAGCATTTCCTTTGAGCATCATGTTGACACGCAAATAGTTTTGGGTTTTTGAGCATTTCAGACTCTGGATTTTTAAATTTGGGTTACTCAACCTGTACTGCTATCCCCTAACAGTCAAGCCTACTCTACCTCTGACCAAGCTAAAGAAATTCAGTAGAAAGAAAAAGATGCAAATGACAAGCATCTAGCCATTCTATTCAAAATATTAAGCAATGCAACTTTTAATTTATTGCACTCATTTAGACTTAAAATATTATTTTTCCAGAGGAGCTAAAATAGAAACAAGAGGGGGAAAGGAGGGTTCTTACAAGCAGGGGGTGATTTTTGATGTGAAATAAATTGGTGTAGGATAATAGTCTGTAATGTCCTAAACAAATGTTACAGTAGATATGGCTGGGGATATTATGTTTAGTAAAATTCAACCTCCCCCTATATCTCACTAATCGGACAAACATTTTACAGGATATGACACATAGAAAACTTTCTATATAAAAATCCTGTTCTTATTCCAAGTAATTTACATGAAAATAATTTATCGAAAAGTTATCAAGGGTGTCATTTAGATAAAAATAAACTCATGAATTCTCTTTGCTCCTATAACTAAGTACAAACTCTTGCTTTGATTACTGTTGTGAATAAATCATAGAGTTTAACTGAGCACTTAGAATGAAATGTGAAACTCGATCAATTAAATCACATTTGTGAACTATCAAACCACTTCTATTTATTAATGAGTAGAGATTTGAAAGAAAAACATAAACGTAAAAATCTATTTCAAAAATGTGCATTCCCTTGCATAAATCTTGCATTTCAACAGGGTGGCTGTTTTGCCAGATAAATAACAATGAATAGAGAAGTGATGGTATAAGCAAGGGAATGATAAGAATGCTGGGCCATGCAATCTCAAGTGGCAAAAGTGAGAACATGAGGGGAATAAGACACAGGTAAAAGGTGGTAGGACCAGTGGAGTTTGAGTCCACTGATCACACTCCAGGGGCTAAAGAATGTGTGGCGTACAGGACTGGAGAAAGTGAGGTGGTAATAAGTAGTACTTGCAGAGTCAGATAATTGAAATTAAAATCTTGGAGGAGTTGCAGTGAATGGTCATTGCAAGGAGTATAATACGACTATTGTAAGAAATGGGTGATGGAGAATGATGAAAACAAGGTCACTGGAGGGATAAGAATCATGAACTGACAAACTGGAATATTGGAAGGATCACTGAGATCAATATTAGGATCACTTAAGAATCAGCAAATGAGCGGCTACACCGGATGACAGCAAGGCAGGAGCTAAAATCTTCAAAGTCTGAGTGGTGCACATCGATGAGGTAGAAAGAGGTGTGGGGATGACCGACAGGTGGAGGAGCAAAGTGATTTGTCTGAAAGCACGCACTTCAAGCTGAGGTGGGGGAGGCTTTTAGGGAAGAGAAAGGAAGAGTGGTTTGGAAACAAAAACGAAGAGGAAAAGAGGACATTCCCACCTCTAGGGGCAACGCTGTGAGGATTTTGAGAAAAAAAAACTTCGACCTGAGAAGGCTACAGGAGAAGCAGCGCCTTCTTTGGAGGGAGAACAAGGTTTCTGAGCAAGATAACGTCCGTGGGGAGTTAGATGATACACGGAATTTCGCTTATGATTGTCCATGACATTCAGAGGGCTTGGCAAATCTAAACTAATAATCCCTTATCTCTGAATAAAAGTAACCGAATCAGGTTGAATTTACCGCTTCCATTTTAATAGTTACGGTGGTAGAAAAACTATGCATGGGCTTTATATGTCAACTGAGCGTGACTCAATCTTTGTCTAAAAAGTTGATATTTTGTTCATTGTGGAGTTTTTTTGTAGTAATTTTGATTTTTAAAAATATTACATTAAAAATTCTTAATCTCAATTCCTGAGTGCCTTGTTTACCTCACCTTAGTCCCAGACCCCAAAAAATCAGTTAAAAAATAAGGTACTGTGAATGGATAAATAACACTATGGGGTACACACCTAGACAATGGAATGTTATTCAGCACTAAAAGGAAATGGGCTATGAACCCATGAAAAGACATGGAGGAACTTAACTAATATTGCTAAGTGAAAGAAGCCCATCTGAATAGGCTCCATACTATGTGACATTCTTCCCACTATACGACATTCTGGAAAAGGCAAAACTATGGAGACTAAAAAGATCAGGGGTTTGGGTAGTTGGTGGCGGGGGGAGGATGAACAGATAGAGCACACAGGATTTTTAGGGCAGTGAAACTACTCACTGTACATCACTACAGTGATGGACATACGTCATTATACATTTGTCCAAACCCAAAAATGTATACCACCAGGAGTGAACCCTCAGGGAAACTATGGACTTTGGGTGCTAATGATGTATCAGTGTCAGTTCATCAATTGTAACAAACGTACCATTCTGTGGAGGATGTTTATAATAGGAGAGGCTAAGCATGTGTGCAGGTAGCAAGTACCTTCCTCTCAACTTTTCTGTGAACCTAAAACTGCTCTAAAAAAACTGTCTATTTTAAAAACAAAAATTTAAAAATAAGGTATCAATCAGTGTAGCAGCAGGGGATAAATTCAGTGGTAGAGGTATATGCTATGACAACACACAAAAAAATCTCTAAATCAGAATCCTGGGGTGGGTGTTGAGAGAGTTATTCTTGAAACCACTGCCACAGTAACCTAGCTCCAAAGGGATCCAGCTATTAATACTTCTCTTTATTTTACTTTGTTCTTAAGTATCTTAATATCTCAATGCAGGCACTTTAGATCACAGAAAATGCTCAACTTAAAAATGCCACTAAAAATTTAATATTCCCATGGCTTTTTTCCTATATAATGAAAGGTGAAGTGGCTTTTTGTACAGGAATATAATTCTCCCACCGTCTTTACTTGTTTATTAGATCACAAAGCTGCAGCACTCATGAGTCATAAACTGTATGACACTTGAGAGTCCACCCTGAGGGACATGACTTTATGTGCAGTAAAGTGTGAGTTACTGCATTTTTCTAAAGGGTTCTAGCTGCCACTTCACTGAAAGACAACCCTGCTGAGAATTTCCTCAGGAGTCATCGGTTTTCTATAAACCCAGTAGCAGCCACATTCACATCATGGTTCCCTCTATACAATTTTAAACCAACGAATTGTTTGTAGGGTACAAACTGATTACCAGGAGAAAAGGATCTCTTTTTCCTGTTGGTTGCATACCATCTTCAGATTCCTATGGTAATAATTGGCGCAACAAGGCAGTAACTGATTAGGTTGACTATTTCCGAGTAGGTAGAATTGCAAATTGACAAATTAAAATCCATGAAGATGGGGCTTTTCCCTAAAGACTAGTACTAGAACTTTATACAGCGATCAGCCAAACACAGAATTTACTTCCAGTTCCCACCAGGAAATCTAGGACATGTGTGTTATTTTCTGTGCTTCAGCTTGTCTCTCTATAACACCGACAATGACAACTGTTAATACGCAGATGGATGTGGAGATTATAAAATTTGAACCAGGCCGGACGCAGTAGCACACACCTGTAATTCCAGCACTTTGGGAGGACGAGGCGGGTGGATCACGAGGTCAAGAGATCAAGACCATCCTGGCCAACATAGTGAAACCCTGTCTCTACTAAAAATACAAAAATTAGCTGGGCGTCGTGGCACGCACCTGTTAAATCCCAGCTACTTGGGAGGCTGAGGCAGGAGAATCGCTTGAACCCAGGAGGCGGATGTTGCAGTGAGCTGAGATCACACCACTGCACTCCAGCCTGGTGACAGAGCGAGACTCGGTCTCAAAAAAAAAAAAAAAAAAATTGAACCAGATAAAGCCCATGCGTAGTTTTCCTACTGCCCTATTAAAATGGAAGCAGTAAATTCAACCTGATTCAGTTACCTTTATTCAGAGATAAGGGATTATTAAGATTTTCCAAAGATAATGCAGTTTTGCTGTTCTAACGTCAGGAGGTTTATTTAAGGGGGAGAACATTAGCAATCAAGGTAACAAAAATTCTTCTGAAGCAGAGCAAGACCCTTTAGGTAAAGCGACTGCCACATGCACAACCAACTCCCAGCTCAGAAAGCAAACAACGAAACAAAACAAAAAAAGAAACAAACGTGTTAAAATTTAAAATTCCAACAAAAATTCCCAATATCATCCCTAAGTTTTTATTAAATAATCCCAGTAAACATCCAGAGAGGAAAAAAAGCCTTTTTATGTTTACATAGATATAAAAATATTTATATTTATATAAAAATATAAATATATAGCTCACTTATAAAGATATATAGTTCATTTATATTTAAAGATATAAATACAAATATAGTTCAACATTTTAGACAAGAATAAAAATTTAAATAATCAGAAACACAAATGTCCTCGTGGCTAGATTAAGTTCCTGATTCTTATCATAATTATAGTAGTCCTCCCTTATCTGTGGTTTTGCTTTCCATAGTTTCAGTCCAAAAATATTAAATGGAAAGCTCTAAAAATAAACGAGTTTTATTTTTCTATTTAGTTAATTTATTGTTATTATTATTTTTTGAGATGGACTCTCGCTCTGTCGCCCAGGTTGGAGTGCAGTGGTGCAATCTCGGCTCACTGTAACCTCCATCTCCCAGGTTCAAGCGATTCTCCTGCCTCAGCCTCCTGAGTAGCTGGGACTACAGGTGCATGCCGCCACGCCCGGCTAATTTTTATATTTTTAGTAAAGACGGAGTTTCACCATGTTGGCCAGGATGGTCCCGATCTCCTGACCTCGTGATCCACCCGCCTTGGCCTCCCAAAATGTTCGGATTACAGGCGTGAGCCACCGTGCCCAGCCTATATTTAATTTTAAGAAAGAGACAGGGTCATCCTATGTTGCCCAGGCTGGTCTCAAACTCCTGGCCTCAAGAGATCCTCCTGTCTTGGCCTCCCAAAGTACCAGGATTACAGGCATGAGCCACCATGCCCAGCCAACAATAAGTTTTAAATTGCGCACCATTATGAGTAGTGTGATGAAATCTCAAACCCACACAGTCCAGAAAGTGAATCATCCCTTTGTCCAGCATCTCCATGCTGCACATGCTACCTGCCCATTGATCACTTGATCATTGCACTTGTGTTCAAGTAACTCTTACTTGACTTAATAATGGCCCCAAAGCGAAAGAGCAGTGATGGTAGCAGAGTGTCATAATGGCTCTATTTTATTATTAGTTGTTGTGAATCACTTACTGTGCCTCATTTGTGAATTCAACTTTATCACAGGTATGTACACATAGGAAAAAAACATAGAATATATTGGGTTTGGTACTATCTAAGGTTTTGGGAATTCACTGAGGGTCTTGGAAGGTATCCTCTGCAGATATGGGAAGACTACTAGAATTTTAAGTATCGGTTCAATGTTTTAGTATTTTCTTTGCAGCATCTCAAACCTTACATAGGAAATAAAGATAGAAGTTCCTTAAGCTGTTTTTTGTGTTTTTTTTTTGTTTTTTTTGTTTTTTTTTTTTGAGACGGAGTCTCGCTCTGTTGCCCAGGCTGGAGTGCAGTGGCGCGATCTCTGCTCACTGCAAGCTCCGTCTCCCGGGTTCACGCCATTCTCCTGCCTCAGCCTCCCGAGTAGCTGGGACTACAGGCGCCTGCCACCACGCCCGGCTAATTTTTTGTATTTTTAGTAGAGACGGGGTTTCACCGTGTTAGCCAGGATGGTCTCGATCTCCTGACCTCGTGATCCGCCCGCCTTGGCCTCCCAAAGTGCTGGGATTACAGGCTTGAGCACCACGCCCGGCCTAAGCTGTTTAATTTGCATGTGTTTTCCAAAACGTACATGTATTGCTAATATGACAAGCAGTGCAAGTAATTTGCTAATACAGCAAACATTAGCAAATCCTAACTCTCATACTCCCCTTCTTTTCTAAAATGCTTCTTAGGTGAAACCCAATTCCGACTATTTTCTTGATTTTCCTTTTTAAAAAAGGACTTGAGATACTTATACTTAAAGCAGAAGCAAACCCAGGCCTCTGTCAGCTAGTAGAAAAATAAGCTGTCCTCAATTCCTACAAATTTTCCTAAATTATAGCCACACAGAGCATTTGCTGTATAAATACATACACTGTGTTCCAAACACACTCTTACCTAAGATCCCTTAGACTACACTTCAACGGCCTAAGCCCATTAGGATCCCCCCACATGGACAAACCTCCTCTGCACACAGCGAAATAATGCTAACCCCTCTTAGGGAATGTTTTCTGGTATTTATCAGTGTGCCTCACATCGCTATTAAGTACGTATCTGTACTGCCTGCCTGGTGAAAAGAAGCTTTCCTCAAGGGCAGAAAACACAACGTGGCAAGCTATAGCCTCCCCGTGGAGCCCCACATCTATCATCTTTGGCTTTCAGACTATCAGGAGGCTGCTGACCCCCAACTCCTTTTAGGTGGTTCTCCCACCCTCAGCTCTCTGAAGGAGGACTCATTAGTGACTGTATTTCAACTCTGCAGCGCCATCCCTATAGCTTATTAGAGCCCAAGAAAACCAAACTGTACGTAGCATTCTCTCCCTCAAGGGCTTTCATGAACACACAAAGGCTGTCGCTAGATAAGGAAGAAACTTGACTGGAGGTGAGGATAAGTCTGAGCCACAGGTGGCATGTCAACACCCATGGGTGCATGGTGGCTTGCACCTATAGTCCCAGCTACTCGGGAGGCTGAGTTGGGAGGACAGCTTGAGCGAGGAGGTCGAGGCTGCAGTGAACCGTGATCCCGTCACTGCACTCCAGTCTGGGCAACAGAGTGAGACCCTGCCTCAAAACAAAAACAAAAACAAAACGTAACAAAAAAACAAAGAAAACCCCCCAAAAAATCATGGGTGGACTCAAACTAGGCATCTGGAAGAAGCAGTTAGTCCAGGAAAGGAAAACAGAAATACCCAGACAGATAAGGGAAGATGAGAAACAGACAAGACTGGATCTGGCAGAGACCGGATCTGACAGGGCCTGCCTGTGCCCTCTAACTCTTGTGAGTCTTGGGATGTGCATTTGGATTCTAGGAGATGCCTTGTCCCCTTCAATAAGCCCTATTTCTAAACATAAGCTACTTTAGTAGCTTTATGCTCCTTCCAATTGAACCAAAGCCAAGCAAAAGGCCCGGCTTGCACACTAGTTCACTAATTCCCACCACATGATCCCCTCAATCTCTGTGTGCAGACCATTCTATCCCACCACTGCATCCTCCACTTTCCTTGATCACGTTATCTGATCCCTGACCACTTTCTACCTCCTATTCTGCTGATGGGCTGTCTGTCCTATTACAATATATAATCCTTGAAGGCAGGGACAATATGATTCATCTGGTGTTCCCTCAACAGTGGCCAACCCTGGGATAGCACAGTAAGTGTCTGATAAGCATGTAATTAATATTTCTGGTTAAGGTCAGAATCCATTCAATCAGGGACTTTCAGTATATATTAAGTTCCCTTTGGGTATTATAAACCTATCTCTTAAATAAGATATTCTAAATAGTTGTTGGATTATGGGCTTTTGAGGAAAATAAGTATCTTGATGCCTTTCAATATTGTTCTTCCAAGTAGATATAACAGCTTATATAAATCATAGCATCTGCTATAAGAAGCAGTAGATTACTGTAAATAAGCACTCAGCTGAGGAAGACATTTAGGAAGAGTGACAAGTTAAGCTCTCACTTGGGCTAATGGGGCCCATTCAGTTAGTACAGGAATCTGAAAAGCAGCCTACCTACCTGGTCACACAGCCATGTTTTATCATTGAAAGTGAATGTATCAGTACACGAAATAATTTTAAGAGTGCATAGGCCGGGCACAGTGGCTCATGCCTGTAATCCCAGCACTTTGGGAGGCCAAGGTGGGTGGATCACGAGGTCAGGACATCAAGACCATCCTGGCTAACATGGTGAAACCCCGTCTCTACTAAAAAATACAAAAAATTAGCCGGGCATGGTGGCGGGCACCTGTAGTCTCACCTACTCGGGAGGCTGAGGCAGGAGAAGGGCGTGAACCCTGGAGGCAGAGCTTGCAGTGAGCTGAGGTCGCACCACTGCACTCCAGCCTGGGCGACAGAGCCCGACTCCGTCTCAAAAAAAAAAGAGTGCATAAGAAATTCCAAATCCTAACAACTAGGAAAGAGGGAGAATAGAAACATCTTAGATCTTATATTAATATTTTTATATATAATTATTATTAATATTAAAAGCTTATCATTGGTAGCCTAAGTAGTTTTGTCTACTGAAGAAATACCTTAAAACCTGGTCACCATCAGAATGTTTTGTTCCACATTTTAAAAATCTGAAGTCTCTCTTCTCACTATCTCTCCAAGTTGGAAATATATTGATCTCAGTCAAGATGACATTTAAGTTGCTAAATACGTAAAGCAAGAAAAGACACTGATATTTAAGAAAGCCAAGAAGAGAAATATATGTATTTAAAAAAAACTTTGTAAAGCCATATGTTGTCAGAGTCCTACAGAAACTTGGTGTCTATTTCCAACATTAAGGGCAAATGGAGAACCTAAAAGTCCCTTTTGTAAACAGACCACCTAAGACAGGTGATTAATGCTAAAAGTCCGAATTATGACCAAAAGTATTTCAAAAACACAAAATCAAACATGGCTAACAAAAGGCTGAAAACAAAGTTAATGAACAGAGTAAACGGAATTGGAAATTGCTACTAATTCTGAAAACAGTTTGCCTACTTTTCTATTTAGTCATTCAATTTTTAAAACTCATCTTTAGCCAAATTCTCAAAGGTATTTCTTTTTGAAAACACTAACAATTATGTGGTACTAATAAAATGTTTTAAATATATTAACAAAACGTCCATGAGTAACATGTGATGCTTTAGCACGTCTTAATTTACAGGTCACTGAAAGAGATGAGCTGAAACCCGCATGTGTTTTGCCAGGGTTGCTGGAGAACCTGAATAGTTAAGGGAAAAAACCTGCATTCCAGACTGACTCAGGAACAAGAGTGACTAGATTTGATCATTACTGCAATTCAGTGACAGGTAGATGGGAGGGTTCATTTTACTATTCTTTCTACTTGTACATAAGCTTGGAATTTTGCATTTAAAGCACTGAAAATTTAAATAAATACATTTAGTCTAGAGGAAACAGCCAGTTTCCTAAATTTATAACTGCATGTGAAAAAGGAAAAAAAAAACCCAAGATCCAAATTGTGTCTGCATGACTGCAGCTAGCATATATGAATATATACATGAAACAGAGAATCAAATGCTCTACAGCAAAATGTTTCAGAGACAGCCTATCTTGTATATTTTCATCTTCTCAAAGCTTTTCCATACCAGTCCCTTTTTCAAAGAACATATCCAAGAAGAAAGTAAGAAAAATGTCATAACTGAGGGTTTCCTAAGTACCAGACATCGTTGCAAATGTTTTATGTGTAGCACAGCACATCATAATCCTCTGAGTTAGTAATTACTCCAATTTATTTAAGATAAAACTAGAACAACTAAAATCAATGCCATTTCTAAGCATTCAAAGAGTATATTAATTATAAAGTTTAAACTACTCGGACTTAGGCATATAAACCAAGACAAAGCATGTCCTAGACCATATATACTTCTGTTTCTGGATTTCAATGACATTCTTTAAATTTTCCTGGAATACAAAGAAATATCACATCTTAAACTATTCTCAACAAAAATTCTTTTAATAATGAGGAATACTGAAAATAGGATCTCGAATTTAATTGAGAAAGAGAACTGGAAAACGAAAACATTCTCTGCTTGCAACTTAATGAGGCGCTGAGAGGCAGCGTGCAGCTGATGAAATGCTGCTGAAGTAATGCAAGGTATCAGCATGCTGTTTCCAAGTGATGGCCTTATGTAAAAGCAAAGGCGGTAAAATGCTGCAGGGTGTTAGAATATTTCCCAATAATCTGGCCAAACTCTGCTTCTGACATTCTATATAAATACATTGTTATATCCACACTTTCATACTCAGAGTTGGAAAATCCTGTCAAAGAACCTTGTTTGATAGATAAGCTATTCTAATCTCAAAGTGTTGAATGAAAAACAAATGGGGGGTGGGGTGGGGGAAGAGATGAGAGAGAAATCAAAATAAATAGGACAGGAGACAAATGTGAAAACACGAGCAGATGTGTACACATAGCCTAGATTCTGCTATTCTCTCTCTTTCAATGTAGAGCTAATTTTCTTATTTTAAAATATTCAAACTGGCTTCAACTTTTTTAGCACTAGAAGAAATCCTACGGTCAGTAAAGCAATCCTTACATTTATACAGACCAGAAATGCATAAAATATATCCATACTCACATACAGACAGCCTGATCCCTCCATTCAAAAACTGTCTCACTCAATATGAATTTGAGATCTTTCAAATTCCAAAACCACAATGTATATGTGCCTATGATTTGTCAGTTTTCAGCCTACAAGGGTGAAGGGTGCCCATAGCAAAGTAATAATGGTCAAGAATGTACCAGACCTTCTACCACAGGATAATGTATATAGTATACCTTCCAACTTGGTAAGATTAAAAAGACCACCTCTGTTGTTTGCTTTTTAATTTTAATTTCATACAACTGTAGAATGGAAAAAGAAAGGTTGAGAAACAATTCTTGTCTGGGAATCCCATGTTCAGTTAATGTATTTTAGAGAGAAAGTTGGGCAAAGGAAATGGTTTTGCTCAACTCATCTAACAGGCAGTTTTTGCTTTGTCCAGGCACTGCTGTGCTTTGTTTGTTGATCCTGTTAATCTACAGACGAAGCGACTGTTCATTTAAAGCCAGAAGGTTAAAGAGACAGAGAATAGATAATGTTAAATGGTGGAAAAGAAAACAGGAGAAAGAGAATATACCTGTAAACCAGTAAAAGAGATGATAAAGCCACATTCACCTAACTTTCCTAATTGGAAATCTCTGCCTGCATTTGAGGCTTAACCTGTTCAAAGTTCCCTCCAGAGACCTGCCCTGCAGTGTAAGTTACCAGAGACACCAACACCTTCAGGAAGCCCCTAGCCCCTAGCTTCAAGAAGTGCACTGCATATTATTAATAGGAATACAGAGGCTGGAAGAGCCTGTTTCAAGTTATCTCTCTCTCTTTTTTTCTTTTTTTTTTGGGCAGGGGGATGGAGTCTCACTATGTTGCCAGGCTGGAGTGCTGTGGCGTGATCTCGGCCCACTGCAACCTTGGCCTCCGAGTTCAAGCAATTCTCCTGCCTCAGTCTCCCGAGTAGCTGGGACTACAGGCGTGCGCCACCATGCCCATCTAATTTTTGTATTTTTAGTAGAGACGGGGTTTCACCATGTTGGCCAGGATGGACTTGATCTCTTGATCTTGTCACCAGCCCGACTCGGCCTCCCAAAGTGCTGGGATTACAGGTGTGAGCCACTGCACCCGGCCCAAGTTCTCTCTTTAAAAGAGGAAGAATAGTATGGGGACTTATCCAATTTCTTGTTTAACTGACAATATGTAACTTTTACAACACTTGCCTGTGTGTTTCTATCATAAAGTGAGGACATGGTTTAAGACTGTGAGGACACAGTCTAAGACTGAACAGGCAGCCTTCCCGGACTGGTCGGGTGACAAAGAGCAATGATGCCCTTAATACAGCACCTCAGGGTATCATGAATGAGGGGATGGACGGGATGATCTCCCACAATACTTTTCACACTATTATTTTGTAATTTGAATTCCTTCTCTCCCCAATCTAACCTACTCTTGGAAACAAGCTAATTTTTCTAAAAGTGTCTTGACCAGAAAGCATTCATGCTAAAAATCTGCCATAGCTTCCACTTATCTCCAGAATATGACCCTCTAATTTGCAACCTCATTCTACCTTTGCAATTTTCTAAATTTTCTCCACAATTTAATTGTATTAATAGATTTATAAGGTCTTTATGGGCCAAGAATGGTATCCCGCTACTCAGCAACACCTGACACAAAAACCTAACGTGCCCAATAAATATAGACTAATTTGCCTGTATTAAATTTGGGAAGAAATAGATTCTTGAGATGTAGAATTGAAGTACACTTCCTTTATTCTTCTCGAATCCCAAAGCCTTTGGTTTAAATAAAACTTATGTTTTTTAAAAAACTTCATTTCATCCCAAAGAAACAGGACAACAAAATCTAACAATTCTAATTTTTAGCCCCTGGTTTTAGAATATGTTTCAAGGGTAATATTATTTTTGTTTTGTTCTATTTATATTTATAAATTCCTCAGGCCAAAATTTTGGTACTATAATAGTTTATTAAGGCAAGTGGCCACTTTATGCTGTTAAATGATGAATGACTGCCAGGCGCAGTAGTTCGCACCTGTAATTCCAGCACTTTGGGAGGCCAAGGCAGGTGGATCACTTGAGGTCAGGTGTTCGAGATCAGCTGGACAACACGGTGAAACCCCATCTCAAGTAAAAGTTAAAAAATTAGCCGAGAATGGTGATGGGCACCTGTAAACTCAGTTACTTGGAGGCTGAGGCACAAGAATCGCTTGAGCCCAGGAGGCAAAGATTGAAGTGAGCCTAGATTGCGCCACTGCACTCCAGCCTGGTTGATGGAGTGGGACTCTGTCTCAAAAAACAACAAAAAAAAAGATGAATAATTGATGTAGTCATATTTGAGTTGTTTCCATAATGCTATGAGAGGCACTTCTTGCTTCTAGTATAGAACAGAGGAAAGGCACTGTTTTCTATCAAGGAATGCCAAAAGAAAATAACAACTCAGAGTCTGCTGTGGTCATCTATGATTCACACAAACTACTCTAAACACTAAACAAAAAGAACAATATAAGGATCTTGTATGCTTAATGTGTACAAAGCATACTTCGTAATATTACAACCAAATATTTTATGTCATACTATGGATTTATGACTTTACTATTGAGTTATCATGGCCTTTGCATTCGAAATGGATAAAAATAAACTGAAGGCAAATCTGGACTATGGGCCAACATTCCACAAACTCTTGCCTAAACATCTCTTTAGAATTCTGTTGATGGAAGGCTGGGCGCAGTGGCTCATGCCTGTAATCCCAGCACTTTTGGAGGCCAAGGCAGGTAAATCACTAGAGTTCAAGACCAACCTAGCCAACATGGTGAAACCCCATCTCCACCAAAATACAAAAATTAGCCACATGTGGTGGCATGCACCTGTAATCCCAGCTACTCAGGAGGCTGAGGCATGAGAATCACTTGAACCCAGAAGGCAGAGGTTGCAGCGGGCTGAGATCATGCCACTGCACTCCAGCCTGGGCGATGGAGTGAGAGTCTGTCAAAAAAAAAAGAAAAAGGAAAAAAAAAGAATTCTATCAATGGAAAGAAATGATCTCTGCAAAAGGAAAGCACAGGCTCCATTTTATGGGCGGCTCTCTCAGCATAAGCTGGATACAGAACTCCTGCCCATACCGCTCCAATCTCTGTGCCAGAAATTGACCATCCTCAAGCATTTACCTAATGATGACTAGCGTGCTCTAAGTCGGAGCTAAGTGTTGGATAAAATCCACTGTAAGGCATGATCCCTAGAAATGTTAATTCTCACAACACTTGGGGTCTGTAGGGCTTTTGCCTACAGAAGCCACAGTAGGTCTTTGTCTTAGCTCAAAATGCTGCCTCACTGTGAATGGCTTCAACAACAAAAATGTCTTTTGTCACAGCTCTGGAAGCTGGAAGTCCAAAACCAAGGTGCCAGCATGACCGAGTTCTGGTGAGGTCTCTCTTCCTTGCTTGCAGACAGCCACCTCCTCGCTGTGTCCTCATGTGACTCTTCTTTGAGCAGGGAGAAAAAGGCAAGCTCTTTGGTATGTTTTCTTATAAGGGCACTAGTTCCATCACGAGGGCACATACTCATGACCTCATCTAACAATCATCACCTCCCAAAGGTATCATCTCCGAATACCATCATGACTGGGGTTAGGGTTTCAGTATCTAAATTTTGGGGGAACACAAACATTCATCCCATAACAGTCCTCAATACATACTTGAAAAAAAAGGGGGGAAAAATCTCAAATGATGCTAACACAAAATATTTTTTAAATGCATTGAAAGGCAGGTATTTGAACGATGACTAGGCAGAAGCAAAACTATTATGATTGGAAAAGAGGAAAGAATACACAAGCACGAAGAATTTGGAAGACTTGGGATTAAACAAAGACTCAATTTAAACCATAAGATCCAAATTATCTTCTCAAACTTTACAAGAGTTTATAACCAAGAGCAAAGATAAAAGACTGTGTTTTTACTTTTTCTCTTGAATCTTGCTCTTGACCAAAAACTGGATCAAAGAAATCAAGGGCAAAGAAAACACTATGAATGATAACAACAAAACAAGCCAGTAACACAAAATACAAATTCAGAGAAGCATGAGACTTTGAAAGGAGCAGAGTAGATAATTTACAGTCAACGATCACGTTAAGCTAAGCACCAACATGTATAATGCAAAGCAATCCTTTGGAAAAACAAATTAAACAAGTAAGTTAAACTGGTGAGCAAAAAGTCAAAATGACGTGACAGTGATGAGTTCTGTTGGTTTTGTTCTATCCTAGGACCAGACTGCTAACAGCCACCTCAGACTTAGCCAGCTAGCTCTCTCTAAAATATTTTGGTCATGAGAGACACAAAGTGAGAACACAAAGTAAAAAATTCATCCACCACTATCGGGAGAAAAAAAAAAAATCATTAAATGAGTAGCTCTGTTAATGGTAACTAATGGTTTCCACGCATTTTTTTCAAAGAAAAAAAAAAAGAAGAAGAATTTGCCCAGTGACGGATACCAGAATACTGTGAATTTTCATGGTGCTGAATCAAACACCCATCAACCAGGAATTCTATACCTAATGAAGCAATTGTTCAACAATAAGAAAAACACTGTTCAACAATAAGAATGATTAAGATGAAGTCATCCAACAAAAGGGAATCAAAATATTAACATAATACAGGGTTTGAGATCATTTGATGAAAAGACTAGCTGTAAGCAATGAGTCCAGTTAAAGACCGACCCTATGAATGAGAATTATGGCAACAGAGGAGACGGTAAGATTGTAACTTTGAAAATATAAAAATAATACAACTTATAAAACCTGTGAGAAAGAAACATGGTAACATTGTTGAGAGTATTCTTTTCCTTGCGGCTCCTAGCAATGAATCCATCAATACTGTTTAAAAAATAAAAACATGAAGTTAAAAAAAGGAAGGCAAAATAAACTTTCCAACACATGCACACACACACACACACACACACACACACACACACACACACACACACACACACGAAAATCCAAGCCTACAAATGAGAACTATTCATTATTTCTAATTATAAAAGAAAAACACCAGAATAGCTACAATGTGGAAAGTGGCAGGAAGATCCTGAAATATCTATAAAGAATGTTCTAGAGAATTCAAGATGCACAATTTGATAGAAAATGTCAACACTGTCTAAAATTTCTGAGTAAACTTCTCTCCCTGCTGCCTGCTCAATACTCCCCAAAAAGCCACTTAAAGTCCTAATGCATGATGCACTCCCTCACCTCGCCCTGTCCAGCCTACAAGCCTTTTCTAATCCATACCCACTGTGTTGCAGCAGTGGGGTCATTCTTCTATTTCGCCCATGCCATTCTTCATTCCTCTTCTGGTAACAGCTCCTCTCCCCACACCACATGGCCACACCCACAGGGCCAAGATGGGCTAGTCCTGATATTGAGTCCCTGACGATACGGTGGCAGCTCCAAGGGCAGATGTGTAACTCAAAGCAGTGCCAACCACAAGCACTCCCTGATAATGCCCATGGGCATAACAAAGTTGGGATGCCAAACTGGGACTAACTACCAGAGGTCGTGGCCACCAACGTCCCTGGTCTCCTCCAGGACGCCCATCTTAGCAGGAGAAAAGGAGTAAACACATAGCAGGAAGGTAGGCGGAAACAAAAGAGACTCTAATGGGGAAGTTTTAGGCAGTACTGACTCTCGGTTCCAGCACCTAGGGATCTCATTTCTGTGTACATTTTTAAGAAATTGGGTAAGCATCCCCCTCACTATGATCCTTCCCATCAGTGGGAGAAAATATTCTCAATATATAAAATACAAACTGTTTAGGGGGTTTTTATCACCTGGCAAAAAAGAAACTGCCTAATTAACCCACCCTTACTATCTCCCCATTCTTCCTCAGAAAAGGAGATGTTCCCTCCCCTTTCCAAGACCCAGCCAATCACATATCTACTGGATCTCCTTTCTGCCTAGTTCTTACAGAACTGAGTACTATAGTTATAGCTTAGTGTAACTTTGTACTCCTGGGCTCAAGCGATCCTCTCACTCAAAGCGCTGGGACTACAGGTCTGAGCCACGGAGCTCGGCCAAAAGCCAGTTCTTAGAGACACCAGCGGCTAGTGCTTAGGATGGATATCAGTCCTTCCCACAGTTTAGTTTAGGCTTCCTTCGGCCCAAATTCCTTCCATTTAAAAAACAAAATCACGAAGCCTTTCCTTTGTGTCTTTTTGCCTCTAGGTCTTTCCTCCAGGAGTCCACAGCTGACTTCACCATTGACCCCCGTTGTTTTTCCTGCAATGGACTGCAACTTAACTTCTCCCCATGCTATTCCACAGGGTCAACAATGACCTTTTATTCGCCAGATCCTAACAATGTTTTGTCACACACACACACAAATGTCCAAAAACAAGATATGAGCAAAAGAGATTCCTGGGTGTCCTAGCAGTGAAATGCAGGTGTTGTCTTTCAGACCCTGAGGGTGGTGGGGAAAGGATTATCTGATTCTACAGCATGTTCCTCCGGTTGACTTGCTACTAAAGAAGCTATTTTACGATTTACACCCTTAAAATTCTTACACCTTTATTACTTACATCCTTACAAGCTATTTTGCACCCTTACAGCTTTGTAAAGATGGATACTGCAGACACCTCATAGCAATGCAAGTGTTCCTGTACCATGGAAATAATTTGGCAATATTCCAGATAATTCCAGATGATTCCTGTTCATAGCCATGCAACTCAAGTGTGCTGGGGAAGGAATTTTAAATCTCTCCAAGTCAAAATCTCTCCATTTTTCACATCTTACAGTTCATCTCATTAATGAATTGAATAAAATATTTGACATGTGTTCAGTCTGCATGACAGACATGATTTTACCTTGTCAAAAACTACACTTCAACTGCTTTCTGTTTGCATCATGCTTGCACTCTTATCTTTCCCCTCATTTAGAAATTTACATGGCTTGACTTCCAGCATGTAACACCTCCTACTTCCTATCCTATCTCTCTGGCCACTGCTCATCTCTCTCATGGGGAATCGTCTCTCTTTGTTTGCCTTCAGTGTTGCAATTCCCCAAGATGCTTTCCTTGGGTTCTTCTCCACAGGTGTCACTGAGTGGGTAAAACCAGTGCAAGTACTTAGCATAGTAGCTGACCCTTTGTGAATGCTCAGTGCTGGTGGTATTAGTGTCACGGTCACCATGTAGTTTTTAGATTGCTAAAATTATGATTTTACAAGCTTTTCTTCCCCTTTAAAGAATAGGCCCTGTGTTCTGTTCATCAATGCACACTTAGTATCCAAAGACATATGTCTGAGGAGAAAGAGAGCACCACAGGGCTCTAGAAAGGCATATAATCATCTTACATCAAAATGTATTTAATGAAAGATGTATTTAAAAGGACCCCAAACAAGCCTTGTTCCCTGACTTGTGACATGCAATGAAGTTCTGGTTGAAGGTATGGAGGGACTCCTCATTTCTACCTTCCTCTCCCACTTGCCTGATCATGGGATCTAAGACCCTTTACAGCTCAGAGTCACTGGTGGCTCGGGATAGCACAGAGAACAGCACTGTTCCACGGAAACAGAATGTAGCTGCCCATGGAACCTCAATTTCCTCGCTGCCACATGAAACGTCAAAAGAAACAAGTGAAATCAATTTTAATCACATAGTTACAACTCAGTAACATTTATGATGTATTTAACAACATATTCAAAACATAACTACTTCAATGTTAAATCTATATAAAAATGAATGTGATCATTTTACCGGTTTTCTCACATTATATCTTTGAGACACGATATTTATCTTACACTTACAGCACACATCAGTTTCCACTAGCCACATTTCGAGTGCCAAACAACCACATGGTGCCAGTGGCTACAGTACTGGACAGCACATGGCTAGAGGCTGCAGCATGGCAGTCTCTGGGAGAACGAAGACATATGGCAGGGGACACAGTGATAAAGCAAGAGGGTGATTTGTTTAAATGCAAATCTACAATCACTCCGCTTCCTTGAAAAAATAAAGTCTACGCTGGGTGTGGTGGCTCAAGCCTGTAATCCCAGCACTCTGGGAGGCCGAGGAGGGTGGATCACAAGGTCAGGAGTTCGAGATCAGCCTGGCCAACATGGCGAAACCCTGTCTCTACTGAAAATAAAAAAAATCCCAGGCGTGGTGGCGGGCGCCTATAATCCCAGCTACTCGGGAGGCTGAGGCAGGAGAATTGTTTGAACCCAGGAGGCAGAGGTTGCAGTGAGCCAAGATTGTGCCACTGCACTCCAGCCTGGGCAACAAGAGCAAGACTCTGTCTCAAAAATAAAATAAAATAAAGAAACAAAAAAATAAATAAATAAAAAATAAAGTCTAGTGACTTCCTGTTGCTATAAAATAAAGCCCAAATCCATTAAAATGGCTCACAAGGTATGACATTAAGGCCCTTTCTTACTTATGGTGCCTAATGTTGAAGAATCTGGCTGGTGTATATCATCTAACAAGACTTCCGTGGGTGGGTGGTAGGCAGAGGATAGATAATACCAGAATTCCAAGAGGAAGGTGACAGCAAAGGGCTAATTCTCTCCACCCATGGTGGCCACCAACAATCTGGTAAAGTCCAGAACTGGGAAGAACCACTCTGTGCTTAACACTTTGATACAGTTTGGCTCTGTGTCCCTACCCAAATCTCATGTCGAATTGTAATTCCCAGTGTTGGAGGCGGGGTCTGGTGGAAAGGGATTGGATCATGGGGGTGGTTTTAATGGTTAAGCACCATCCCTCAAGTGCTGTCCCGTGACAGTGTTCTCATGAGATCTGGGTGTTTGAAAGTGTGTAGCACCTCTCCCTTCACACTCTTTCTCCTTCTTGCTCCAGCCATGTGAACATGTGTCTGCTTCCCCTTCACCTTCTGCCATGATTGTAAGTTTCCTGAGGCCTCCCCAGCCATGCTTCCCGTACAGCCTTCGGACTCATGAACCAATTAAACCTCTTTTCTTTGTAAATTACCCAGTCTCAGGTAGTTTATTATAGCAATGTGAGAACAGACTAATACACCCTGGGACAAACAACAGGCTAAGACAGAAAGTAAAGCTACCCAGGCATTAGTAGGATCTCTAGGTGAAACGGGAAAACAGGGTGTTCCCGGGGTCAAGAAGAGTAATTTTTGTATGGCACCATACAAATGTGAAAACATCTGGTTATTCATACGTAAAACTAAGGGAGGAAAAACTTAGATGTAAACTATGACACATGTATCAAAACAGTCGATTCACCAGAAAAGGACAATTTGGTCAATGCCATAAACTAAATTTTAATTCTAGCCTTTAAAAAAAGTTTATTTAACACTCAGAATACAAAATCTGTATGCATATATTAAAAAAATAAAATGGAACCAAAAACATTTAAGTATGCACAGAGTTCCGATTTATAAAATTTATAACTTATCTACATAATTGTACCACAAGAACTTTTCAGCAGAATGTGAATATTATTTCTAAAATTGATACTTTATAAAAGTCATACACCCAGGCAAAAGCTGATTTATTATCAATCCACACTTAGTAAATCAGCACACAGAATGTTCTTGAAAAAAATACATATAATGGGCCATACGCGGTAGCTCATGCCTGTAATCCCAGCACTTTGGGAGGCCGAGGTGGGTGGATCACAATGTCAGTAGTTCAAGATCAGCCTGGCCAATATGGTGAAACCCTGTCTCTACTAAAAATACAAAAAAATTTAGCTGGGCATGGTGATGGGTGCCTATAGTCCCAGCTACTCAGGAGGCTGAGGCAGGAGAATCACTTATACCCAGGAGGTGGAGGTTGCAGTGAGCTGAGATTGCACCACTGCACTCTAGCCTGGGCGACAGAGCAAGACGTCATCTTAAAAAAAAAAAATACATACAATGAACTTAAGTATTAGTGATTTCCACTATTCATCATTTCACATCACGGTTCATACTCTTTCAAGATAAAAATTACTTAATATGTAATATATTGTGATAATGTAGATGCTTTTTGCTTCTCAAAACACCAATTAGTAATTAGAGATTGTCCTTTCTTAAACAGAGTGCTATCAAAACAAATTAAACCTTTTAATAATAATTTTAGTATTTACAATTTAAAATAAAAGGATCTCAATAGAATAGTAATATTAATTAAACAACAAACATTCATTATCCAAGTAGGCTAAAGAAAAATTTCTAGTACAAAAAGGATTACAACAAAAGAAAATGTTGCCAGACTATCTGCTGTTTATAATGAGTGTCAAGAATTTTGCTTTGCCAACAAGCATAAGACTAATTACTTCCAATGTTCTTAAGATGCAGTCACATGTTAGAGATAACTATCTAAGAAGTGTGAGATAAAATGCCTGGAACTCCAGCTATTTTTAATTGAATAAGAAAGGAGCACCCTGTATAGTAACAGCAAAAAGACTACAAAGAATTAAACAAAAATGAAGATCTCCACAAAATGAGAAAGGATGATTTCCAGGATATAAAGTTAAGTTAAAAAAAAAAAAAAAAGCAAAGTGCAGAACAGTGCCCTTTGTATTTTTTTGTGCAAGAAGGAAAAATATGTTATTTTCTTTTGCCAAAAAAATAAATCAGGAACAATGAAAATGTTTATCAACAGAGAATGAGTGAAAAGTGAGCTTTCCGAGTATATTTCATAGAACAAACACAACAGTCAAAAAGTAAAACTAATAAGGGAGGAAAAAACTAAAATATAATAGAATACATACAGATATAAATGAACTAAAATATGTATCAAGCTGGTAACAGAAAAAAATTAATTCTAGCACTTTTAACCAAAAGACCTTGACTGTAGAGCCGTGGTGAGATATATACTAAAGATGAAAGGAAAGTGGAGGGCTGAGCATGGTGGCTCATGCCCGTAATCTCAGCACTTTGGGAGGTCCAGCCAGAGGACTGCTTGAGCCCAGGAGTTTCAGACAGCCTGGCCAACACAAGGAGACCCCATCTCTACTAAAAATTAAAAAAAATCAGTCAGGCCTGGTGGCATGTGCCTATAGTCCGGCTACTCGGGAGGCTGAGGTGGAAGGACTGCTTGGGCCCAGGAGGTCAAGGCTACAGTAAGCCATAATCATGCCACGGCACTCCAACCTGGGAGACAGAGTGAGGAAAAAAAAAAAAGGGCTGAGACATCTTAAACTTTACTGTTTAGTGATGGTCATAATATGACATCATAATTTTAAAAAATTTATATGTATATCATAGGGTAATGCAAATAAATATATCAATGGTATGGCGAATCATTAGGAACCAAGATTTTTACTGTAGGGTTAAAATACTGATGCAAAATATAAGAAGTTAAATTTTTTGGAAACAAATGCATGTGATCCAACATGGACTGCTAGCCACCGGAGAGGACTTACTTCTTGGCAATACTGCAGGATGCCTTCCTTGGTATCAATGCAGGTTTTGGTCCCTGATGGATCTGAATCCCACTTCCCATTCTGGACATTCATGTGCATGTTCAGTCTGCCACAGAACATGGCAATCTGGGGTTCAGCCAGCAGGCCAGCATTGCCATCAGTGGGTACCTGAAAGAAGAAGCTTCAGTTAGTTATAGTATCCATAGCTTCAAGGCAGAGGCTAGGGGGAAGAACAGGGATCAAAAAGAGTTCTATTCTTGCTCATTCTTAATTAGGAATCAGCCCGGTCTTCAACACTCCTTTAGATCAAGTGCTATGTATGCTACAGACATTTCTAGCCACCTATGAGAGAGTGCTTTCTTTTGCACTAAAACAGAGAAGGAAATTACCATACCGAAAGGAATTTATTCATTAAAAATTTATACATTTTCCCATATGACATTTTGTGGTACCTGCTGAAAGGTTCTGACAACAAAATAACATGTTTTTCTATAATAAATATAATCACTGTGGAGGCTACCGCATTCTCATAATAAACTCCACTGACTCACACAGAGCACAATGCCTGCCAGGCCCTGCCACCTCTCAGCACTGAGAGCAAGCATGGTGTTGGTAGTCAGCAAGTGACTGTATTATGATTTTGAACAGAAAAACTCACTGTAGAATTCACCATCCACTGGCCGGGCACGTTGGCTCACGCTTGTAATCCCAGCACTTTGGGAGGCCGAGGCGGACGGATCACAAGGTCGGGAGATCGCGACCACGGTGAAACCCCGTCTCTACTAAAAATACAAAAAATTAGCCGGGCGTGGTGGCGGGCGCCTGTAGTCCCAGCTACTCAGAGGGGCTGAGGCAGGAGAATGGCGTGAACCCGGGAGGCGGAGCTTGCAGTGAGCCGAGATTGCGCCACTGCACTCCAGCCTGGGCGACAGAGCGAGACTCCGTCTCAAAAAAAAAGAGAATTCACCATCCACAAATATAACTGAGTATGTTGGCGATCCCACCTGGTTTCCCCCAGAATATTCTCTGGTTATCACTCTCTCAGCTCTTAAAAAGTCTGTTAAGGGTGCTGGTGTCTCCTCTCCCAACCATCTGCAAGGAGCAAACATTTTCTCAGTTGCAGCTCTGCATAGTGCCTGCTGGGTAGTAAGTAAGGGGTCCTAGCTATTACCATTGCAGGCAACAGACCACTTCACAAAAATAACTTCATGAAAAAGGGTGCCTTCTGTATTTTCAAACCCTTCTGTGTACAGGCATTACCTTTACAAAAATTTTTTAAAAGAGAAAATGGAAGTCCTGAAATACCTGTACTATGTCACTTAATAGCTTCTGGTATCTCAAAAAGAAAAAAAAATTTGGCAAGAAATGAAAAATATATCCACAGGAGTAAAGGTGTTACTTAAACCAATCAATTAGAAGGCATATTAATCATGATAGACCCTCCCTTGTCAAATCCAGCTGCTGGGGAAATGTGAGACATCCATGCCAAGAAGAATTAACTTCCAGCAGAAGCCATTCGTTCACACACTCAAGAACTGGGTGATTCCATGATAACTTGTATCATTCCTAAAAACTGTCCACAGGAGGAAAAACACCAACTAAAATTGCACTGAGAAATTTTCGGTTAAAGAAATGAAATAGTTTCTAAACATTTCTTCCCACATAAATGTAAAATAGGATACCTCTGGCCATTTTAGTCATTTTTACACATATTTCGTCAAAACCCAACGGAGGACCTAGGTCCTTATGACAACAACAAAAAAAACAGGTCTTTGACTGAACCAAGTCATGAGTGCAAAAGCTGCTGGCAAAATCTCTAGAACCATGTTTTCAAGTAACTTTTCCAATATTTAACGAAATTCTGCCTTTACATTGCCAGATGGTTAAGTCAAAGCAGCCGATGCCAAAATATCCAGATCATCTGCAGAAATAGCTAGAACCCCTCAACTCCTCCATCTGAGCCCCTTGCCACTTCCTGTGACTTCCATGAAACTGGGGGGTCTCATTCTCTGACAAATGCAAAGCAGCAGGCTAAGTAGAATGCGCTATAAATTTAAATTTCACAGCTTTCCTGAGGGATTAAGAGGAAATTCATTGTCTTGATCTTAGAAATTAAAATGCAAATGTTGCCAATCTTACTGAAATAAGTAGTACAGATAATAACACTGCAAAAATGTTAAAGAAAGTCAAATAATAATCAGATATCTGTGGATAAAGCCCTACATCAGATGCTATGGAGGGCCGTGCCCTTAAGGAACGTACAATCCACTAATGGAATCGCCATTGTTCCCACAGTACTTTATTCTGTTCACCTTCCGAATTCATTCCTGTCCCGAAGATTTCCAGTTCTGGCAGCATGTTGGTAACTGTACGGAGACACTAATGAGCCTTTACCACAGCTGGTAAATATTCTGTTGAATCAATCTCCTCCTCTCTGCCTCAAACGCTCTGTACCTCTGTTTATCCACAATCTGTTCATTACAATGTCTAAGGAAAGCATTCTACCTTCTTGGTCAATACAAATGCCCTTGATTCCATTTCCTCCCCGCAAGGAGCATTTAATTGACAATTTCTCTCCCCAGGGTAGCCAGCCTCCAAGAAGGCCTCCAGTAGTCCCTGCCTCCTGCTATTCACAGACCTTGAGCAACTCCACAATGTATCAGGGTCTGTCTGTGCAACAAATGGAGTACAGCAGAAGTGATGATGGTGTAACTTCCGAGCATATATATATCAGAATTAAAGATGCTGCAACTCTTTTAAAAACAAACCCTTTGCTAACAGAAAGGTCATGGAGGGCATGATGATGTGTAACATCCAAAACAAGGTCATGAAGGGCATCACAATCCTTCATTGCTCTCTGGGATCACTCACTGTGAGGGAGGTCAGCTGCCATGTTCTGAGACATTTGGTGCTAAGACCAGGAAAGTTTTTGGCAAAATACACTGGGTCACCCTACCTGAAAAACCAAGTAAATGCTTCTTCACTTTTTTTCCCCCTTTTGACTTAACTTCCTTTGATTTCTTCTATTTTTCACTTTGTCATCCTCCCTGCTTCTTGACTTTACAGGTATTTTAATGTCATCTGTTGGCATATGTGTGTATGCTATCAGAAAGTGGTAATTTTTTAAATATTTTTTTCAAATAAATTGATTATGACCCTATAATTGTCTCATGTTCTTGTCATTTTGAATGTCATCTGTTGGCATATGTGTGTATGTTGACTACCAAGAAGTGGTAATTTTTAAAACTTTTTTTCAATTAACTTGATTATGGGCATCAATTAACTTGATCATGTTGTCTTCATTTTAACAATGAGAGTTTAGACTAGAAAATATATGCTTCAGTTCCTTTCAGGTTTTCCACCAGATGAGATTTAATATTAACTTTAAAAACAAATATTTGGAGAATCGTGATGACTAACATACTCTATTTTCTTCAAGGGGAGATCGTTTAATAATTTAACTGTTGAATAATTAGGGAAAACTGTTGAATTAGAATTTGTAAAATTGGTTATATGTACAGATCTTTTTACATTTGACAAGAGGCCCTTCACAAATAAATACCAACTCACAAAAGCCATGTTTCTCAAGCAAAATTTTTTCCTCAAACGAACACCAGGTGTGTATATGGAAATCAGAGCAATCAGCTTGGAGATACAAATTGAACCAGAAGCCTTCCTATTCTTACTGAAGCCCATCTGCAAACAATTCCATGCTTTCACTACATATTCCTGTCTCCCTTGATTAAAACAAGACAAAAAACCCACAGCATCCTCACCTGCATCAAATAACTCATTTATGAAACAAAGCCTGGTTGCTAAATGCAGCCACTCCCTGGCATTCAGCCAGAAGGAAATGTGGCCACATTAAACATTGCCATCCAAGGGTTAACTCCCTTTTCCTGAATGACGCCTCAAAGAAATGACTTAATAAATCATACACAGGGTCCTATTCAGGATCTGTTAATATGGACACTCTTAAAATTGAAAGCTTTGAGTAAGATATTTGCTGCCAGTAAAAAAGCACAGTCTTACAAAGTCATCCTAAAGATAATTATTCCTAATTTTTTTAAACATTTTTCTTTTCTAAAAGAAATATAAATACCTTAGTAGATGGGAAATATAACCACGTAACTACTATATTTTAGTTCTATTTATGTCTTAACACTATTCTAAGGTGAGTTAAGGTTACTTTGCAAAAATCTAAGAAACATTTAAAAGGTAAGAACTGTGATATAACTGGCCATTCGTGGTCTATGCACTTCTCATTCGTGGTCTATGCATTTCTAAGACTGAATATGAAGGTAACTCTTGTAAACTGAATGACTTGCCACTGACATCATAAAACTGGAGATGCTTTCCCATGGGAAAACAGTGTTCCTGACAATGAACAAAATAACAGCTAAAAACAATGAAGCATTCACAAACTGCCTCAAAAGCAAGAGGCTGTTTACCAAGTGCTCTGAACTACAGGGATGTACATATCAAACTTAAAAATGCTACAAGTCTTAAAAACAGAAAAAAAAAATATTTTTGTTACCAGAAAAAAAATATTTTGAGCCACAATATAAAGAATACTGAAGTGAAATGGACTTTCCAAAGCAATTTTTAGACATGGCTTTAAAAGAGCCTTAAGGGGATAACATAAACAAATATAAACGTATATACCTAATCTGGACCAGTCTGCAGAGGTGAATCTGGAAACCCTACGCCTACAGTTGCTACAATTTTCAATTAAATGCAAAGCCACCTTCTTGAACAAGTTCTCTTGTTGTCCTTTCAAACAGGGTGTTCCCTTTCTCCAAAAAGTTTCTCTCTGTTATCATCTAGGAGATCAAAATTCCTTATAGAGCAGGCTTGGCAGCATTCCTCCTCAACAGGGTCCCAACTAGGAGGGAAAAGTGAACAAGGAGCTCTCTGTTTTGCTGGCTGAAAGGTCCTGTTTGGCAAGGAGAGGGCACAGATCCATAGCTTAGTTGCATCCGTGGATTTATGTAATTTTAAGGTTTCTGGCTAATGAAAGCCATCTATTTTCTGCATCTGAACCATTCGCTGACTAGTCTAAATAGTTGGCCTCATATAATGAAGTATTTGGTACTTTTTAATCAGTTCAAACTTCTTTGAGTCAGATTCTTGCATAATCTCAATTTTTTTTTTTTTTTTTGGATACACTGTCACACTCCATCACCCAGACTAGAGTGCAGTGGCGTGATCTCCGCTCACTGCAACCTCTCCGCCTCCTAGGTTCAAGCTATTCTCCTGCCTCAGCCTCCCAAGTAGCTGGGATTACAGGCCTGTGCCACCACGCCCCAGATAATTTTTGTATTTTTAGTAGAGACAGGGTTTCACCATGTTGGCCAGGCTGGTCTCAAACTCCTGGCCTCAAGTGATCCTCCTGCCTCAGCCTCCCAAAATGCTGGGATTACAGGCATGTGCCACTGTGCCTGGCTTTGCAGCGATACTATTTCTATCCCATCCGTGGTTTCCTGACATAAATACTGGATTCCCTTAACCTGGGCAAAATTCAACTATACTCCACAAGAGTGCTTTACATTTTCATATTAAAACATTTAAATTCTCCATTGTCAAATGTAAAGAACTGTTTTCTAGAATCATAATCTAGAAAATCTGAGTGAACCCTTCAGGGGAGTAATTCATCTGTAGGGTTTTCTTTTAAATGCCAAAAAAGTATTTCCAGTGGAAGCGGAACATCTGCAGTCGCTCATTTCATCACTAACAGAGAACTGAAATTAAAATTAGAATCACATAAGTGGACCCTAAGAGGGAGGAAAGGGCACCGGGTAAGGATATGTCCAAGGCCATGGGATTACAGGGACAGAGAAGGGAATTCAACCTATTCTGTCAAGGGTTCTGTTAATGTGACCGGGCTGCCTCTCAAATTAAAATGGAAAATGGCAATTTTCCAAGGCTTTGCCTCTGTGTGTGTGTGTGTGTGTGTGTGTGTGTGTGTGTGTGCGCACGCATATATTTGTGGTGAGCAAAAATAGAGAAGCTAGTAAAAAAGAAAAATAAAATGTGATGACTGAAACTGCACGTGGTTTCTATTTACCCTTGTGGAGAGTTGCCACATCCATTCACAGCCACTATTTGCTGCACAATTATTTCAGAGCTTGAGTTTCGGCTTAAAAAATGATTTGCCATAAAAGTGAATGGGAGAAAAACAATTCCTTTCAGAGGAGTAATCTACATATTTCACTCCTGGAAACCTGAAATTCTTTTTGGGTCACTGTTGATCTGGCTTCTCATTACAAGCTATCCTCCCTCGATGTTTTTCATGGCCTCTGCTGATATTAGGTTGGTGCAAAAATCGCAATTACTTTTGCGCCAACCTAATACCAAGCTTTTTTTTTTACTACTCAAAGGATAGATCTTCTCAAGTTGACCCAAAACTCCTACCCGCTCATAAGAAGGCCAGTAAGTCATACTTGCTGCTGGTGCCCAGTAGGAAACCAAGAGGTCCCTCAATAGGAGCCTTTGTTATTCACTACTCGTGAAATTAATAACCAACATCTGAAGCATGCATTTAGGCGGGACCCGGTAAGACTGGCATCTACTGCTAGGACTGATATAAATGAATATAAAAGTGGAATTACAAAAAATAGAGCCTTATGCATGGCAACCAAACTCTTAGCCTCAAAAACAGTTCAAAATCTAGTCAATGTCCATTTAGTCCTAAAAGGTGAATGTTTTCTTTTACCTTCATATATATATATACACACACACACAAACATATATGAAACCATACACATACTATATAGTATGTGATGAAATGAGCGAGATGTAAAAAGTTCATCTCTTTCATTCTGTCTTTACAGTTTTTCCGTGTGTCTTTTGTTTTGTTTTGTTTTCTGAGACAGAGTCTCGCTCAGTTGCCCAGGCTGGAGTGTACTGGGGTTATTTCGGCTCACTGCAACCTCTGCCTCCTGGGTTCAGGCGATTCTTATGCCTTAACCTCCCGAGTAGCTGGGACTACAGGCGTGCACCACTACACCCGGCTAATTGTTGTATTTTTTAGTAGAGACGGGTTTCTGCCATGTTGCCACTCCTGACCTCAAGTGATCTGCCCGCCTCGGCCTCCCACAGTGCTGGGATTATAGGCATGAGCCACAACGCCTGGCCTGTCTTTAAGTTTTACTGACGTGTCTCATACAGTCACCAAAGGGAAAAAAAATATATATATATATATATATATATATATATATATAGTATTTGAGATCTTTCTCCTATTCTGATTCTCTCAATATTGCCGTATCTCATCAGCCTTGACCTTGTGAACACGCAGATAGAAAAAGGGTTAGAGGCAAAAATCAAAGATCTACTAAGGCCTTTGCTCATTATCTCATTTGACTCAGAAAAACCAAGATAAGTCACTTCCACATCTATTTAGATAATCAGAAGGGCTCAAAACCCGCCTAGAGTCTAATCAAGAGTGTTATTCCAAAGCACATGCTTGCTTTTTGAAAGAACAAGCCAGCTGGCATTCCTGGTGTCATTCCTGGATGTCAAGCTTTTTAAATTTTTCAATCTTGAATATTATTTTCAAGTAATTTTTCCCCCATGGCATACTACTTTGCATGTCTTTGTTATTGGCTTTTAAAAAAATTACTTTTAGAGGAAGTAAAACGGGAAGCAAACCCACAGCTTAAATGTCTAATTTGCATTTCTCAAATTTAAATCACTAGATGTTAATATCTACTAACCTGGTAGTTTCCTCTTTAAGAAATTTCTCCTGAAATGCAAACACAAATTTCTCCAAAGTTAGTTCTTTCCTTAAATCAAATGCAGCCAACTGAATCTGCAAACTAGCAGTCCAAATCTCCCAATGTTCCAACTATTAATGTTTATCAACTCTTACTTTATTTAATGTGTATTTTCTAGTTTTTCAACAGTTGACATATACCTACCTATGTACATATACACATGTATATATACCTGCTATACAGCTACTTGTATGGTATATAGTGGTAGTGATAGAACACACGCACACACACACATACACACGGTTTAAGAGCTCAATTTGCACAAATCTCAAATGCTGGTGCTTTGCTAAAATCTCATTCTAGAATTAGTGCATTTAAGTCCATGTTGCTAACAAGGTGGAGGACTTGGTAACTGGGCTCCTCAGAGATAGTGGTTTGAATGGCATTCACTGAAATAAATTTGATAGTAACAAATAAATGATTTTCCAGTATGGCTTCTACTGGTTCTGACAGCTAGGACAGATTAGCACCCAGCACAGAATACAACAAAGAAAAATCGAAATCTATTATTCCTCTTCATTTTTGGTACAAGAGATATTCTACATATATTCAATTTCTAAATTTCTACTGTTTTATATCAAATGTAGCCAAGCTAAGCCAAGATCAGCTGACCTTTGAGCTTGTGGGCTATAATAAATGGTTATTGTTCTAAGCCACTGAATTTTGGAGTGAGTTTGTGGCTTTGCAGCATTTTTGTGGCAAGAGAAATTAACACAGTCATGCATTTGATAGGAATAACTAAAATACTAAGTGATAGAATCAAGGCATAGATTGTTTCAGAAGGTAGAAACTTTCTCAAGTTGCCTTTTTTTAGACAGTTGGGAGTACAGGCCCATACCACTATACCTGGCTAATTTTTTTTTGTAGAGACAAGGTCTCGGTATGTTGCCCAGGCTGGTCTCAACTTCCTGGTCTCAAGTGTTCCTGCTGCCTTGGTCTCCTAAAGTGCTGGGATGACAGGAACTGGTCACTATGCCTGGCCATAAATATTTTATATTTAATGTATTATGTAAGGTAGGATCAGTTATGGCTTATGATCTATACACTTTAGGCTGTTCTAGAATTGGAAAGTAAGAATCTGAGCAGAGGCAAATAGAATGATACTGTAAACACATGCACTGAAGCTTTTAAGGAGATGGTAATCAATCTTTGCAATCTTTAGATCTGATTGATTTTGTGAGCTTCTTAACTTTTCTCCTACTTTTTTAGACCTCTGTAAATGATAAACAATTCATACAAAGGCATAGTTTTTTTAAAAAAATTAAATGTATTTTGTTTACACTTAATATATTTCTAAAAGGAAATATTTCAAATCTGAAAGCAGTCTAACGCTATTAAACAGACCCTGTTCCTGCTCATACCTCACATGTGGATATGTGAATACAAAAATCTTATAATTATGCTTCTCCCAGCAAAGGACATGCAAGTTTCATCACCAAACACTCATGCTACTGCAATCACACTCCATCAAGCCATATGTGTTGAAATCTGTGTAACAAAAGCAGTGAGGGCTCTTGCCACATGTAGCTCCCGTAGCTCCCGCCCAGCCCTCTCCAGGAGGTAGGTATGTATGCAGAGAAGAGAGTGGGCTGAGAAATGGAATTCTGGCATGTTGGGTCAAGCAGACCGATCACGTGACACTCGCACTGAGCTCATATCAAATTTCACCATGTGGCAGAGTCAGCACCAAACAAATCCCAAAGTTGAAGCCTCAGTATCACCTGGGCTTTGCTGCATAGACCTAGCCAAGTATGTGTAAGAGTTATGAGCTCTAGATATAATTTATTTTATTGCCCCACATAATTTGCAAGTTTAATTGCAATTATATTCCTGGGGGTCACTCCTCATACCTGAACAGTTAGGATATTGCTGTGTTATTCATGGTACCTCACACATCACCTGGCAGGTACACACAGATCCTCATCTTCTTTTTTTTTTTTGAGACGGAGTCTCACTCTGTTGCCTAGGCTGGCGTGCAGTAGCGTGATCTCAGCTCACAGCAACCTCCGCCTCCCTGGTTCAAGCGATTCTCCTGCCTCAGCCTCCTGAGTAGCTGGGATTACAGGCGCGCGTCACCACGCCCGGCTAATTTTTGTATTTTTAGTAGAGACGGGGTTTCATCATGTTGGTCAGGCTGATCTCGAACTCCTGACCTCATGAGCCACTGCGCCCGGCCTTACAGATCCTCATCTTTTATGCAAGATCATATTCATCACTAAATAGGGACACAGCACAAAAATGAACTTTTACTGTATCAATGGCACTTCACAGCACTACACTGTGTTTTCTAGAGTTTAAGGCTTACGCCAATACGCTTAATGCACAAGTGCAAACTTAACAGGTTTCTTTCTGGTTCTTACATTTTTCCCCTCTATTTCTTCTCATTGACCCACTGCAATGTTGACCCACTCAGAACGTAGAGCACGGGCAAAACAGAGCACAAGAGATCATCAGAGAAGAGATTAAGTCTTTGAAAAGCTGCAGGTGGGAATATAATGGAAAACAAGCTTCCAGAAGTAGTGGGTCTACCATTTAACTAGAACATGTCCAGTAGAGCCATACTGATACATCTGCATGTTAGAGTTGCTGATATACCTGGACAAGGGGAAAAAGAGGCATATTCCTCTATCCTTTGTCAGCCCAGAAATTTATCCCAACCCTATTTTCCTATACAGTTTCTACCAGCTTTCAGGCATCAGGCCATTGTAAAACCAACATAGGTGGAGAGTGCAATTCAGGCTAGGATGGGGAGAGGTAGTTAGCAGGATTTCTGGTTCTGGGCTGTAGGGAGGGAGTCAGTATACATTGCTGGGTCTGGTACATACATTCCACATTGTCCATACCCTTTAATATCTTTACAATTTCTAGTACCAAAGTGGTATGAAAATACTAATGAAGTTAAAGACCCTTACCAAAATGCTAATTTTCCAGGTTAAGTTATCATATTGTCCTTCAATGTGCATTAAAATCTCAGAGCAGCTATCGGGGGATAAGAAGAGTGAGTACCGATTAAGCTCGGAGGCCAGCTAAACTCTCTAGAAAGTCATTTCCATCTGACTTCCCACCAGCATGAGGCAGAGCAGTTCAGAGCATTTTTCAAGTGAGTCGGCGTGCCAAATTTACCAATGCCAAATTTAAGGCACTTGTATGTTTTATCACAAGCCCATGAGCTTGTGATTTCATAAAATGGTACTAACTGGTCCTTGCCAAGAGTAAATTCAAGTAACACGTATGAAGAAGATTTTAATAAAATTTTTTTATTAAAAGATTTTAATAACATTTTTTATTTTATTAAAAGATTTCTTAAAGGTCATTAACGCAAGTCATATTAGAAGAGATCACAGGCAAGCAGACAAAAAGAATTTACTCCATGAAAGCTCACTGAAACGGGAATTCGGATATTTGACATTTACTTTTGTTCTTGTCTCTCATATGTACACATCAAAGCACACACATTCACATGGATGTGAAGAGAGTAAGAGGCCACCTGCAATCAGAACAAGTGAGATTATAAATAAATGTATTACATAAGAATCCAAGACAAGAATTCCGTACTTTTAAGGAAAGGGCATCAAAGAATTTATGATCTTAGACCTTTACCTTTCTATTTTTAGCAGATTTACAGAAATATTGCAGGAACAGAACATGAAGTGACTTATTTTTGATAAGCACAAAGGATATTTACATTATATCATTTGGTTTATTTCCTTTCAAAGTGTCATAACATTTACTCATCAGCCTTTACTGTGTGCTTCTAACTCTCATACTGTTGTGGTTTTATTACTAGGATTTTTGGTCTAGGAGAAAACTGCTTTACAAACATAATAGAAATTCAGTGAGAATATTAACTTGACATAAAAAACCCAAGATAATTTTCAAACAGCATTCTTGTTCATTGTTCAAACTGTATTCTGTTAACTTATTTAGTTTAAGCCAAGATTATTTCTTTTCCTGCAGGCTTGGAACACTAAAGAATACTCCAGGTTCAAATTTCAGGCTATCTGCTTGATAAGCCTGGGTAGATTGTCCTTCTTAAATAACTTACACCAAAGCACTATCGAAGAAGCTTTCCCTGTGTACAGCCCTCAGATTCACAGAAGGAATTTTTCAAATTGCCATTTCTATAGGAATAAAGGCTATCAGGAACCACAATACTAGCAGAAAATAATTCTGAAGGGAAGGTAGCAGTGAAGACTCTATTTCTATTTTCTTGACTATATTTATAAAAAATTGTTGCCGAAAGAACAGAAGACCAGGAGCCAAAAATCACACTGCAGTCTCACTCTTGGATGTAATGTTAATGTCAGTTTCAGTGACACAACATCAGAGGCAATCTGATATTGAAATGGTAAAAATATGCAGATGCCAATATTAGGAGGGTGCAGTTAGTTGACAGTAGAGCCTATAAGTATTCATCTAAGTTTTCCCTGTTTGAAGAGAAGAAAAGAGAACATCAAACATTTCTAGTATATAGAGCAAGGATTCCTAATCTTTTTTTTTTTAATGTGCAAACAAGACAACAGTTACTTCACTGTCTAGGGGTTATTCCCTACTCTTTAGCACTGGCCTGACTCTCTCACTCCCACATATAAGCATTCAATAAATACTTATGCCAACAATTAAGAAACACCTGGCATGAAAAATAATAACAGTAATAAACTAGAAGGTAGAAAATGTGATTATTGACAAAGGCGTGGAATAATACAAAATAAATTCCAATTTAGATACCTGTGAAATTTTTTATTGTGGCACCAGGAGAGTAATTTCCTAACAGAGAAAAGAAAGCATAGCATCCACACCTATGTCTTTACCCATTCCTAAATACCAGTTACAGTTCAACTTGTCCACAGACCTCAGGCTCCTCCTAGAAAACAAGAAGGCTTAAAAAGCAAGACAACCTATTAGCTATGTTGCTCAATAAATTTCACTGTTAATTTCCTAATTCTTTGATAACATATTCCTGAATTCCTTTGTAATTCAGGCAACATTTTAAAAATCAGATGATCTAACTAGACTCCAAGAATTACATAAATAGTGTGAGCAGTGAGACTTTGAATGTGCAATCAACTATTTTTTTTAATCCTGCAGCTAAAAGCCTTCAGTAGCACAGAACTGACTGTCAGAGATTTCAGTGTAACCTAACACCTAAAGTGAATGACTGGTGTACAAAAATACACCTGAAAATACTATGAGGAAGAGATAGAAACGGATTGTTGATGGCTAAGCAAAACAGCAAATGCTGATAGTTATCAAACACATGCTGTTCCCACTCTACACAGATAAGATTTCAAAGCTGTTTGAGTCCTCGGTTAAGTTTTGGGCAAGTTCTGGCTTGATGTCTTATATTCAGATAAACATTTTCCAGACAGTGAACATATTCAAAGTTGGGGACAGTGGGGTAACCCAAAAACATTTCTGACCTTGATGGACAGATAATCCAGTGGTGGAGACACAGATAAGGCCAAACTGGCTAACCAAAGGTGCTGGAGTGTTAATGCAGAGGTCTGGCAAGTGTGCATCGAAGAGCTCTCAGGAAAGAGTGACTGGTTTGACTTGGAGAAGGAGAAGGAAGGCAGACCAAAGATCAGAGCAGAAAACGTGTCTGGGCTGAGTGTGGGGACAGGAAGCATGAAAGGTAGCACAGGGCTAGCGTGCAGATGACCCTGAATTTGTAATAAACGTGTTAAGTCACTGGGAGCTGCTGCCACATTCCAAAGCAAGCAAGAGCAGCAACCCACCTGTGTATGAGGAGGATGCGGGGGCCCCAGGACAACTTTCGTGGGCCCCTTTTTCTCTTAAAAAAACATTAAAAGCTATATTTTAGGGCTCTGTTGGTTGGTATAAGACAACTCTAGGTCAGGCCGGATTCATTATTGTATATTCACGATTATTATCATGTTCTTTATTTTTCCTTCTGATTTTAAAAGAAATTAAACATTTTTGAGGGCTCCTAAAGGTACTGAACAGCCAAGACTACGGTCTGACTGGAAGCACCAGGAGTAATAGGAGGCAGAAAAAAGGAGTGGAGGCAGGGAAGATTCTAAGGCTTGTAAATTTCAAGGATGAGCACATTCGGTGCGGGGTTTAGGGGTTGAGTCTGGAGTTTTTTCATGGCCAAGGTCAACAGGCATTATTAGAGTGCACCAGGCTAGAGAATGTGAGTTTGTCCTGATGGGGGTGGGAAGGAAAAAGAAGGAAAACAATCACTACTTCCCTGATTTATTAGCAAACATCCCATTCCGTCTAGCCCCACATCACATCAGGAGTTCTAAGAGTCAATCTGGCAGAGCAATTCATCTACATTTCATTGCCTTGAGTGATGGGAACTTATTTTAATTTTCAAAACTAGCAGATGTTTAACAGACCTGTGCAGAGCTGCCTGTGTGACCTGGGGAAAAAATTATCTGGACTCTCACCATGCAGATTATCAGCTTGAATTGCTAATGCATTCCTTACCCCTCACGGATGTCTTTTTGACATGTCTACAGAGGAATAAGCCCTAAAACGCAGAAATAACAAGCTGTACAATCTGTATCTCGCCCTTGGGCAAGAGGGGTATTGCATTGTGTGGGAAAGATTTACATTCTACCAAAAAATCTAAGCAAAGAGTATTTACATAAGCACAAAAATTTTTCTCACAAACTTGTTCAAATAAACTAAGAGAAGAACACAACTGTGATCACAAAATAGATAACATCACATAGATTCTGGCTTCTGACTTTACTGCTGTTGTTCATAGCATGTAATTCTAGGTAATAAGAATTTTAGGTAATTAGAATAGAAGTGCCTTTCAGATTTGCTAAAATGTTACGTGCATGGCTGTTTCTAAAGAGGGAATAACGTTGGTGTACACCTAACACTAACCAACTGTGGCCTAATGAAGGTAAATCCCCAAATATCCATACGCACTCACTTTGTTTTCTGTGCACGGCCAATCTTCAGTCAAGAGCTCCTTTACCCTGACACTAGTCTCACCCATGTTGTTCAGCTATGCAGTGGTTCTCCAACAGGGCAAGCTTGTTAACTACATGGGTCCTAGGCCACTTTGCTTTTTGAGCCCTATGAACTGTTTCCAGGTAGAGGCTCAAAGTTCTTGGCAAAGATGATTGTCACAACTTGGGTGGTGCTACTGGCATCTATCTAGTAAGTAGAAGCCAGGGATGTTACTAAACATCCTACAATGTACAGGCAGCCTCCGCTGTAGGCCCTCCCCCACCCAACATAAAGAACTATTTGGCTCAAAATGCCCAGGTTGAAAACTCCAACCTAAGCTTTTACTTAGGGGGAAAGAGTCACGTCTTACTGATCTCTGTATTTCTGTTTGTTCACAGAACAAAACTAGCATTCAAATATTGGTTGAACCAAACAGAGTTTCCACCCCAAAACATAATTAATCCAACTGACATAAAACAGTAACTATGTAAACTGTAAATCCTACAAAATGCAGCCTGCCTTCCACAGAAGCAAAAAAACAAAAAAAAACTACGTTAATTTTTAAAAGGTAGCTGGTGTATCAAAAGTTATTAACATTAAGCAAGATAACCCCTTCAACTCAAGATTACAGAAGATTGGCCCATAATTATTTCATATAAAATGATCAAAAATAATTTTATTGTACTAACTCCCTGTGGGTCAATCTACAATAGTAATCTTTTAATGAAGAAATCTTGAGGGTTAATTATCCAGCTTTCATTAAAAAAAAAAAAAATGAGGTGGTAACAGTTCTGGGCAAAGTTCACCAGGAAGCAAGACAATGCACTCATAACTAGGGTTCCAAGACCAAGCAAGCCAGTCAGAATCTCACTGTAGGTAAAGACTTTCTAATTCTAGCCAATCATTTCATAATGAACAACTTAGACAAATGGAGAAAAGGCTAAAAACTGGGATCTCTTTGAATAATGTATTAACTCTACTGGAATAACAAATATATACTAATAGGTTACATAAATCAAAAACCCTATGAAAATATATAACTAAAAACATTATTGCTAGAAACTTCTCTATGTCTTGTATCTGCAACTATGAAGAGGGTCTAATCCATCACTGTCTGTATCTCTAGAGACTTCAGGGGACTTACAGCTGGGTCAGGGTCACTGTAGGAACCGGCTGAAGGGACCCACACATGAAAGTACCAATATGATCTTTGGAATCAAAAGGCAAAAGTCAATTCTGTATTTAGTATTTACCAGCCGTTTGGAGGAAGCCAGTAACTTTACCCCTTGATTTCCTTTATCTCTCAAATGGACATAGTAACATCCCACCTCACAGGCTATTATGAAGATTAAAATGCAGTAATATACATAAAATGGAGAGTAAGCGCTTTAAGAGCTAATCATATTGCCTCAACTTGTATTTAGCAGGAAGAGGGAAAAGAAAACTCCTATGAGCACGTTCGTAAGACATCCGAGGAGCCTGAACTGATGAATACACAGCATTTGAAATCTCCTGCGAGCTATCCCTACAAAGATATCTGCTATTTATTCAGGAATCCTAAGAGAGGATTTTCTGCACTAAAGAAAATGCTGACTATATAACCACATATGACACACTGGTTTAAAGAATGTCTTATGCCACTTGAAATAGACAATCTTTCCCTGTTTATCTGCAAGACGTCTGCCTGCCAAGTTGTCTCTAAAAGAGACAAACTGGTAACGACACTGCAGCACGTGTGCCGTCACCCCCAGCTACACGCTCAGTGTGGCAGATCTGACTCACCAAGTCTACACAGTATTTTTAAACTATCTAAGATATTTTAACTCATGTAGTTTAATGGCAACTTTAGCTCTTTTCAGAATGTCTGATATAAGGTTCATGAAGTCCACTCTGACAATTTACTATCTGTGAATCACAATGATTCTAAGCAGAGCTAAGAAGCAAATTTCAAGATATTAAATTTTTTTGGTTCATTTCTTTAGCCACAGTATTAAATCTGTTTCTACACAGAACTTCTCTTGTGTAAGAAATTTTTTATTGCATGCTTATACCACTAAGTTATTAAATATATCACTAGTAATGTATACTCAAAATGGCCTAATGATGTTTAAGACATTTGTTTCGAAGTATGAATAAATGCCTCATTTCATATCTAATTCAGTGTTCTCAAAAATATTTTTCAGAAAATGTCAACAGTTATTACCTGGGAGTAGGGAGAATTCTGCCATAAACACATATGGGAAATGGATCATTCAAGATGGATACTGGAGGCTTTTGAAAAAAAAAAAAAAAACCCCATAGTAATGAAGTCATTTTAACTTTTTTAAAACCAAGGTTTCCCCAAAATGTATTTGACTGTGGGACCCTTCCATTGTGACACATTTAACATACTTGGAACTGAATTTGAGAAATGTACTAAGAGATTTGAAATGACTGATCAAGCAAAACTTAACCAGATCATTCTGAGTGAAACAAAACCAAAAGAAGCATTAAAGGGAACAAAAGCAGGAGTGTTACCAAGCTCCTGCAGAAATGATGATTATAATAACACATCAGATTTGGCTCCAGGCAAAATAATTACATGACATGAAGAATTCAGAGCAAGAAAAGAGAGGATTAGAATGAAGGAGTGTTTCCAAAGGCCTAAAATATTTCAGAAGCAAATCATGAGCATTCAGAACATGCCAAAAAAGTATAAGTCAAGAATTTTATAAGGTCCCAATGCAGTGTAAAATTCCGGGTCTTGGACAGGCACCGTGGCTCACACCTGTAATCCCAGCACCTTGGGAAGCCGAGGCGGGTGGATCACGAGGTTAGGAGTTCAAGACCAGCCTGGCCAAGATGGTGAAACCCGGTCTCTACCAAAAATACAAAAATTAGCCATGCGTGGTGGCAGCTGCCTATAATCCCAGCTACTCAGGAGGCTGAAGCAGAGAATTGCTTGAACCCGGGAGGCAGAGGTTGCAGTGAGCTGAGATCACACCACGTATTCCAGCCTGGGTGACAGAGTGAGACTCCGTTTCAAAAAAAAAAAAAATTTCAGGTCTTATGTCTTTTAAACTATACAGGTGAACTAAATCATGGTGGTTTGTTCCAAAGTAAGTTAAATTTTCATTTAGCAATATAAATGTGAGATGGCTAATGACAAGCAGATGCACAAACTTTATCACATCCCTGGATTCCTAAATTGCATTTGTGAAATTCAATAAAGTGATATGAAGTACAGACAATAAGTGAATAAGAACTAAGAATAGAAAAAGTAGAAGACATAGATATCTGCAGCAAAGCCCACACCCAAGGGGAGAAAAACATTAGTGCTTTTGTTTCCATGATACGAGCACAGGTTCCTACACTGATTTCACAATAAAAAATACAAATTACTTCTAATTTTCCCATTTTCACACAACTGAAAGAGAGTTCAGCCCAATTTCTGAATTAAATTTTCCTTTCTATAGAGGGAAGGTCTTTAGAAAATCTTTACAAAATAGTATTACAGATGCCTTGTGATATTACGGTGATATGGTGATAAATTAAAAGCAACAGGTAATTAATATGATTAATAAAATACCCAGAGAACTTCACTATTTCTTAAATGTTTTCCTGAGATGTTATATTGAAACGTTGTGCTAAATGTCATTATATAAAATGTTGAGCATCACACAACAGCTGACTGGCTAACCTTCCAAAAAGAAAGGAATAGATGGTCATTCACACGAAGGTTACATTTACAAACAAAACTGGACACACAATACCATTCTGTGATGTTTAAGATACAACAAAACATGTACTGCTTTTTAAAAAATTGCTATAATTAGGCTCTCACAGTTATCACGTTTTATTTAGCTACAAGTTTTAAGATATCTGTGAAAGAAAACTTCCTTAAGTTCTTGTTTGAAGATCACCAAGCTTCTATAGTGTTTCTCTGAAGTGGTGACACATTGACTTCCAGGCACAAGAGAAGCTCTGCAGAAAACAGCAAGGCCACTCTCCATAAAGAGACAGGCTTGGCCATGACAACTGTGGCTTAGAGCTGAGAAGCACAGCAACTCTAATATTAGTCTTTGAATTTTAGGTACCAGCACTGAGAATCAAGTTCCTCTCCATGTTTTAAGAAACTAATAAAATCCTCACGAAGACCTGTTTTAGATATTCATGACATTTCCTAAGGCATTCTATAATATTAAAATACTTAGAAATGACTTAACCATTTGGCTAAGCTTATGCTAAGGGCAAATTCCTGTTTCTAAATGTGCCAGGTCTGGACAGCACCAATATGTGAGCTTCAACACCCAAACAGAGACTTGACTTCTATTTAGCAATTTGTATTTTTAGTAGTAGCCTTCCCTTCCTTCCTTCCTCACTACCACAGAAAAGAACAAAGAAAAAAAAATTCTGCTTGAAAAGCCAAAGAGTTCACTACCAAGAATAAATTCTATTATCTTCCTTAGACTGTGCCTATTACTGGGTAACATAAATGTACGTTGTTGGCCAGATGCGGTGGCTCCCGCCTGTAATCCCAGCACTTTGGGAGGCCGAGGAGGGCAGATGACCTGAGGTCGGGAGTTCGAGACCAGCCTGACCAACACGGAGAAACCCCTTCTCTACTAAAAACATAAAATTAGCTGGGCGTGGTGGCACTCGCCTGTAATCCCAGCTACTCAGGAGACTAAGGCAGGAGAATCGCTTGAACCTGGGAGGCGGAGGTTGCAGTGAGCCAAGATCGTGCCACTGCACTCCAGCCTAGGTAACAAGAGTGAAACGCCATCTCAAAAAAAAAAAAAAAAAAGGGGGTCTGTTGTCAATGAAGTAGTGAAAAGGCCCATAAAACAAAACACTTCATTATTTAGCAAAGGAGCACCAAGGTTTTCCAGCAAAATGCAACCATCTTATTGTTCACAGTGATTCTATAAACGTTTTTCCTTTAAGACAATCGAGCATACAGCAATACACTCAGTCACTCACTCATATATTTGTTGGCTCTTTTTAATAAGCCAAAACAAAGATGATTAAACTCTTACTAGAGACAACAACAGTGTAATGGAGGCATGCTTAAATAAGGGAAATAAGAAAATTTATACTATACTAAGTATAATTTAAACACTGATAGCCAAATGAGCAATACGGCAATACTGGAGAAATGTCCAATCATAACAAGCTCCTCTGAACTGTAAAGCCAAACTTACCCACCACTGACTTGAGCTAATACCTAATTCAAGTCATCTGAGAGATCCAACCAACTGTTCTCATCAGTGAGAAACATTATATAATATGTTATCTATAGCACAATATGACTGGAAGACAGTCAAGTCTTGAATCTTTTTTTTTTTTTTTTGAGACGGAGTCTCACTCTGTCGCCCAGTCTGGAGTGCACTGTTGCGATCTCCGCTCGCTGCAAGCTCCGCCTCCCAGGTTCACGCCATTCTCCTGCCTCAGCCTCCGGAGTAGCTGGGACTACAGGCGCCCACGACCACGCCCGGAGAATTTTTTGTATTTTTAGTAGAGACGCAGTTTCACCGTGTTAGCCAGGATGGTCTCGATCTCCTGACCTCGTGATCCACCCGCCTCGGCCTTCCAAAGTGCTGGGATTACAGGCGTGAGCCACCGCGCCCGGCCGAATCTCAAATCTTCAGAATGATAAACCACAAAACTCTACTTTGACACCTAATGTATACAGATGTCTGTCTGTCTACTTCCTACTGGAATCGCGATAGCTGAATTAAGATTTTTTTTTCACTCAGATCCTGTTTTCTTAAATAAGGAAAAACAATAATAAACTTACCATATTAAACAACTAAAAATAAGTTGTCCATAGATGACAAATGTGATACAATCTAGCTGTCACTAAAGGGTTAATTTTGTAAACAGAGTCAGTTAAAAAAAATAAACACAAAAAAAGCAATTTAAGATAAAAGTACTTTGGCATGGTGAGACGTTACACTCACTGGGGCCAGGAGTTCAAGGCTGTAGTTTGCTATGATCGAGCCTGTGAATAGCCACTGCACTCCAGCCTCACATCAGGAGACCCTATCTCTTTAAAAAAGAAAAAAGTGATGTCTCAAATATGGTGTTTGGGACTCACTAAAAATAACTAAATTTAAGGGGGAAAGATTAAATTGATATTATATATGCCATATGCTTGAATTCTGATTTCAGCTCAACCTTGTAATTAAATCTTTACTTTGCACCCATTAGACATTTCAGCAAACTGAAGTTCATTCAGAACAAAATCTAGAAAAAGAACAAGGTCCCAGTGCACTGAATTAGACTTTTAATATTCAAGATGTAAAATAGGCACTCTTTAAGAAATTAATTTAAGTTCTCCTCTACATTTAAAAAAAGTTTCTCTCCTACTCTCTCCTACTCGTGAACTAATTCAGAACTTTACATTTCCATTATACAGCATATATGATTTCTGCTTTATTACCTGATATCTGTTTAGTATTCACAACATATATGTATCTCCATTAAGCCCAGAATTCTTTGACAGATGGTCTCACCCAAAGAACACATACTTGATTACTTCAACTTAGTTTGCAGAAATTAAAAAATCAGTAAATTATGTTACAGACTATAGTATTTTGAGTATTAAAATCACTTCTAAAGAACACCATCACAACAGAACACTACTTAAGTGCCTGTTAAATTCTAGTTGTTGGTGCAAAGACCCCAAGGGTCAAAGTAAATTAAGAATCGGGTTGACATGGTCTAAGAAAGTGAATAAATGTGTAAGTGATCTTCCTGGTGCATCATATTCTACACTAAAAATTCACTATTTATACTTCATTTCTGAAACTCAATGTCAAAGAGAAGATTAAAAATCTGGGGGCTGGGCACAGTGGCTCATGCCTGTCATCACAGCACTTTGGGAGGCATGGGTGGGTAGATCCCTGAGCTTAGGAGTTGGAAACCAGCCTGGGCAACATGGCAAAACGCCATCTCTAAAAAAAGATACAAAAATTAGCTGGGCATGGTGGCGCATGCCTGTAGTCCCAGCTACTTAGGAGGCTGGGGAGGGAGGATCGCCTGAGCCCAGCAGGTCAAGGCTGCAGTCAGCCAAGATCGTGCCACTGCACTCCAGCAGAGTAAGACCCTGCCCCATCTCTCAAAGACAAATTGACAAAACAAAACAAAACATCTGACAGTTCCTGAGTAATCGGCAGCCTATGTAAGGAACCTATTAATATTGCATATGCAATTTTTATTAACACACTTGCCAATATCCTCATTTTAGGACTAGTCTAATGTTTGTATGATGCCAGACTAATTTTGAATGTCTGAATTATTCACAATTACTAGGAAGACAAATCATTAGACTATGGATTCAGTCTACAATCTTATTCTGTATCTTTTGGCTATGTTAACTGATTAACAACTAGAGTAGGCCGGGCACGGTGGCTCATGCCTGTAATCCCAGCATTTTGGGAGGCCAAGGCGGATGGGATCACGAGGTCAGGAGTTCAAGACCAGCCTGGCCAAGACGGTGAAACCTCATCTCTACTAAAAATACAAAAACTACAGCACGCTTGTAATCCCAGCTACTCGGGAGGCGGAGGCAGGAGAATCGCTTGAACCTGGGGGGCAGAGCTTGCAGTGAGCCAAGATCGCGCCACTGCACTCCAGCCTGGGTGACAGAGCGAGACTCTGTCTCAAAAACAAAACAAAACAAAACGAAAAACTAGAATAAAGAAAACAGTTCCCTGTCCGTATCAAACCAATCAGAACCAATATAAGAAAATGTTCTTCCACCAAAATAGAGATTTGATATGGCTGACCAGATAATACATTTCTCTTCCTGGCCCTAATCTGGAACTTAATTTGGTTGTGACTTTGATTTCTGACATTTACAAAATGACATTCAGTCCTTTATGACCCATTAACTTCTCTTATGTTGAAATTCCTTTGCAGGAGTTTCCAAATGTGTTAAAGTACAGCATTTGGAGGAGAAGCAATGTTTGCCTCCTGGACTCAAGCGATCCTCCCACCTCAGCCTCCTGAGTAGCTGGAACCACAGGTGCACACCACCACTCCCAGTTATATTTGTAGAGATGAGGTCTCCCCATGTTGCCCAGGCTCATGACAAGGAATACTGCATGCCAATAATGGATGCCAGCTGAGTGTCCTCTAATTCAACTGGATTCTGACACTGTACTTGGAGATTATACAGCCCAGAGGCTGAAGGCTCAGTACCACAAAACTCCCCCCAACTTTAGATGTCAATCACAAGCCCCACGTTGTAGCCTGTGCTTCTGACCAACTGGCTACCATTCCCCCCACCCCTTACTTCGTTTTGATTCATTGCTGGAGCACCTTCAGAGAACTCAGAGAAATAATTGCTTACATTCACCCATTTATTTTAAAGGATACTACAAAGGACACACAGATGAACAGCCAGATGGAAGAGATGCACGGGGTGAGGTGTGGTTGAAGAGAAAAGGAGATTCCATGCTCTTCCCTGGCATCCGACCCTCCAGGAACCTCCTTGTGTTCAGCTATCTGGAAGTTCCCAAAACGCAGTCCTTCAGGGTTGTTAAGAAAGCTTCATTATGCAGGTATCATTGATCATTAGTTTATCAACTCAAACTTCAGCTCTTGGAGGTTGGGGAGGGTGACTGAAAGTCCTAACCCTCTAATCACATGGTAGGTTACCCAGCCACCAGTCATCTCATTAGCATGTAAGACCTTCTTAGCACTGGAGAGTCCAAGGATTTTAGGAGCTAAATATCAGGAAATGTATACATCAGGAAGACCAAATAGATTCCACAATATTGCATGACCATTTTCTTGGAGTCAAGATATTTGTTCTTCCTTAAAACTTCGATGTTTCGAAATATCCAAGGTATCCACATAAGGTTAAAAATAAACTTTTCACCACTCCACTTGTCACTTAAAATCATCCAACATTTTAACATTTCATCAAATCTCTGTATCTATACAATAGTGCCCATCTCTTCATGTTTTTAAGAGCCCTGTACTCACACTATTCCTAGTGAATGGACAGCAAGAGATATTATCCCTTCTTACAATTATGCTCTGTACATAATGAGATAGCAAGCCAAAGATAAAGCCAGGATTAGAAGTACTTTCTTAAATTGAGAGCTTATCAGAAGGTAAAGCTGGCTAACATGATTACCTATGTAATAGCACCAGACCTTCTCACTTAGAAATTCAAGACATCCCCAACCACTGAGAAAGGGTATGGGAGTTGAAAACAGCCACATTATATGCATGACTTGTATAACTTAAAGATGGCCAAGTTCATATTAAACTAAGTCATTGAATTTTATATCACTTTCTAACAAGTAATAATAGAACCATGACAAAACATACAAAACACAGAAGTTTTCTCCTTGACTTGGTGCAAATTCAATCCAATTACTCCACAGACCTCTTTTAGTCACTCAAATTTTGATTTTTCATTTCCTCAGTCGTACATAAGGACAAACGCAAATTATATACAGAAGGCAGCACATTTAGCCTTATTATCTCAAACTCATTCCTAAGTAAGTACATCTGCCTGGATCGTGAGGCCTCCATCAGAGGTTAAATGCAAGCCCTAGCTGGAAAGTTACTGGAAGGGCATGTGTCCTACCTGCCTTTCTCTCTCTCATCCCAGATTTTCATCTCCCCAATGTCACCACATTAGGAATGTTTTGCATATAAATCAAAACGAAGCCCCAGAGAGCCCTTGGTAGGAATATCTGGACTTGTGTTTTAGAAATAGTTTTGTCAGCCGGGCACAGTGGCTCACACCTGTAATCCCAGCACGTTGGGTGGCCGAGGTGGGCGGGTCACAAGGTCAGGAGCTCGAGACCAGCCTGAACAACACGGTGAAACCTGTCTCTACTAAAAATACAAAAATTAGCCAGGTATGCTGGTGCACACCTGTAATCCAGCTACTCAGGAGGCTGAGGCAGGAGAACTGCTTGAACCCGTGAGGCAGAGGTTGCAGTGAGCCGAGATCACACCATTGTACTCCAGCCTGGGCAACAGAGCAAGACTCTGTCTCAAAAAAAAAAAAAAAAAAAAGAAAAGAAAAAAGAAATAGTTTTGTCACATACACATCTGTGATCCTCTCACTCTGCACGCCACTGCCTCTCTGAAAGAACGAACATACCACACACACACGCACACACGATGGAAAAGATACAGCCACCAAGCAATCACATACATCTTTTAAAAAGAAATAGGCAATTTCATGATTCTACTGTACCCTGGATCCATCAGGCTCTATCTAGGGAGTGTTATTTTTAAAATATGTACAGGCTTGTTTAGGTCCTCAGTAAGATTATGGAAGCGTTTTGCTCCCTAAGGAAAACGAAATTTGACATATAAGACTGGAGTTTTACACCTCTATAATTCATCTTTGGTAACCATGCCCATTTGATTTATAAATAATCTAAAAATATGGATTTTTAAGGAGCAGTGTATTTACCTTAGTCCACCTCATCTTTTTCTTTTCAGGAATGTTATCATAAAAATGTGTGCTGATTACTTCCTTGTATCTGAGCTTTGAGCAACTTACAAGGCAGACAGTGGACCCAAAACACAGGTTGGTTGTTTTAGGGGAAAAAAAAAAAAAAAAGCTGGCTTTTAATCTGGATTTAAGTCTTGGCCCTGACTCCAAAGCAAGCCAGTTTATGTCCCTGTCTTCTGTTGCCAGATCTGTAGAAACTAGAATGGCATTCTCCACTGAGAAACCACAAACTAGTTTCCTTAGACCATTTGTCTTCCTTTTTTTTGGAGACAGGGTCTCACTGTCGTCCAGGCTGGAGTGCAGTGGTCAGGTCTCTGCTCACTGTACCTATGCCTCCTGGGTTCAAGCGATCCTCCCGCCTCCGCCTCCCGAGTAGCTGGGACTACAGGCATGCGCCACCACGCCCAGCTAATTTTTCCTATTTTTAGTAGAGACAGCATTTTGCCATGCTGCCCAGGCTAACATCAAGTGATCCGTCCACCTCAGCCTCCCAAAGTGCTGGGGTTACAGGCATGAGCCACCGCGCCTGGCCCTCCTTAAACCATTAGTTTTCAAAACGTATTTGAAGTTCCTCAGAGGTGCGCCAGTATTTGAGAGGAGGTTAAGATTTCAATAAGAGCAAATGAGATTTTAAAATCTTTTTTGTAGATGGGGGTTCTATCCCATCTAAATTTTGCTTTAAGAAAAGGGTTACTGCCCTTGCCGTTTTTTTAAACCCAAGTAAAAACGCATACCCTTTACTTTGTTACAGGGGTGTTATAATTTCAAGTTGTCTTTTAAGGATGAGACAACTTTCATTGTTACAAAACAAGTAGGTTGGGAGTGATCAAGGAGAGGGAGGTTTGCTCCTTCATTTAACAAAGAAACAAGACCAGAGAGCTCTTTCCTCACTGGGAGTTAGAAATGACCACAGACGCTAAGAACAGAAAGCAAGACACGAAGACTAAGAAAGGTCCTAGGAGCTACGATCTCTCATTTAGAAACTCCAGATAGAATTTTAAAGAAAAAAGAAAAAAACAATATATTTCTAAAATTCAAATAATATAAGTCGGAGTAAAAAACAAACAAACAAACCTACTTAGCACAACATAAAAATATGCTGGTTACTCATCGTAGAGATTTTAAAGAATCAGGAGGTGAGGCAGATCCTATTTTTGTTCCTTCATTTAGTGGATCTGAGTCACGGCTGTTCCAATGATTTTCCTGATGAAACAAAATACGTATTTGTTCTATCAACAAAGGGCTACCCTAGGAAACTCATCTCTACTGCAGTAAGAAGGGTCTCATAGGTATTTTTTGTGGTTCTAATGGGTACTGAGAAAATCCTTATGTGATTTAATATACTCTTAAAAGGACTGTCTAATACCAAAACATGTACTAATATCCAGTGGCCTTTCTCTCTGTATACTGGTTTAATTATAACATTCTGCATCAAATCCTTTCAGAAACCCATGAGCAGAAGTAGTTACAAGTAAAATGATATGATACCTGAGAATTATTTTAAAATGCTTCAGAAAAGAAAATGGGGCAGGGGGAGGTGCTGAAACAAGAACAGCAAAATGTGGTCAATTTTTGAAGCTGGATGATGTATACGTTTGAAATTTAAATAATAAGTTTTAAAATCTTCTTGGAGAGTTGGCAGATCATATACTACACACAAATATTGGTTATAAGAATCAAAATATGGGATTAAACTAAGGGACTGAAACTACTTATAGAATGTCATTCTCAAGCCAGGCACAGTGGCTGACACCTATAATCCCGGCACTTTGGGAGATTTCTTGAGCCCAGGAGTTCAACACTAGCCTGGCCAACACGGCGAAACTCTGTCTCTACAAAAAAAAAAAAAAAAAATTAGCCAGGCGTGGTGGTCCTCTCCTGTAGTCCTAGCTACTTAGGAGGTTGAAGTGGGAAGATCACTTGAGACAAGGAGGTTAAGGCTACAGTGAGCCATGATGACTCCACGGCACTCCATTCCGGGTGACTGAGAGACAGCCTGTCTCAGAAAAAAAAATCCTCCTGCAAATATTCCGTTGGTGGATAGTTTTCAATGTATACAATACAGTCAGTACCTGTTACTCAATATTTATCCATTGCAAACACAACACAGAAACCTAAGGAACTCAAAAAGCAAACTGACATTTGTTGGTCAAAGAAGAGGAAAAAGAGGGCTTTCTTCGATATTGTTGTCTACTTTCTCGGCAAGCAATAAAGTGTTTGCAGTTTTATGTAGACTGGCGGGGGGGGGATTGTGACATTACACTTTCGTATATATCAAGTTACTCTGATACATGATTTTAGGTGGAGTCTGCGTATTTTAATGTGGTAGAAAGGGCTGATTAGTATCTTGAACTGCAGAGGCTACAAAAAAACAATGATGCAATGTTACGTAAGGGATAAGAAATAAGTAAATAAGCAAAAAAAAAAAAAAAAAGTAAATTTAAAAGTTTGTTAATGCGCAAAACCAAGTAACTGGAGAGAAAGGGACAGAAGAGTCAAAGAGTCAAGGTCCCCAGACCTAGAGTGAGAAGGTACATTATCGTGTGCATACCTTAATCTCAGATACAAGCTTATTATCAAATAATTGTGCAAAAAAATCATCTGTTACCTTGTGAAGGATAGAAAGGGTTATTTCTTCCAAACCTCAAAATGTGGTCCACAGATAAGGTAAGGTTACCTTAGTGGTTCTCCAATTTTAACTTGCACCAGACTCTACTCAAAGTTTCGTTAAACAGATCTCTGGGCCCACTCCCAGACAACAGTTTGAGAACTATGTGTTTATACTATGGCTAATTCTTGCAAATCATCTGATTTTCAAACCAGTCACAATTTTTTGAAACTCCCTACACATTCTATGAGAAACACCTTATTAAAAAGAATTTTCAACCGGGCGCGGTGACTCACGCCTGTAATCCCAGCACTTTGGGAGGCTGAGGCAGGTAGATCACGAGGTCAAGAGATCAAGACCATCCTGGCCAACATGATGAAACCTCATCTCTACTAAAAATACAGAAATTAGCTGGGCGTGGTGGCACACACCTGTAGTCCCAGCTACTCAGGAGGCTGAGGCAGGAGAATCGCTTGAAGGATGCAGTGAGCCGAGATCACGCCACTGCACTCCAGCCTGGCAACAGAGTGAGACTCCGCCTCAAAAAAAAAAAAAAAAAAATTTTTTTCTGGCAAAGTAAGAGTATTTTACAAAGAGAACAATCACACTGGTTAGAGAATTGCACTGCATGGATGACCAAATTAAATAGTTAACGCCAAATAATTTGCAAACTTCATCCCTACTTTGGTCATGATAAGTAACATTGTACTTTTGAAAGATATTAATGTCTGAGAACAGAGTTTCATCTTACCCAAATACAGACTAAAAACAATGCCGACTTCACAGTACTCACTTACATAGTTGATAAACGGAACCAACAAATCCTCTAATTGGTCCATTTGAATCTGGGGAAAAGTTGGCTCCAATCAGCAACTGTGGAATGATTCCTGAGATCAACAAACTGTTAACTGCAGTGGCCACAACTTGATCCAGGCCAGAGCTTCCATCCTTGGGAGGGTTAGTCAACAGCATGTGGGCACTAACCCAACTTCCACCAGACACAGCAAGGCTGTGCTATTTAGGCGTGGATCACACGCCCACTGCACCAACTTCTAAGCTAACAATGGACAACCACAGCCTCCGGAACTCTGTCTTGGGTAGAGTAAATCAATTTCCTTTTGTAGGATTTTCTTGGCACAAAGCCAAGTGTCAGGGGTTGTAGAGAAGGAACTGGTGGCCCAACTTCCATCCAAGGTTGACCAGTGGTTTAATCCCTTCTCTAAATCAGGCCTCTGGCAAAACAGCTAGAATCAAGAGGCCAATTCATATTTAACAAATTCAAAGTCTATCACATCTGTATCAGGATTAGAATAGTTTAAGTAATCAACGTAGGAACTTGTTAGGCAAGAAGATAACTGAACGAACATCTTTAAAAATTCTGGTTTTTTAACAAAAGGCATCTACGTTATTTTCTCACGGAAGTTTTGGTACTGGTGTTAATTCATAGACTCTCCCTTAAACTCAAATAAATTATCTATTGAAAGAATGGCAAAAAGTACTGCCAAACATCATGGATTGGTTGGGCTAAATGTTCTGAAGTTTTTTTCCAACGTTAACACAGCCGGATTATAAGAAACAATTCATTTAATGGAGCATTCTGGAGGAGTAAAGGCAGAGGATTTGGAATGAGATTGCATAGGTTTAAATTCTAACACTAACTGTAATTCTGGCCAAAAGGTTATGATTTGGGGTCCTCATCCATAAAATGGAGTATCTACCTCATGGAGTCAGTGTGACAATTAAATAAGCACATAAATTTCTCAACATGATGCCCGGCACCTAGTCAACACTCAAAATAGAGGAATGCTAATAATGATGACATGCAAATCTGATATTGCAAATACCAACGCAAACAGTCTAATGAAAACTTTCTAAATTTTATGTCATTGGTTCATTATTTAAGCTTCTGAGGTTTGTACAAGCACAAATTAACTCAAATGTTACTTAACGTTTTAGATTTACTATAAACACCCTGACGATGTATTTTACAATTTCTTGATTTTTCCCTACAGTTTGGGCACAGCCTTATTATGACAGAAAAGAAAGCAACAAACTCAAAGGAAAGGCTTTTCCCTAGACTGCTTTTAATTTTCTATTAACTGCCCAATTTTGAAAAATAGATCTACAAAACAGGGTTCTGGATGACTGAGTTCTTTTACTTTGGTGACAAGAGCTGATGCTGAAGGAGAAGACAGATGATTAAGAAATTTACATTCTGTCATTTACAAACACGGGTATGAACATGAAGAGAGCCTCTGAAAACATCTGGCAAACAGAAGACACTATGAGCCAATCAATCACCAATGCTGGCTTAGTAGTCGTATTAATAAATATTTGCTAAGTATATACTATGTTCTCTGGGCTGTATTATTTCTTTTAAGCCTCACAACAACCCTAAGTTGGGTACTTTTCTATTGGTTCCAGTTTACAAATGAAGAAACTGGGAAGAGTAAGGGGAGTTTTCAAAAAGAAATAATATCAACAGTTATTACATCAAGGGTTTCACAAATGAAGCATTCAAATATTCAGAAAGGCAATGAATTGCTTTGCTAGACCTGTGGAAGGCCCTCAACCTGCACAGGTAGCCAACACCTGGTAGATACCCAATTACATCCAGTTAGGTCACCTCTGCATGGCTGCAAGGAGCCAGGGACATGTGTGGTGCCTAGCCACACTACACACATAACCTGGGGACCATGCAGCAAGATGAAAGAATAAGAAACAGTATCCAGAATCCAGATGTTAGATCTCAGGGGTAGGGTATGCACAAGGAGTATTTGCACCATTTAAGGTGATAACGCTGCTGTCTCATGGCAACATGCTAGGCAGTATAAGAGGCTTGGTAAATATCCACTGGACCTTCCCTAGGCTTAGCACAACCCATCCTGGATGGAGAAAATATCAAAGGCACCAATCTGAGCATGTTGTGGAACCAGAGAGACTTAAGAGGCTGCACCACCACATAGCCCTCCCTTGATCTTTCTAGGCTCTGCTAAGAATGTTGCTGCTGGCTTACTGCAGAAACTAACACTTACTCAAAGATGGTGCATCCTGTGCTTATTTTCACCAAGCCTCATATCCCCTTCTCTGCCAGACCATTTTAATACTATTAGATAGGCCAGGTGCAGTGGCTCACGCTTGTAATCCCAGCACTTTGGGAGGCCGAGGCGGGCGGATCACAAGGTCAGGAGATCGAGACCACGGTGAAACTCCGTCTCTACTAAAAAATACAAAAAATTACCCGGGCGTGGTGGCGGGCGCCTGTAGTCCCAGCTACTCGGAGAGGCTGAGGCAGGAGAATGGCGTGAACCCGGGAGGCAGAGCTTGCAGTGAGCCAAGATTGCACCACTGCACTCCAGCCTGGGCAACAGAGCAAGACTCCGTCTCAAAAAAAAAAAAAAAAATACTATTAGATGCTCCCCTATTCAAAATTAAGACAGTGTCACTGGGGCCAGGCACGGTGGTTGATGTCTATAATTCCAGCACTTTGGGAGATAGAGGTCGGAGGCTCTCCTGAGGCCAGGAGTTCAAGACCAGCCTGGGCAACACAGCAAGACCCCACCTCTACAAAAAATGTTTAAAATTGCTGGGCCTGGTAGTGCAAACCTGTAGTCCCAGCTACTCAGGAGGCTGAGGTGGCGGCATCGCTTGAGCCCAGGAAACTGAGGCTGCAGTGAGCACTCTAGCCTCAGCTCCACTGCACTCTAGCCTCAGCTCCACTGCACTCTAGCCTCAGCTCCACTGCACTCTAGCCTCAGCAACAGACTGAGATCCTGTCTCGAAAAAAAAGTAAAGAAAAAGTGAAAAAAAAAAAAAATAGTGTCACTCGGCATCACTTAAGAAAATTAATAAAAATAGGTCCTACCTGTATTTCAGAGATCAGTAAAACTTATGTTGAAATGGTCAATACTAGATTTTTATAAAAAGATGTCGAATTTTTAAAAACTCATTCAAGTTATAAGAAATTTTAGAATCTTTATTCCGTGTCAAAGATAGGCATTAGAAAAATTCAGTATTACTTTACTTTCCATAATTGTCAACTTCTATAAACAATGTGGTGGAGTGGGAATTAAAATCTGGTAACAGTTTTGATCCATAAAATGAGTGGGAAAATCAATTTTAAAGCAGAAAAAAATGCTTCAAGTTAAACACTTACTATTAAATATTTAAACAAAAAATGTAATAAAGATACCTTCGAAACTGGCTGGGTGTGATGGCTCATGCCTATAATCCTAATATGTTGGGAGGCCAAGGAAGGAGGATCACTTGAGCCTAGGAGTTTGAGACCAGCCTAGGTAACATAGCAAGACCCAGTCTTAAAAAATAATGATGATGAAGTTTTGATAATCAAAAGTTATTATCCCTTTGGCTTTACCATAGAATTACAGAGAGGTGTCCTGGTTAGGTCACTTCTTTTATTTTTCCCTAGCTTTACTGAAGTATAATTGGCAAAAATTATTTATATTCAATGTATGCAACGTGATATTTTGATATATGTATACACTGTGAAATTATTATCACAATCAAGCTAATTAACATATCCATCACCTCAGAGTTACTTTTTTTGTTGTGTGTGGTAAGAATATTTAACATTTACTCTCGTGGCCATTTTCAAGTATACAATTCACTATTAATAACTACAGTCACTGTGCTGTATTATTAATAACTACACTATTAATAACTACAGTCACTATGCTGTGTATAATTAATATGCACATTAGGTATTAATCTCATAACTGCAAGTTTGTACCCTTTGACCAACATCACCTCACTTCTCCCACATCCAAACCCTGGTACCACCACCCTTCTACTCTTGTTTCCATGAGTTTGCATTTTTTAGGTTCCACATATAAATGAAATCATGCAGTATTTGTTTTTCTGTGTCTGGCTTATTTCACTGAGCTTAAGGCCCTAAGTACCAGGGGCCTGGATTCCAACCTCACCCCTATTGTTTATTGCTACTTGGGTCAAATTATGTAGCCTTCCTGTATTAATCCGTCTCATGCTGCTAATGAAGACATATCCAAGACTGAGTAATTTATAAAAGAAACAGGTTGAACTGACTCACAGTTCAGCATGGCTGGGGAGGCCTCAGGAATCTTACAATCAGGGTAGATGGGGAGGCAAACACGTCCTTCTTCACATGCTGGCAGGAAGGAGAAGTGCCAAGCAAAAGGGGGGAGAGTCCCTTATAAAATCATCAGTTCTGGTGAGAACTAACTCACTATTACGAGAACAGGATGGGGGAAACCGCCTCCATGATTCAGTTATCTCCACCTGGTTCCGCCCACGACACATGGGGATTATGGGAACTACAATTCAAGATGAGATGCAGGTGGGGACACAGCCAAACCACATCACTCACTGCACCTCATTTTGTTTATATTTCATTTTGAGATAGTATTTGCTCTGCCTTTCTGATAAAGCTATGAAGAATACCAAGTTAGTACCTGGTTTCACATATGGTTTATAATACATTATTCCCAATACAATCTCAATTTACTGTTTTTTATATAGCCTATTACTACATAAATATTTTATACCTTAAGCAATGTGGATTTTCTTATAATCTCCTAAATAGTTATAGAAACATTAGTTATTGGTTTAGGAAAGGCTACACTCAATCTTAAATTTAAAAGTCAGTTACAATTTCCATTAAAAGAAAATACAAAATAAGCTACAGATGTCTTATCATGGTCAATTCTCTTGAACAACTTTCTGGGTTAAAATGTAGAAAATATAACAGATCTCAGTATACAATTCAGTCGGAGAAAGAACAGTTCCACTAAACTGCTTTCTTCGGACTTACCATGAGAATTCCATAGTTAGCATTAATGTCAACTTGAAAAATGATATTACAAGCACCAACGTTAGAAATTTTAGATTGAGGGAGTTGCTCCTTGATGTTCAATGTGCTGAACAAAGTAAAGCAAATGGGCCTGAAGTAATAATTTATGCTTCCAATACTTTCAAAAGCAAGTTTTGATATAAGAATCAGTTGCCCATGAAAATAGATGAAATTCACTGAAATGACCTAAGTTTTATAATACAATAAAACTCGTTCTTTTCAACTTTATAAAAGTAATGTTCCCCTGAAGAACAGCTGGGAGGATTCTAGATATCACATCAAAATACGTGCCTTCGTAACATTAGAGATGTTTTACGTGGAATGGGATGGCTTGCCTGTGGGATGAAGCCTCTGGGGAGAACTATCAAAAGCTGGTTGACTACCTACCAGGAATGGCAGAACCAAGGATTCCTACATCCAAGATGTGCAAGGAGGGAGCAACCTCTAAGGCAGTGATCGCTAACCTTTTTGGCACCAGGGACTGGTTTTGTGGAAGACCATTTATCCATGGGGTGTTGGGGGTGGGACGGGATGAGACTGGATGGGATGGGATGGTTTTGGGATGAAACTCTTTCACCTCAGATCATCAGACATTAGATTCTCACAAGGACCGAACCAGGCCACCTGGATCCCTCCCATGTGCAGCTCACAATAGGGTTCGTGCTCCTGTGACAATCTACTGCCAGGAAGCAGCACTCAGGCAGTAATGCTCACAGACTCACCTGCCTGCCCCTCACTTCCTGCTGTGTGGCCCGTTTCCTAGCAGGCCATGGACCAGTACCTGTCCACGGCTGGGTGTTGGGGATCCCTGCTCTAAAGTATCTGTGTACAGTTAAAAATACTCGAATAGTACAAAAGGGGATAACATACAAAGTAAATATGTACTACCTTCTCCAGTCCAATGTTCTCATTACCCAAAGTCAGATTTTGTCAGATTCACTTGAATCTGTTACTGACATAATACACATATAAATTTTCTGTGTTTTTTATATAAATTATTGTTTAATATGTGATTATACCTGTGTTCCGAAAATTTGTTTCCACTTATGTTGGTACGATTTTAGATATTTCTATACATTGGTATGGTTATGCCTACTTTTAATGTATCAGCATAATATTCTACCGTATAAGAGTTTTTAAAAGGCTTGTTTTAGTTGATACAAATAATGCTCTCATAACACCCTCATCTGTGTGCATTTATACAATATACTATGAACTAATTAGTTCCTAGAATTCCTAGCTCAAGGGATATGTACATAAAATTTTAAATGACTGATCTCAAAAATTTCTGTATCAGCTGGGTGCAGTGGCTCACGCCTGTAATGGGGAGATCACTTGAGGTCAGGAGTTCTAGACCAGCCTAGCCAACATGGTGACTGCTTCTACTAAAAATACAAAAAATGAGTCAGGCGTGGTGGCGCACACCTGTAATCCCAGCTACTCGGGAGGCTGAGGCAGAAGAATCACATGAACCTGGGAGGCAGAGGTTGCAGAGTCCAGACTGTGCCACTGTACTCCAAGCAAAGAAGTATCTGTTACCAATTGCCAGTAGACGAAAATGCCAATCTGGCAAGTCTTTTTAGTCTTTGCCAATCAGGGTTTTAAAAAACAATGTTATATCACTGTTTAATTTGCATTTCCCTGACGACTAATGAGATTGAGCATATCTTCATAGGTTTATTGGCTATGTATTTTTTCCTGTGTACTATAAAATTCTTTGCCTTTTTTGTCCATGTCTAATAGAGTTTGGTTAGACATCCACACTGAAATATTTATGCATAAAATTATATAAGTGAAATTATTTCAAAGTAACCCAGTGAGGGAAAAGATAATTGAGCAGGTTGAGAAAGCGGGATTCAGACAAAACAAGATTGGGTGAGAGCTGATCATTGCTGAGGATTCAGCGCACTATTCTCTCTTGTGTACGTTTAATTCTTTTCATAGTAAGTTTTCAAAAATGTTCATTTTTCTCTGAAGATGTTCATATTTAGTATTTCTTATTGATTTGTAAGAACACTTCATGGAATAAAAAAGTTTGCCTTTTGTAACTGACAAACTGTACTAGGTACATAATACTTAGGTAATCCAGTATTGTTACTGGGTAAATACCCACCTTCCTTCTATGTACAGTTAGATATCCCAACACCATTAACTAAATAATCCATCTTTCCCCTTCTGAAGTAAAAAGATACTTTTATCTTGCACTAATTTCCAATATATGCACAACTTTATTTCTAGACTTCCAGTTTGCCCCATTGACCTATCTATGCACGCGATGTGCAGTTTTAATTTCTATATCTTTACATTTTGCTTCTGGTTTTTTATTGGCTATTCTTACCTAATGGTTTTTCTCAGATGACTTTTATAATAATTGTATTAATTTTCATGACTTTTATAATAATTGTGTTAATTTTCCTAAGTACCTACTACACTTACAAATACCCCTCCCTACAGAACTGCTTCCCGAAGACAGAGAGCCTGCTTTTCTCTTTCACACTGGTATGTTTTTATGTTTCTACCTAGGGTCTCATCTGTTGCAGGCAAGCTCAGGATTCACTTGACATGCTGATAGCATATAATGTTAAAGAATTCTTTTCTCAGTGTAAAAAATATTTAGCTACTGTGGAAGGTCAAACTGCTAAAACCGACTGGTGTAACATTTGAATGCTGCCCTTTATATAAGCTTTATTTTTATAAATAAGCTTCTGACTAGAAAGTCAGTAAAAGAGCATGATATAATCAGTCTGAAGCCCAGTGTTTTAAATATAATACACTAATTTTAGACCCAAGTATTTTAGTTTTGCTTTATTGGTCTACAGTTTCTTAGGAAGATGTAACTTCTTAGAAGAAAAAAAAATCTTTTAAATGGCTCGATCAATTTATTAGAAATAAGCAGCAAAGAGCATCTGTTTCCACAGAGCAACTGTTAAGTTAATCCCCATTAAGTTGGCCTCAAAGCACCTGGATGCAGCTACAGGCTGTTGGTGTGATAGGATCACACAGGCGAACAGCTGATAGGGCCTTACACACGCCAGGCTAATCAAAACATCAAAAAAAAAAAAAAAAAAAAAAACCCTGAAGTCTCTTGGAAGGACTGAAAAATCCAATCCCTTCCCATCCCCCCAAAAAATCCCTCCCAAAACAGACTATTCCATTCAATTCAGATTTTGTGAATTAATGAAATTTAAGAGCCACCTGAAACCACCAAAGATACACAGTGATTTTCTCCTGAATCTAATGTCCAAATGACACAGGTAGAAAAATGCGCTGATAAAATGTTAACAAAAATGCACGTCTAATACTTAGAGCTACATGTGAGCAGGTTTTAGGAGAAGGATATTGACTCTCCCTGAGGCATGAGCATTACCCACCATTTCAGGTGGAGAAGCCACAAACCCCTTCAAAAAGCTCTCTCAATTACCCACTTCCCAGTCCCCTCTGATATGTGGTAAACAATTATTTCAATGAGGTTGGCAGAGATTTTTCAAAGCTAGCAGGCAGGCATTTTGCAGCTATCTCCAGCTGGTCCAAGCAGCCAAGGCTGTCTGTCACCAGTGCCTGGTCACCACTGAAAACACAAGGAGGGGCAGGACTAGGGCAGGAGAGTAGATGGAGAGAGCTGTGTCCTGGACCAACATTCTTGAGATTCCTTTGCTAGTGTTTTTTCTTCAGGGTTCACTGAGACGAGGAAGGTCAGATGGGGAGGGACAAAACCCAAGGAAATGAGGCTTATTTCAAATTCTAACAACTTGACCACAAACAAAATGTATGCAGAGTTACAAATAAGTTATTCTGTTTTCAGGCATCAAAAATGTTATCAATGAAATGTTGAGATGCTAAAGCAGTGAAATGTGAAACTAAGCACTGTCACAGGCAACTGGGCCTCTCCCCTGGCCTAGCCCCAGGAGGGATAAAGGGTGGTTGATATGAACTCTAAGGACTGTTCTGAAGGGCCCAAGAGATGTTACAAAGAGGCTCAAAAATAAAAATCAGAACCATTTTTCCCTCATTCATCCAGGGCCTACTCCTGGCCACGTTCTGTGCTTTGTACCTTATTCAATTTAATTCAATTTTTCTCCTAAGCAATCTACAGATACTTTGTAGATGTGGAAATTGGTTTAGGGAAGCTTATATCATTTTCTTGTAGTCATATTTCTAGTAAATTGAAAGAGTTGTGACTCAGATCCAAGGTCTGAGTGACTCCAACATCCACCCTCAGAACTTCCTTTACTTGGGATTGAGAAAAAGGGAAATACTGGAACTGGGAGGGGGAGACAAGACACCAAGTAGAGATATCAGCACTCAGAACTTCCTGCAGGAGAGGGTGAAAGAAGCTGGCAGCCAGGAACTGAGGGCCTAACTGATTACTTTAGTATCTTACCAATCAATTGCATTCCAAGGCTTGCTTACTTAGGAGGCTAACTGCTTAGTCCAAGAGGAAACACTGGCTGAACTCTGATTTCTTTTGCTGGAGGCAGTAAAGATAAGTGGTTAAGAGTACAGACAATGAAGACACAGTTAAAACCCAGTCCACTGGCCACTCCCTCCCAACTGGGGATAACAGTAGGTACCTCACAGGCTGCTGAAAAGAAAAAATTAAGTGAAAGCACTTTTCAACAAGGCCTGGTTCACAGAATGAGCTATATACAGTACCTGGTAATTAGTATTACTATTGCCACAACCAAGGAGGCCTCTCAGCAAACTATTTTTACATATGCCAGAAATACAGTTATTTATTCCAGACTAATAAACCACAAATAATATGGCACGGTTGACCACCAGGTTACTGATGCAATTTCTTTCCACTGGAACCAAAAAGAAAACCACCACCAAATCTGAACTAAGTATAATACAGTAATTCTCCCTGTCTAAAATTTTAAAATACAGAAGAAAAGATGAATTGCTATATACTCTAAACGCTCTTTTAAATGTTTGGAGTACAGAATGTCTTTCATGAAATCATCTTGATTAAAATGTACATTCTTTTCCAAGAAGGGAGTAAACTGAGTATGGAAGATCCTTACCATTAGTTTTTATAAATGATTGACCAATGGGAATCATCACTGAAAAATTGCATACAATTTTTGGAATGTATGCAAATTGATGGAATGTGTGTAAGCTCATGTGCTTCTTCCAACACCCCAGCACGCTCCCACCTCACAGCCTTTACACTGTATTGTTCTCTCCAGCTTTAATACTTGTAGAAAAGGGAAAAAAAAACTTTTTTTCTCTACCTTGCTATGTTCGGCACCTGAGGCCTTGCCAATTAAACTGACGAGACAGATTCGCAGGGGAAACACATAAATTTTATTTAATGTTAATATTTTTACATGAGGGAAGGGAGAGGAGGCAGCTCCACAGAAAAGCAAAAACCCAAAAGAAGCAGTTAGGCCTGAGAGCATACATACGGTTTTAACGAAGAGCAATAAACTGTGGAAAAGTCGCAAGACAAAGGAGAGGGGAGTTAAAGGAGAGGGGAGTTAGGGCTTCTAGGGGAAGTGTGGGAAGGTACATATATGGGGGAAACTAATAGAAGGTAAGGGTTATTTCAATAAGGTTTGTTTCTGCAGACGATGGTGCCACCTCTAGTGGTCTCTCTAGGGATGGAGAGGGGAAGGAGGATACCTTCACACAGCAAAATTTTTATAAAAAGGGGGTAAAGCTTGTCCTGGGTCTGCTATTTCTCGATTGTCTTCAGCTCAAATTAGTACTTATGCCAAAATGGCATATTTGGGGGTAGCATATTCTGACCCCCTTCATACCCTTCCAGACTGTGTCTCTATCCAGCTCCTCACTGGCTTAATTCTTCTTTGTAGCACTGACCACCAACTGGCACAGAATATACTGATTGACATATCTAGATAGATAGATAGATAGATAGATAGATAGATAGATAGATAGATAGTAGATAGATAGATAGATAGATAGATAGATAGATAGATAGATAGATAGATAGATTGATTGATTTGCTCTCTGCCCCACCCAACGAAGTATAAGCTCTGTGAGATCAGGAAGCTGGCCTCTTTCATGGTTGTATCCCAATGCTTGGGATAGTGTTGGTGTTCAATTAATGCACTGAATAAATGAATGGATTTCCTTATTATATCAATATTTTCTTACAATTAGAATTTCTGTGATGTTGATAGTATAAGAATTTGTTTTTCTTAGTTTTCAACAGTACCAACATTTACTCATTACGTAGTTACAGTACTGTATTTTTTTAAAGTAAACAATAAACAACACTGTCTTTGCTCCAAAAACCTATAATGTGAAATATAATATAAAACTGGACGACTGACCACAGAAACAGCAGTTAATAATCAAAATTACATGTGTCTGGCAGAATGGACTCCACGACCTTACATACGGTTCTATAACAGCAGCATTTCATTACAATTTGCTAAATTTGAAGGTAAATACTGTCTCTTTTGTGGTCAAAGATTCTTATATCTTTGGAAACTTGACAGAATTAATGTTTTTGACTTGTTTTTCACCACATAGCATCAGGAGAGACTTTAACAGCAGTGAAGTGGGAAGGAGGACGCTTTATTTATATCTGTGTAATCATGTAACCCACTTCGTGCTCCCACTGAATGGCTCCAGTAAACTGAAATCACAATTTGACTAATACCTACATTCCAGCTCCAGCTACATTTGCCTGTCAAATGCAACAACTTACAGTTAAGCTTCTGCCTACACAAGCAATCACAGAACCATTAAATAAGAGGATTGCTTGGTTGAACTACTAGATCAGCTTTTCCTTATTTTGCTAATCTGTATGGTGTACGTTCATTACATTTTTTTTTTTTTTTTAAGTTAAAGACCACCATGTGTAACACTACTTGATAACAGCAATTTATAGCAGTGGTCCCCAACCCTTCTGGCACCAGGGAACGGTTTGATGAAAGACAATTTTGTGGTTTGGTTTCGGGATGAAACTGCTCCACCTCAGATCATCAGGCATTAGATTCTAATAAGGAGTGTGCAACCCAGCTCTCACTTTCTTACACGCAGTTCACAATAGGGTTTGCGCTCATATGAGCATCTAATGCCCTGCTGATGTGACAAGAGGCACAGCTCAGGCAGTAACACTCACTCACCCACTGCTCACCTCCTGCTGTGCAGCAAAGTTCCTAACACACCACAGACCGGTACCAGTCCATGGCCCAGGGGTTGGGGACTCCTGATTTAGAACATTAAAATAAATAATAAATAATTAAAATATTACCTGATATTTGGCAAACAATCCCACTCTAAGTCACTACTTCCGGCCTATGTTCAGGCTAGAAATGCCAAATAAAAAAGCACATGTCCGTCCAGGCGCGGTAGCTCACACCTGTAATCCCAACACTTTGGGAGGCCGAAGCGGGTGGATCATGAGGTCAGGGGATTGAGACCATCCTGGCCAACATGGTGAAACCCCGTCTCTACTAAAAATACAAAACAAAAACAAAATTAGCCGGGCGTGGTGGCAGGCACCTGTAGTCCCAGCTATTCGGGAGGCTGAGGCGGGAGAATGGCGTGAACCCGGGCGGTGGAGCTTGCAGTGAGCCGAGATCGCCCCACTGCACTCCAGCCTGGGTGACAGCAAGACTCCATATCCAAAAAAAAAAAAAATGGGCCAAAGATCTGAATAGACAATTCTAAAAAGCAAATGTACAAACAAAGAAAACAAAACAAAAGCACATGTCCACAACTACATAGGTCCAGTTTCCCTAAACAGATTTACCCATTCAATAAACATTACATGTACAAAGAACTTAAAATAGTATGAGATTTAATGTTAAGAAATAAAATGTAGGATACAAAATGTAATCTATAGCATAATCTCAAAATGGTTTAGAAAATGACATAATACAGACATTTGTGGGTGGTAGGATTACGTATATTTTAAAATATTTTTAAATATATTTTTCAAAAGCTTCCTATAATGAAGGTAATTCTTTCCCAATGCAAAATCTAGCTTAAACATAGTTTAAAAAAAAAATTATTCTCTCTCAGAATGTAAACTAGTACCACCTCTATGGAAAACATTATGGAGTTTTTGTTTGTTTGTTCGTTTTTCGTGAGACGCAGTTTCACTCTTGTCACCCAGGCTGGAGTGCAGTGGCATGAGCTCGGCCACGAGCTGGGAATACAGGTGCCTGCCACCACGACCAGTTAATTTTTTGTATTTTTAGTAGAGACAGGGTTTCACCATGTTAGCTAGGATGGTCTCGATCTCCTGACCTTGTGATCCGCCCACCTCAGCCACCCAAAGTGCTGGGATTACAGGCGTGAGCCACCGCGCCCGGCACATTATGGAGATTTCCTAAAGAGTTAAAAGTAGATCTACCATTTGATCCAGCAATCTTACTACTGGGTATCTACCCAGACAAAAAGAAGTCATTGTATGAAAAAGACACTTGTACACATATGTTTACAGGACCACAATTCACAAATGCAAAGATGCAGAACCAACCTAAGTGGCCATCGACTAATGAGAGGATAAAGAAGATGTGGCATATATATACCACGGAATACTACTCAGCCATTACAAGGAACAAAAATGTCTTTTGCAACAACTTGGATAGAGCTGGAGGCCATTATCCTAAGTAAAGTAATACAGAAATTGGAAAACCAAAAACCATATGTGGTTTTACCTTGTAAGTGGGAGCTAAGCTAGGAATAAGCAAAGGCATACAGAGGGATATAATGGACTTTAGAGACTCACAAGGAGGAGGGTAATAGGGGGGCTAGGGATAAAAAAAAAAAAAACTATACATTAGGTACAAGGTACCCTACTTAAGTGCACTAAAATCTCAGAATTCACCACTATGTAATTCAACCAAGTAACAAAAAACCACTTGTACCCCAAAAGCTACTGAAATAAAAATTATTCTCTTAAAATTTTTAAGCCCTAAACCTCAGTTCCTATTGTTTGTATTTACTAAGAAAAAAAAACAGAAAACACTGTTTTAAAAATGGTGAATTTTTTTAAGTTTAAAGGTGTATAAGATAGCTGACTAAGGAAATGCAGATACCCCTGTACCTTGTTGTTGTTTTAATTTTTTAAAAAATATAGAGATGGGATCTCCTTATGTTGCCCAGGCTTGTCTCGAACTCCTGACCTCAAGCAATCCTCCAACCTCAGACTCTCAAAGTTTTGGGACTACAGGCAACAGTCACCATGCCCAGCCAATATCCTTGTACTTTTAACTCATTCCTACAAGCCATGAATCCTCTAAGCATTGTCCCAGACACAGCATTGGCAAACTTCAAACATTTTCATCAGAATATAAAGAAACACAGGGCATGCTTAACTTCAAGGTTGATATTTCCTTTGTGAGTAAAGCCTTGCCACAGTGAGAAGTCCTGAGGATCAAACAGGAAAACTTTAAGTTTAATTAAATCTAAAAATCATTAAACCTAAGTTATATGACTAAGCAAGCTCTCTTCAAAGCACTCAGTCAACATCCATGCTGGTAAATATTTCAGGAATGAAATGAAAAATAACTTTCAATTCTAAAAATTCATCCATCATGCATGCTTCACGTTATAAAACAAGTATGTTACAAAAATGAGTTCACAACAAAAGAACACCAATCCCACTTCTCCAACCCTCCATGTCAGGCAGTAAGCTTTCCACATTTGCTTACATTCTGAAAATAACTATTTTACATGCCAGGAATACACTAGGCTTAAGCTGTCAAAAAGTATCATACTTTAAGTGTAACTGGGTAAGAACTATGGGCACACACACAATAAGCCTTCCAAAACAAGGGGAGGTAAATGAAATCTTAACATCTGTGTTTCCAGAAGCCCAGAAATGAAGTGCAATTCCTTATAATATGTACATGTTTACATACCCATACAGACAATAAAATGTGTAAGGTAATGACATGTCCATCTCCCCCCTTCCTTTTAGTGGGCATCTGACATTTCAGGGTTCAGAATCACATATCCTGGGTCCCAAAAGTTCCCCCCATTCCTATTCCAACAGTGCTCACAACAGAAAAAGATGAACTGATCACTGGACCCTACATCATCTCATATATGTATAATACTAGTCCACAGGGAGGTTGTAGATATGCCTGGTAATTCTATTCATCCTACCCCACAAGTTTTGTCCAAATCAGGCCATGCCTTCAAGTGGGCCAGACTGTCTTCAAGCTCCTGGCTTAATATTTAACTGATAGCAACAACCTAACATTAGTACCTTAGTAATTAAAGGGGATGCAGCAACATGGAGCAGAAAAAGTGATGAAGAAAGAGATTAGAAGTTAGAGGACAGGGATTGGGCTCTTGATTCCTAAAACGTGAGTGATTTTGAACAACTCAACATCTCCAGATACTACTTTCTTCATCTGTAAAGTGGAGAAGCTTAAAAAGGAGGTCTGATAGATTCTACCTGTTCCAGAAACTATGATTCTCTTCCTAGACAGCTGCAGGTTGAAGAGACTCTCCTAGAGCTGCACTGTCCAATACAGTAGCCACTAGCCATCTGTGGCTACTAAGTACTTGACATGCAGCTGGTCTGAATTAAAATATGTGAAATATGTAACCAGGCGCGGTGGCTCACGACTGTAATCCTGGCACTTTGGGAGGCCAAAGCGGGCAAGTCACTTGAGGTCAGGAGTTCAAGACCAGCCTGGCCAACATGGTGAAATCTCATCCCTACCAAAAATAAAAAAATTAGCTGGGTGTGATGGTGCACGCCTGTAATCCCAGCTACTCAGGAGGCTGACGCAGGAAAATTGCTTGAACCCAGGAGGTGGAGGTTGCAGTGAGCCAAGATGACGCCACTGCACTCTAGCCTGGGTGACCGACTGAGTGAGACTCCGTCTCAAAAAAAAGTAATAATAAAATAAAAAATAAATATGTGAAATGTGAAAATTTTGAAGACATAATATGAAAAAATAATGTATTTCATAAATAGCTTTTATACTGACCACCTGTTGAAATAACATTTTGAATTTAGTGACAGACTAAAATTAATTTCATCTGCTTATTTTTTTATGTGGCTACTAGAAAAGTTTAAATTAGATCTAACAGTCCCATTATACCTCTACTGGATACTTCTGCTTTAAAGTCAGTCCTGGGCATGCATGAAGCCCAGAGGAATTCACAGATGAAACGAGCCCAGGAATCTGTATGGAATACAGACCTGGAGGTTACCATTTCCATATTAAATGTATAAAGGGCTGAATGTATAAAGGGCTGTTTTAAAACCATGCTTCTGTTTTCTTATCTTGTGCACCAACAATAAATCAACAGCAAATATCATTGGGTCTAAAAATAATTGATATCCGGCCGGGCGCGGTGGCTCACGCCTGTAATCCCAGCACTTTGGGAGGCCGAGACGGGCGGATCACGAGGTCAGGAGATCGAGACCATCCTGGCTAACATGATGAAACCCCGTCTCTACTAAAAATACAAAAAAAGTTTGCCGGGTGTGGTGGCGGAAGCCTGTAGTCCCAGCTACTCGGGAGGCTGAGAGAGGAGAATGGCGTGAACCCAGGAGGCGGAGCTTGCAGTGAGCCAAGACCGCGCCACTGCACTCCAGCCCGGACAACAGAGCGAGACTTCATCTCAAAAAAAAAAAAGATATCACTTCATTTACGCTATGACTGAATCCTAATTATCAACTGTAGGCCTTAACGATAATCCTAAGTGGATGTGCCTTCATGCAGGCACTTGTAGCCTATTTTGTTTTCTTTGAATTGAATGTATAAAGTAATAATTTATCTTACTTCATAAAAAGATTATAATCTCCCATTTTTTAAAACACATTTGATATTAGTAGGAATAACTAAAATGAACTCATATGAATAGACCACATTTTTATTTCATTGATATCTAACTAGGAAGGTTGCAACTAATTTTTGCAATCTGTATCAATTTGTTTAATATATTTTAAATGATCAAAGAAGCAGAGATAGTTTCTAGAGAGCTTATCTACTTAAAAATACAACAGATATTAATCAATAAAATATTAATAAGATTCAGGTGAGTCGAGAGTGAGTACTCAAGTTCTCTTTTCTCACAACATATTCTTGGAGTGCCAACTTTTTCAGTTCAATGATTTTATGCAAAGGTATACATCTAACTGCCTGCAAAATAAACTACTGACATTTTAAATCAGATAAAGCAAACAAACAGCCCCCAGCTCTACAATCCAAAGCCGGCAAAGGCCACCCATTTCAGACTGGGTTTGAAGCATAGCCAGTTATGATAGCTCAAATATTTTCAGATGTATGAAAGCAGAACAGAATTCAGAAAGATACACTCTTTGGCAGACAATTTTTTAGAACCAAGTTTCTCAAATTATATAATACAAACTATATGACTATTAAAAAATTATGCATGAATTAAAGGAGATTTACTTAATTTTCAAATTCTAATATAATTAAAATTTTCAAACTTACCTACATAGGCTTTCACGGCTGAAAAAAAGTATAATTCAAAAATATGAGCAATGTGATATGACAGAAATATACATTCAAACACATCTGATTACTACTCTTTCTAATTTTTCATAAATCAACAACTATTTGAGACACGCACAAATTTTCATGTGTTTTTCTGAAGGTGGTATCCAGAAGTGATAATTTTCCTGACAGTTTAACATTTTTTAAAGAAGACATCCCAAGATTTAAATAATCTAGCTTTTTGATTACTCTCTTTTTTTGAGACAGAGTCTGGCTCTGTTGCCCAGGCTGGAATGCAATGGTATGATCTCGGCTCACTGCAACCTCCGCCTCCTGGGTTCAAGCAATTCTCCTGTCTTAGCCTCCCGAGTAACTGAGACTACAGGCATGCACCACCACGCTCGGCTGATTTTTGTATTTTTTGTGAGATGGGGTTTCACCATGTTGGCCAGGCTGGCCTTGAATTCCTGACCTCAAGTGATCCACCCATCTCAGTCTCCGGAAGTGCTGGGATTACAGGTGTGAGCCACTGTGCCCGGCCTTTTTGATCACTCTTAAAACTGCGGGATCAAAATGAAATGTTAGAAAGTAAAACCAACAGCAGAAAATAAAACCAAGAGCAGCTTCTGAGGAATCATATTTTAGACATTTCTTTAAGACAGATCCTGTAATATGTCAAACTATTGGAACATATTTAAACTAAATATTTAAGTGAAGACAAAATCCCTACTACAAAACCTCCAAATACTCCCTAACAATGATGATTCTATCAGGCCTACTCAGAACTACAGGTTTTCCCCACATCTTGATTTCAAAGCTTACTTTCTGTGACATATCTTCATGTAATCACTTTCGGAATAATTGAAATGAACAAGAAAATAGGTAAGGAATTAAAATAAATTTTAAAATGGCAGTCCCATTCTTGCTGACATAAATTTATTAAGATCAATGTTCCTTTTTGCATAGATCTTCCCATTCTGTTTCAGTAACACCAGCAAGCATAAACAGATTTGAAAAGCTACGCAGCCACAGAAAGCACGTTCAGCATGACAGACAGATCTAGCTCAAAAGAGGTGCTCAGTATCCAGCTCTTTTCTAAAAACCTCAAAGCTTGTTTTGTCTGCTGTTGCTTTCAAAGAACAAGCACAACAAAATTGCTTTGAGGAAGTCTCTAGATCAAACGAAAGATGGTTAACCAACAGGGAGAGTAAACTGACTGCCCCTGCTGTCCACACAGGGCCACAGAAATCATTGCTTTGTTCCATCACTCTGGTTGGAAGGCCTTCCCAGGAATGCAAGTCTGAACCATCTAGAGTTCTCTCAGCCAGAATGAAGGCTCAGCTCTTGGATGTTTCTACCATAAAAATGAGAAAGCATTTCCTACCTCTTCCTCTGTCACTCCACAAAGATGTGCTTCCTGTGTGGCTGGCTAGCAGATAAGGGAAGGTAAGCAAATCCCAAAAGCCTAATCGCTCACGGAGAATCTTTGCTTTGGTTCAGAACGTTAAGTCTACCCATTTTCCTCTATCCCTTTATGGTACTGTATTTCTTCTACATCCCAGAATGCCAGTTGCCACCCAATATCCTACCTCTCCTTTATCCTTAAGAAGAGAGCCGGAAATGTTATTTCTGATAGCAATGCTCCCAGCTAACAGAGCACATTTACATGCTCCCTTGCGTCGAGGTGTCACTATCTGGCCCATGAGATTAAGCAGACCTTGAAAATGACTTCTACAAAAGCTCCTAAACCTAACTGAACCATGATCATCAATGGCTCGTCCCCATTTTAGGAACGTTTAAAAGTACTCCATCGCTAAGAAAATGAAGTTCAAACTCATTAAGGGTCTCCAAAATTTATAATTTCACACTGTCTCTCTCACTTATATAGCCCTGGGCTTCCTCCTTTGAAACTCTACACCTTCGCTGTTTTTTTCTGTCTGGGAAGCCCTCCCCACCCCAGTTCACCTTCAGGCATCCTTGAAACCTGGTTCAAATGCTGCCCGCCTTCTCTGGGAAGAGTTTGTACCTCCTCTATTACAGCCTTTGGCGCACTGTACCTAATTATTTCTCCGCCTCTCTCTTCCTCCACTGGACTGCGGAATTCCTCAAGGCACAGACTGAGCTACCTTTCTATTTACTCACAGCACCACCCAGATTCTAGATCTCCTGTCATAACTGAAACACAGAATCCATGCAGTATATGTCCATAAAATGAATGATAATTTCAAAAATTCAAAATGAGAGAAACAATAAGATAGTAAATTCTTTTTTTTGAGACAGAGTCTCGCTCTGTCGCCCAGGTTGGAGTGCAGTGGCGCGATGGCTCACTGCAAGCTCCGCCTCCCAGGTTAACGCCATTCTCCTGACTTAGTCCTGTAGCTGGGACTACAGGCGCCTGTCGCCACGCCCGGCTAATTTGTTGTATTTTTAGTGGAGACGGGGTTTCACCGTGTTAGCCAGGATGGACTCGATCTCCTGACCTCGTGATCCGCCCGCATCGGCCTCCCAAAGTGCTCGGATTACAGGCGTGAGCCACCGCACCAGGTCATAAATTAATAATTTTTTAAACATCTTAACTCCAAATAACTGTCAACATCACAGAAGTCAATCACAAATGCCCTGAGAAAACTTGCAGTAGAAACATAACGGTGAATGCACAATCCAAATATTCAGTTAAACATTCTGCATTAAACCTTCCTCCTCATCTGCGCACAGAAGAATCACGGGCTTAGGCTTGGCTTTCAACCTCTGATAGAAATGAGCAAACCAGCAATGAAGTCAACCCGCCAGATTGCTTTGTAAATCTAAATAACTTCACATGTGATAATAAACTCTAAGAATGCATCCAATGTCTTTTTCTCTGCAACAAAAAGACACTAATAGGCCGGGCGCGGTGGCTCACGCCTGTAATCCCAGCACTTTGGGAGGCCGAGGTGGGCGGATCACGAGGTCAGGAGATCGAGACCATCTTGGCTAACACGGTGAAACCCCGTCTCTACTAAAGATACAAAAATTAGCCGGGCGCGGTGGCAGGCGCCTGTAGTCCCAGCTACGCGGGAGGCTGAGGCAGGAGAATGGCGTGAACCCCGGGGGGGCGGAGCCTGCAGTGAGCCGAGATCGCGCCACTGCACTCCAGCCTGGGTGAAAGAGCGAGACTCCGTCTCAAAAAAAAAAAAAAAAAAAAAGACACTAATATTTTTTCTCATCTCATCGGCTATTTATTAAATCAATAAACACAATTAAAAACACAGGCGCATAAGAAATACTCTCAATAAACTGAAGGGATGCTTCCCATCTGTGTCCCTACAATATGACCCAGAAAATTCACAATGATATAAATTTAACCTTTGAGTTTAGCTCACAAAAGTGAAGTGAAATATCCAAATAGCAAATACGACGAAAGGAACTACCAAGAAACAAGGAAAGTCAGCCTCCAATTTTGTACATTTAGGTATACCCTCTCTGCCACCACAACATTCATTATGTTTGTCCAGGACAGCTCTAATGGCCATGCTGATTGATACTCAGTGTTAAGGCCACCTCTGTTCAACAGACTTTGCTTCTACTCTGTTTCAGCCGAACACTCACATGGCTACTCTATCATCACCTGGAAATCTCCCAGCTTCCCTCAGGAATTCCCCCCTCTCCTATTTCACTGAACAAGCAGGAACAAGTGATTCCAAAATTGCAATTTTGTCTCAAATGTACTCTTAAAAGTGAAACCCTCCACAATTCAACTAGCAGCAGTTCTGTAAGCTGCCTTTACATTCAAACACCCTATGGGTTAGCCAAGAACGCCCCTCCACAACAACCATAGAATTTTTATATTCGGTTTACTTCTGTTGGATTTAAATTTTCTGCATTCTGCGGTATAAGAGGATTTAACACTTGACACAAAACATTCAAAATAAGATTGAGAAAACACTGGCAAGATACAAGGCTAATCATAATGACCTCAATTAGATTTTCAATGCCTGTCAAGTTAATGGTATATAGTAGTATTGGCTTCAAGCCCTTCAAATTGAAAAATACAATTCTTTTAGATAACAGAGGTAATAGAATTCAATACATTTTTTTTAAAGGACCAATTTTGATCCTCGTCACACTAAACACTAGCTGTAAAATGGCCAAAAAAGGAGCCAAAAAAAAAAAAAAAAAAAAACACAAAAGACAATGACAGGGAAATTTTCATTTTGATGCCACTAAATTTAATTCCAATACACATTTTCTTTCCAAACTCTACTATCTTCTTCACACAAAATTATGTCTAGGCACCCTCCATTGAAAGTGTCCCAATCAATCAGGGCATGGATGAAATATTTCAAGAATGAGGCATTTTTTTTTTTTTTTGCAGGCCAACTGAATTTCTGAAATACGGTTGCAAACGACTGAACATGATATATTGACAGTATTTATACATGAAACTTTTTCACAATAAAATGTTCCAAAAAGAGGCTGAAAAAAGGAATCTTATTTAAAAGGCTTTAATCTTCTTTCTATGCTTGTTCACAATTTCTTAAACATAAGAGAAGGTCGCACAGCTGTTCGAATCTTCAATCTGAACGTAATTCTTTATCACAACACAAAATTTCTAGAGTAGTCATTTATTGAGTACATACAAAATGTAAGGCATTATCATGAGTGATCAAATTACTGTATAGAAAAGTGTGTGATCACAATCAATACTAACTTCTCTCCCCCACCACTTGTTTTCAACATTTAATCATCTAAAGTAGATCTCTTGTCTACAATTATTCTTTTACATTACAGTAAATATATAGTTCCTTCCCCCAGATATCTAAGTTTACCTTCACGTAGTGAAATGATCAGAGAACTTTGACAATATTACAGAAACTATTGCATTCACAACACACATCCTTCTGCGTAGCATTCTCTTATATTCCTTACCCAACTTAATTTTGTCCAAGTCACTTCCTTCCTCCTTTTTATTCTGTCTACCCTCTTGGGGGCAAGGACCTCGAAAATATTTGTGAAATGAAAGAGTGAACCTTTCTTGGTTGTACCCCTAAGAATCTAGGTTTCTTTGTGTATGAAAATAAGCTAATTTCTACAGAAATTTGGTTTTCATTTTAAATTGCTAATCAATTAAATACGTAAGTATCTATGATGAATTATTCTTAGAATAATTTGTCTGCACATTTTCACATTTCTATGGGAGTTTCTTAGGTATTCTTCAGTTATATCGTCAAACTAATTTACTGTAATGACAAAATTATATTTGTGTTAAACCATAATAAGCAATTGAGAGCATCAGGATGGAGAATATTTGCTATTACATATGACTTTTCGTATGATGGGTTTTAATGTTAGTCTCTGAAGACTTAAGCTAAGACTTGAAAAACTTTGCATCAGTTTTAAAGGCTTAATCTTTGAGTAGATGAGGATTTTTTTGAAAGATGAAAAAAATCAATAAATACGGTTAAGAAACAGTGCTTATCCATCTTTATTCTATGAGCCTATCAATTCAATTATAAACAAAATAACTGAGTAATGATATTTATAAAAACAACGTTGGCCAGGCACAATAGCTCACACCTGTAATCTAGTACTTTGGAAGGCCGAGGCAGGAGGATCGCTTGAGCCCAGGAGTTCAAGATCAGCCCAGGTAACATAGTGGGGACTCCATCTCTACAAAACATTTAAGAAATTAGTCAGATGTGGTGGCACATGCCTGTAGTCCCAGCTACTCTGCAGGCTGGGGCAGGAAGATGGCTTCAGCCCAGGAGGCCAAGGCTGCAGATCACACCACTGCACTTCAGCCTGGGTGAGAGTGAGGACTCGTCCCGAAAACAAACAAAACCAAACACAGTATCAATATGCTTTTGAAAATTCATCCAATAGTAGGAGTAGATATAACAAGTCCTTTTTTCAAGATGAATCAACCTTTAATGGATAAAGCCATTTTCTTTACTTTCTCTTAAAAATAAAATTTATGTTGCCTCACTAATTTTACTGTGAAATAACAAGCACACACAGACAAGGAAAAACTAAACAAATGAGTTTGTAGTGACTTGGGCTGAGGGGCAGGTCTAAAACATGTAAGTCTATCTCAACAGTAGGATTCAACCTCTCATTTTTCTTCCTGTAAAATATCTCCAGGGGATCAAAATATATTAGTCATTCAAGGTTTGAAATTTAGCAAAGCAACAAGAGTAATAATGCATTTCTTCACTTAATACAAATGACTTTTCTTTATGCAACAGATCTCTTATTCTCATAAGTATCCTTTATGGCTGAAAAGTAATTTATCAGTCTCTATCATCTAGGATGCCTTACATTTTTCAATGAAGATAGTATGTGGCTTTCTGGAAGCTAATGAAAGCCAAATTATTAAATAAGAGACAAATTATTAGATTCTCTCAAAAAAGAATCAGACAAAAAAAAAAAAATTCCTATCAAAACCACCAAAAAATTGGCCAGATGCAGTGGCTCACACCTGTTATCCCAGCACTTTGGGAGGCCTAGGTGGGTGGATCACTTGAAGTCAGGAGTTCGAGACCACCCTGGCCAATGTAGTGAAACCTTGTCTCTACTAAAAAAAAAAAATACAAAAATTAGCCAGGCATGGTGGCACATGCCTGTAAACTCAGCTATTTGGGAGGCTGAGGCACAAGAATTGCTCGAACCCAGGAAGTGGAGGTTGCAGTGAGCCAAGATCACGCCACTGCACTCCAGCCTGAGTGACACAGTGGAACTCAAGTCTCAAAAAAAAAAAAAAAAAAGTCACCAAAAAACAAAAGAAGTGACAATCATTCTTGTTGAATCAGATTTCTCATAAGAAAACCTTCCGACTTTGTGAAGAAAAAAAGAGAGGAACCATCTGGAAATTAGGAGATTCAAACACTGTTTTGGGTCCATCATTAATAAGACCTTAAGGAATCACTGCACTTGACATTCATCAGGATCCATTCATTTACAAAACAGGCTTGTCTTTTCCCTTTTCCAAAATGTTTGTCCTATTTTATTCCTCATCCCTGCTCATGGACCCTTCACTCCTGCTTCTGGAACCATCTTAATCACTCCTCACTGTATCTACTGTAATCAGGATGTTTTTACAAATACGGCTTCTGTCATTACACATCCTCATATGTGAACCCACTTCTTGTCTTCTTGTCTTTAGTTGGACAGGACAATTATAATTACATGAGCTGGTTAACAAAAACCCATGTAAATTCTTTGGGACTCTGCTTCTTGATTTTTCACTGTGTTAATCATCATTTAACCACAGTATCACCAGTTTCATACACTCAAGGCTTTCAAATATCCTTAGCCTACTTTTGAAGCTAAAAACCTTTTATTTTTGAGCAACATATGCTGATTTTTTAAAAAATATATATAATTTCAATTAAACAGCAGATCACTATAAAGTTTTAAAGATGTAACAGCCATAACACGGCTGGTTATACAAATTCATTTTATTTTGAAACTGACTTCTTAGAGAAATGCCGCATTCTCAAGCAATCTGCTTTTTGGTTTCCCTGTCCTTGGGTGAACATAACTTCAAGCTTCCATATTAGGACCAAAATTCTTTTGCTGGCCTTTGAAATCTTCCATTTCTACCCAGATTGGCAAAGCCTGTTTATTCGTTTTGCTAGGAAAGATTCTGCTGAAAACTAAACCAAGTTCGTTCACCGTTCCTTGCACATAGCTGATAGCCAACTAATAGTTAATAATCAAGCCAGTGTATAAACTTGCTCAATATTAGACATCTATGGCAAGCTGCTAGTGTGCACAACATTAAAAATAGGTCTCTGGGAGGCCAAGGTGGGCACATCACTTGAGGTCAGGAGTTTGAGACCAGCCTGGCCAACATGGTGAAACCCCATCTCTACTTTAAAAATACAAAAATTAGCTGGGCGTGGTGGTGAGCGCCTATAATCCCAGCTACTCAGGAGGCTGAGGCAGGGGAATTGCTTGAACCCAGGAGGTGGAGGTTGCAGTGAGCCGAGATGGCGCCACTGCACTCCAGCCTGGGTGACAGAGGGAGATTCTGTCTCAAAAAAAAAAAAAAAAAGTCTACATCCATGTTATGTGGAAAAAAAGAAAAAAAAAAAAAACTAGGTATTTCCCATTTGTGTAAAACATGCTTATGCTTTTTGCACATTTCTGCACTGTTTTAAATTTTTTAATGAGCATAAATTATTTTCATTTTTCAAAAAACCAATTGAAATACACAATACATATTTAATAAATGAAATTTTATAACAGGTATTCTAAAAATTGTATCTGAGATACCATGTGCTTTTTAAATTTAGATCAAACTCATAGACAACAATCTGCCAATTTCCTGCAATAGTCTTAATTGGCCAATAAGTAATTTGTCAATAAGTGAAACATCTTATAGATTTTTAACTTTCAACTATGTGGGAAACTTACATATACCCATTGTACATCAACATCATCATCATACATAGTAGCAACTAACACACAGTGCATATGCTATGTCATCAGGTTACATATATATTAACTAACATACTGTTTCAAGCATTTAACAGATATTAATTCGATCCTCAATAACTAGAAATACTCATCCCATTTTACAAAGGAAAAAACTGAGGCACAGAAACTTGCCCATGGTCACTAGCTCAAAAGAGACAAAGACAGAATTTATGCCCATGCATTCCTGCCCTGGTCCAAACTCTCCTGATTAGTGTGCAATGCTGCTTTCTCTACATACCTGAGAAACACTCAATGACTCAATGTTATTGGCCTAACATCATGGCTGGCATCAAAATCAACATTATACATTGAGAACAACTCCGGTTCTTTCTATAGAGGTGAGATTTTTAAAAACCTCTCATCTTCCCCATTTTAACTATCTTCTTTTGTAAGATACTGTGAGTCTCACAAGGTTCAAGCTAAATCTCTATTGCATGTTTCTTCAACATGTAGCCACACAAAATAAACCTAAATAAAATGATCTCTTAGGTTTGTATTTCAGCAGATTTAATACATGTGAACCTGAGACTTCTGTGGCCCTCTTTGAATACTCAGCTAGCTAATCTATTAAGCATCCCTTTTTCATAAAGCTATTAATTAATGAACATATCCAGGCTTTTAAATTTAAATATGTGAATGTATTCCTAGAGCAAAGATTGTCCTCCAGTTTTTGCTAGACTTCTACTTCTGAAGAGGTACCAGTCAAGCATATCTATTAACCAAGATTAATCTAAAGAGGAAAATTTGCCAAACTTCTTTTTCCAAGAAAAATACTAGTGTCCTCACAGTAATGGTTATTTCTTAAGCCATCCACACTAAACTGAAGAAATAGTTACATAACATTTCCCCCTTTATTAAGCTTTTCACTTGCAAAATCAGCCTCAGGGTTTGAGTTCTGTCTGCTTTTCTTCTTACACAACAATAAAAAAAGAAATACATATTTTATTGATTAAACTTGTTACTCATTCTGGGCTGTGCTCATTCCTTCCCCTACCACCTTCTGTCTTCCCCCACCCACTCATGAGGGTGTGTGTATCTGTACACTGGCTGTGAGACCCACAGGGTGACGGCGTTTCCAAGGGTTTGCAAAAGACGGCATTTCCCATCCATACCCACTACATACATTTGCATCTGAACTCTCACTATGAAAAGGAAAATACTTTTTGGTTTCTGTTTTCTTCAGCCCTTTTCTGTCTACAAAGCCAATCTCCTCTGTTCAACTCATCGGAACATTTATACTATTTTACGGAATAGTGTTGCCTGAATGCAGAATCACAACAAAGCCAGTTGAGATCTTTAAATTAAAAAAAAAAAAAAAAAAAGACTTCATAATCAAGTATAGTCAAGTGAAACAGAGAGAGGTTGAAAACCACCAGACAAAAACAAAACACAAACAGAAAATGTGATTTTTCCCTATCCTCCTCGTTGCCATTCAGGGAATTGCTTTGTTCATCTCATACTCCCTCCATCAAGATGCTACTGAAGCTCCCTGGTCCTGCATTCAGCCCCTTACCTTTGACCTCTCAACTCCTTATTTCGAATTCCCTATCCCTGTTGAGAGTACCCTGCACCAGCATCTGTCACTCAAGCGAGAGAGAGAAAGAGAGAGAGAAAAAGAGACAGACAGAGGTGTGTGTGTGTGTGTGTGTGTGTGTGTGTGTCTGGGAGAGGCAGAGAGGAATGTAAACAAATACTGTATATGCAAAAACTTAACCTCTAATCCCCAGACCTGGGATATAAACCTGGCTGGAAATTTACTACCAGGAAATGCTCCAGGATTATCTATTATCTCATCCCATTGTTCCTACACTTTTTAAATACAGGAAGTTTTCTCTGTAACATATTTACTCAACATACTTAATCTGTATTTTCCTTTTGGTATTTTAGTACATTCCATTTTGTTTTATCATCATGTGCATGTTTTATTTACCCTGCAAACTTCCTGGGAGTAAGGGGAGGGAGGAGGGAAGGGGAGGCAATGAGGTATGCAGTCAAACTAAACCTTACATTCTGGAAGTTTTAAATTTAAAATGCATCTGTACACGTTTATCTTTACATTTGTAATTGATAGACATTTTAAAAGAAATGTATTAATGAAAGATGCTTTGTAAGATTCTCAAGGTAATACAATTTGCAGAAACAATGTACATTTCTACTGAATTTAATGCACTTCTCACTGATAGTTCAGTGGCCACGTGAAATGCAAGTACTAGCTATGCTTATTTCCAGAATGACTGACAACATTCATACAAGTATCTGTAGGAGACTCTAGTATGCAAAAAACAGTAACATAAAATAGAGATCCTCTAGCAACAAGACTTAACATAAAGATAACCTCTCCCATTCCTTCAAACCAATATTGTTGATCACATTATTTCTTTGTAATTTTTTTGAATCAGCCATTCCTCATTTAACCTCGTGAACTTGCATGTTCCTTTTCATTTCCTCAGTCAGGACCAGTATTATTCCATCTAGTAACTTCTCCGCAGTACTAATAGCCTTGCAAATGTCGTTCAGGAGCCTCTGCTGGTTACGGTGAAAAGAGAAAAGCTTCTGCAGTCTGCCAGTTATCATGGTTTCTCACCGATTAGCAAGAACCGTGACTCCTTACAGATCACCATGAAAACTGAGCTTTACTATTCTGTGTGTCGGCTTCTACCTTTAGGGAGGTACTAGTCAGTAGCAGCAGGTTTCCATAAACTATAAATTAGCACTACCACAAAGGTAAGATGATTGAGGTTAAACCCGCAACAGAGGGAAATAAAACTTAAGAGGAAGCTAGATTTAAAAATAAATAAATAAATAAATATTAGGGTAGTGAAACATCATATGGATTAGGGTTTGTTAAACTCACACCTCTATCAACATACCAGCCAAAATCATCAACCCAGATAATAACCGTGTTTCCCCCGACAGCCAAGGCCCCATTATCATTGCCCTTATTCATTTCTTTTCTACAGCCACCTGCAGCAGACCTATTTTCTAAGCTCTATAAAAGACAGTCAACTCGTAATTACATCTTTTCAGTGGACACAGAGAGAACCAGATAAACCACCCTCAAACCTCAGTAGACTGAATTACCTACCCTTCTACCAACACTTCGCAAAATGGAATAATTTGACTCTCACCTCCACCCTTTAAAGGAGTTAACAATAGCTACTGAAAAGGTCCCAAAAGATGGCAGAAAGAGCAAATTAATGCAATTAAATAGACCAAAAACTAAATTCGAATTTGCCTACATGCTTCCTCTTTTTATACAGAAAGAAATATTGCTCAACAAAGTTACATATTTAAGTTTCGACAAAAGCTTCAAAAATACGGTTATCATGCTTTTAATTCCTTAAATGTATGGTTTTTAATTTGTAGTAAGACCATTCAGGAAAACTGGAATAATTCTACAAATAAATGTAAGTCATGAGAGAAATCAGAATTCTCCAAGTGCATTTTTTTAAAACATGGAAAACGAAATTCTTTAACTCTTAAAACAACCTGTCTTAACTAGCCCTAAGGTGATTCCTGAGCCACTTGTGGGTAAAAATCAGAAGGCAAAAAAGTTCAATGACCTTGCAAATTAGAAACAAACTGTAATGGTGTGATAGTCTGTACAGCCTCAGTGGAATTACAGGAAAACATCTGTCCGGAAATTGCTTTTTTTCTTTTGGAAAATTACTAGGAGGTTGGGGGAAAAGAGGGGAAAAACGGGGAGGGAAGGTTGCAAACGTTAAGATGCCGAACAGGAACTCAACCGAAGTGAAATACAACCTCCTCTGGCCCAACTGTCATGCAAACAACTTCTAAGCATCTTTAGATGTAAAGAAAAACAGTCATTGTGCACAGGCGTTAGCTGAATGTTCGAGAGTTGGATGAATGGGGAAGACTTGTTATACACCTAGTGGTGGGTGGATTTCACTAGGCTGCAGCCTCCACACAGCTTTTCTTTGCTGCACTGCAGAGGCGCCATCTTCTCCGTCTTAATCTTCACTCAATTCAATCCTTTTATCTGCACCCTAAAAAAAAGACCCTTCGGACCCTCCCCAGCATCCTGTGCCCCCAGGGGAACTAAACCAGAGTCCCCAGAGCTGCCAGGGAAGAGGCCGCGCCTTAATCAGACAGACGCCTCCTTGGATGCACAGGACGGAGCCCGTGCCTCCCACCATCCGCCACTGCCCTTTCCAGACGCACATCCCACTCTCCACCTTATTTCCTCCCCGCCAAGGACTTTACAGCCCAGCACAAAATTAAGCCTCGGAGGTGATCCGAGGTTGGGAAGCAGAGGGGCCCCGAGGCTCTTGCCAGAGGCCCCAGCAGCGTTTCTACCCCCTCCGAGGCGGACGCGCAGCGCCGGGAAGGGAGCCGGGCGGGAGCCTCGGTGGCGCACTGACACTAACGCGGCTCGGCCCACGGCGAGGGCGGGGTGTGGCGGCTTTTGTTCCCGGGGACCTTCTGCCTCTCAGACAGAAGCTTAGGGTGCGAACGAACTCCCGGGACGTCCAGGCTTGGGGAAGGCGCGGGGTGGCTATGGGTCTCCGACCCCTCCCATTTCTTGCAACTTACACAAAAGGGAGACGCGGAAATGCACAAAGTTTGCCTGTGGAAGGCGGTGCGCGACCCCGGCGCCGGCTCGGGCTCGGGTCGCACCCAGGCGGCCCCGCCAGCAGCCGCGAAAGGAGGTTCGAGCAAGGAAGGGCGGTGGGGGTGAGAGGGAAAGGTGAAACGAGGCGGAGAACGCTGGGAAAAGCGAGGGGCCCGCAGCTTCCTGGGCTGTCCGGACTCCTCCTCCTCCCCAGGGCCCAAGAGAAAGGAAAGGGCAACGATTCCAGAGCAGAGGACTGGCTTCAGGGACGCTGCGTTTTCGGTTTTCCCCACGTGCTCCTTCCCCCTTCCCCCCTATCTGAATGTCTCTCGCCTCCCCCAGTCCCCGCTTCCAAGGCAGGGACTGAGTCGGGGTCTGGGCTCAGGGTCGCCCCCTCCCCTTCTCGCCCGGGTCTGGGGCGGAACCAGGGAGCCCAGCGCCTCGCCCGCTCCCTCTCCGCGGGCCGGAGCGCGAGTCCCTGGGGCAGGGCTGGGCAGAAAGCGGGGATGCGCTGGACGTCCGCAAGCGGGGGCGGAGAGGAGAGGGGTCCCCTTGACGGACCCCCCGCTTCTCTACATTAAAGACTTGGGTTAAGGTCTTGGGGGGGATTGGGTCCCCACCGTGCCCGCCTCCTCCCGCCTTCCGAGGCGCGGCACCCACCTCCAGCGCCCGAGCCGTCCAGGCGGCCAGCAGGAGCAGTGCCAAACCGGGCAGCATCGCGACCCTGCGCGGGGCACCGAGTGCGCTGCTGTGCGAGTGGGATCCGCCGCGTCCTTGCTCTGCCCGCGCCACCGCCGCCGACTCCGGGGGCCCCCGCGCGCTGTTCCGGGTGCTCTCGCCTACCGCTGCCGAGGAAACTGACGGAGCCGGAGCGCGGCGGCGGGGCTCAGAGCCAGGCGAGTCAGCTGATCCGGCCCACCCCGTTCGGCACCCGAGAGAGACCCCTAGCGGCGCCGCCGGGTAACTGCGCCCGCTCGCGCCGGGAGGGGCCCGCGCGCCCCGCGCCCACAGGTGCAGCGCCCTTGGCGCCGCCTGCACCGCACGCGCCCCTCTCCTCTCCCCGGCCGACGGCCCACCTGGGCTTCGTGAACAGTGGGAGGGATGAGTCTGGAGCCAGGAGAGGGACGGTGCAGGATCAGGGAAAGGTGAGTCCTAGGACGCTGGGGCTCTAGAAAAGTCGAGAGCGCTCCTGCTCGTCCCCGTGAGCTTGAATCATCCGACCCCGCAGGCCTCCCGGGGGTGTCGTATAAAGGACTGCTGCTAGGGTGCGTTTTTATCCGCATTTCGTTTTTTCTCTCGGTTTGGAGAGGTGGGGCAGGCGTTTCTGGAAGAGAATGAGAACGAGTGAAGCTTAAAGGAAACAGGATTTTCTTTGCTTGTTGAGACAGTAAAAGCCTCATTTTTTAACCCCCAACGTCAAAAGCAGCCACGAGCAACCTGGAATTTCTATCTTTAGAACGAACCGAAGGAGAAAGGCGCAGGACCTGGCGAAGAAGCGGGCAACCCATTTACTCTTCTTCTTGAAAGCAGGGTTCTGGGCTTGGGTTTTGTTTCTTTCTTATATTTTTGTTTGTTTTGGTTTTGTTTTGTTAAAGGGGGTGGTCAGTGTGGATTTTGCGGGGCGGGGGGTCTTTTTTTGTTGTTAAGCAGGGATGTAACATCCGTCTGAGTTGGGGAAGAAGGAAAAATTAGGAGAGATCATTCGTATTCGACCCCCGTAAATGAGGACTTCTGACCTCAAACGCTGCCCTTGTTCTTCATTGTGTCTGTCCTAAATTATAGAAATGAACCTTCTGCCATGCCACTTTCTCCTGGATTAAACACAAACCGTCCACTGTCCAGTTAGTGTCCAGATAGTTTAGAATGCTCTAGAGCTGCCCAGATGTATCCCCTGCTCTTGACCTGAAGTAGCATTTAGTCACCAAGCCACAGTCCACTCCACACAGGGCTTGGAGTGAAGGACTGAAGCCAGGGAGTGCTCTGGCCCTTCTGAGGGCTGCACTGCAGCCTGCCTTCTCTCCCCTGATCATTGCGCTGACAAGGGTGCCTAAGCCCGGGAAGGATGGCTCTGCCAGCGGGATATAGACTTCCTTCCTGGGATGTCATTTGTGTACCAGCTCCCCTAAATGTCGTCTTGTGTCTTTTCCCGCACTGGGCATTCAGTCTTGACCCTTGGATTACTTTTGCCCCTGAATGTCCTTTGGATGTTCTCAACAAATAAGGACAAATATTTGTCGTCATGCAGTGTTTGTTTGTACGCTTCATGTCATTTACTTCCTACAAAAGCCAAAGAGGCTGTTACTATTATTATTCCTATTTATACATCAGGAAAGTGAAGCTAATGAACTCCCAAATCTAACAGCAAGTAAGTGACGTGAAGTTGGGACAGCAACGAAAAGCCTCAAGTGACAGGACAAATCCAGTTGTTCACTTTCTACACCACATTACCACCACAATTCCCTATTTGTTCCAGGTCTGCATGAGCAAATAAGGCAAAAAAGAAGGTATCTGAATGCAAAGAGAAAAGTGGTCCAAAGCTACAAATCTTGCAGAGTCCATTGCAAAATGCAAACATGAGAGCCTTTGTTACATTATTAAGAATTTTAAGGCCGGGCCTGGTGGCTCATGGCTGTAATCCCAGCACTTTGGGAGGCCCAGGTGAGTAGATCACCTGAGGTCAAGAGTTCTAGACCAGCCTGGCCAACATGGTGAAACCCCCATCTCTACTAAAAATGCAAAAATTAGCCGAGCATGGTTACTCATGCCTGTAATCGCAGCTACTCCAGAGGCTAAGGCAGGAGAATTGCTTGAACCTGGGAGGCGGAGGTCGCAGTGAGCCAAGACTGTGCCATTGCACTCCAGCCTGGGCAACAGAGCGAGACTCCATCTAAAAAAAAAAAAAAAAAAAAATTAAGAATTTTAAGATGACAATGGCAGAGCGTTAAACGAGACTTAGGGATCCTCCCACCGCAGGGCCTGTGAGACTTCCCAGGGTTGCATGCCCATGAAGCCAGCCCTGGGAAGAAGGAGGCAGTTTTAGTTTAAAAGTGAGGGACTTTTATTTGGGAGGCTGAGGCGGGCGGATCACGAGGTCAGGAGATCGAGATCATCCTGGCCAACACGGTGAAACCCTGTCTCTACTAAAAATACAAAAAATTAGCCTGGCATTATGGCGGGCGCCTGTAGTCCCAGCTACTCGGAGAGGCTGAGTCAGGAGAATGGCGTGAACCCGGGAGGCAGAGCTTGCAGTGAGTCGAGATCGCACCACTGCACTCCAGCCTGGGCGACAGAGCGAGACTCCATCTCAAAAAAAAAAAAAAAAAAAAAAGAGTGAGGGACTTTTATTGAGCATGAAATTCAAACTTGTAGAGATGAGATCATAATCTATAAAAATTAAAGTTCTTAGATTTAGCAGTTTCTCTTTCCACTGTTGAAATTCACCACACTGACACATTCCCTGGTCAAGATGTTCCTGGGGGAAGATGATTATGCTGCTGATTGCGTCAGAATGATGGACATTGCCTGCATGTTCTCTGGTTCCTTCGCTACTCAGAGGTCCTGATGGCTTTTTGCTTTTCAGCCAGTAGCTCTGTTCTGCATTTAATGCCATTTTCTGCCCTGAGGTATCTTCCAGATCCTCCAAGCAGAAAATGCAGGAACATCCCCAGTTATAACCCTACAAAGTTGGGGAAGGAACCAACAACCACTTGTCTGCTGGAATTCCTGCAACAGCATCCCCATCCTAGTTTCAAGTGTCTCCATTTGTGAAATATTCACTGGCTCTCTAGACTGTGCATTCTATCTTTGGGCATTTCTGGTTACTAGAATGTTCTTATCCCATTTAAAGCTCACATCCCCCGCCTTTAAACTCCCACTCAGATATCCTTGTATCCCCAGTGACCAAGCAGAATGATTCTTTTCCACACTTCAGATCTTTACAAATTTGCCAGCGGTTTTCATGCTACTTCTTCCTCTAGAGTCTTCTCTTCACAAGGTAAAACAGGCACTTCCATCAACAGTTGCATAATGGCATGGTTTCCGGTTCCCTCCACACCTTGGCCATTCTCTAAATGTGTTCTGGCTTGTCTGTCTTTTTACAGTACTCGAAGCGTGCTCTGACTGCTGCAACACGGGAGATGTTGCCCACCACTCTGCCTGGAGCCTCATGTTGCATTTGACTGTTTTAGTAACCGTATCCCACTGCAGACTCCAATTGGTCCAGATACCCCGTTTCTATTTTATGCATAGTCTGCTGGGCCGCGTTTCTGTCGTCTTGTGTTTAGGCTGTTATCTGTGCCCCATAAAAACCACCAAAAGCAATCGTTAAGTCTGAGCCAGATAAGCCCTGTAGGGCTGCTGTAACTTACCATAGACTGGGTGGATCAAACACCAGAAATGTATTTCCTCACATTTCAGGAGGCTGGAAGTCTGAAATCGAGGTGTTGGCTGTGTTGTTTACTTCTGAGGCCTCTCCCCTTGGCTTGCAGATGGCCACCTTCTCCCTGTATTCTCACATGGTCTTCCCTCTGTGTCTTTCTGTGTCCTAATCTCTTCTTATAAGGACACCAGATATTGGGTTAGGATCCACGCTAATGACCTCATTTAACCTTAATTACATCTTTGACCCTATCTCCAAATATGGTCACATTTTGAGGTACAGTCGGGTTAGGACTTCAACATATGAATTTGGGGGGGTGGGGGTACATAACATGTCCTTCTTTAGAACAGTTAAGACTTATTCTATAATCCTGTCACTCATCTTTGGCCTTTATTTCCAATGACCAATAGTTCTTTCATTTTCAGTCTGAAGATCATTCAACTCAACAGAAAAAATAGAAATGGAAGAGATCTACTTTCTCTCTGTCCTGCATCAGCATTGCGTCGTGATCCCCATGCAGCTGGCTTACCCCTCCCGCAATCATCAGGCTCTGAAAAGAAAGAAAATGACCTTTTATACTTTCCTTTAGAAAATTTTGTCAAAACTTAAACATTGACATTTATTGACATTTAAAATCTGTATTAGTTTACTGCGGCTGCCATAACAAAATATCACAGACTGGGTGGCTTAAACCAAGAAATTTATTTTCTCACAGTTCCAGAAAAGTCTAAGATCAAGGTGCAGGTAGGATTGGAATCCTCAGAGGTCTCCTTGGCTTGCAGATGGCTGCACCCTTGCTAAGTCCTGACATGTTTTTTCCTCTGCACAGGTACTTCTGGTATCTCTGTGTGTCTTAATCTCCTCCTTTTATAAGAATACCAGTCAGATTATATTAGGGCCCACCCCAGTGGCCTTAATTTAATTAGCTCTTCAAAGGCCCTACCCAAATACAGTCATGTTCTAAGGTACTGGGGGTTAGGGCTTCAACATATGAATTTTGGGGGAACATCAGTCTATAACCAAACCCCTAAAATTCCCCGAAAATTATTCTCACATTTTAAGCTACTCTCGTGTCCGTCCTTGGGAGTGGATTCCTTCTACTTTTTATTCATATCCTTTTGAAATCAGAAAGCTTCCTAGGTAATTAGAATATTTCTTTAGCTGCTTCCTAGTCGAATATATGGATTACTTAGCCACTCCAGACTTCCGGTAGTGTTGGGAATTACCATGCTTTCCATGAAGATGTGACCTTGCTGGGTATCATCTATGTTGGCAGACGCAGAGATGTATTTGAGAGTTTCACATGCATCTTAACCTGTCTTTCCTCCCAGAACCGTGTGCTAACTCCTCGTCAAAGACCAGAAGTAGATCCTGAATTGTATTCATTCTCATCTCTTTCTACCTTCTCCAAGACAGAAGGACATGATTAACTTCTTTATCTCAACGTCAGCCTTCAATATCTATAGAAGTCGAAACTGTAAATAGCATTGAAGCTTTGCATAATAAAATTCTTTTCCCCAGTGATGGGCAGTTTTTCACATAGTAAGATTCTTTTAATCTTTTCTTTCTTTTTAATGAGTAGACATAAAGAAATGCTTAAATAAATATTTATTGACTAACATATCTACATTTAACTACACATACCTAACAGACCTGAATATAGGCAGAGGATGTGGCATTTTACTTACCCTTTTGTTAAAGTTGCTGCTTCATTTATTGGTCTTTACTTCACTAGTGCATCCATAAAATGTTTACATATTTTTTAAACAATAAAATACTCTTAAAATTAGTCCTTCTCTGTAATCACTACATAAAACTGCTTTAGAGACAGCCTTCAGATCAACTAAATTGTATTTTACAAACGGGCTTAGGTATTTCAGTAGTAACTCTATGGAACAACAGAATTCACTGTTTAACCAGGGACCAATATTGGCAGCTGGCTTCCATAACTTGTTTGAGGAATGTAGTAATTCCAAGGTTGCCGCAAGGACTAATGTACAAGAATATTCCTGTATTTTATGGAATAAAAAGGAAAAAGAAGAGAGGAGAAAGAAATAGATAGTGCATACCAACCCCAGAGGTAGGGAGTATGAAAAAGCAATCAAGTAGCCAGAAGATTTAATGGAGCCATGTCGGTCTTATGTAAGTTCTCTTCCTTAAAGAACTTTGGATAATAGGGCAACAATACGCTCTGGTGGAAAAGAACTCAGGCCTTGAGAAAAGCTGACCACTACAGTTTCTGAAAAATGCTCCTTCCATTAGGTGGTGTGGTGATGAATTGTAAAGGCACCCAGCACAGTGCCTGGTTTACCATAGAAATCGGTTCATTTTCTTGAGAGAACAACAATTCGCAATAGCTGTCACTTAAGTGACCAGCATAATCCTGGTTTTGAGCTTGCCAGGGGCTGCCAGTTAGCACAATGGCTGCCAACCCCGTGTTATTTATTTAGATTCCCTAAGTAATGTTTTGCTAATAAAAGCTCCAAATTTGTGAGTGATTTACTCTTGTTTTATTTATTTAATAAATCAATTAAAGTGGCACGATTTATTTATTTAATTAATTATTAGCAGTGGCACAATCTCAGCTCACTGCAACCTCTACCTCCTGGGCTCAAGTAATCCTTCACCTCAGCCTCCAGAGTAGCTGGGGCTACAGGTGCACACCACCCTGTCCAGCTAATTTGTGTACTTTTTGTAGAGATGGGGTCTTGCCATGTTATCCAGGTTGGTCTTAAACTCCTGAGCTCGTGATCCACCCTCCTTGATCTCCTAAAATGCAGGGATTATAGGCATGAGCCACTGTGCCTGGTTGATTTACTCTTATTTTAATTTTAATAAAAGCAACTCAAGGTTAGCATCATATCAGGCTACTCTCACCTGTATTCTAGTATCTCTCTTGAGTGTGGGAGTAAGGGATGGAGCTGTAGCTAGTTTGCTGAGAACTAGACACAAGCCTGACCACTCCCTAGGGCGTGTGCCTAGGATGTGAAAGACATGCCTCCTGTTTTCAGATGGCACCATGCTTGGAAAGGCTGCTTGCCAGAGGTGTTGAAAGAATGCCACTGGGCTGGTCCTGCACAATGGAAGACCACATCACATGCTGCAAGAGAGTCACTCCCCAGAGCAGCTGCAGGAAGCCACAGCTCTGTGGCCTGGGATCCTTGCCAACACTGAGTACTAGTGATAGACATTGGAGCTGAGGGGATCTTATGCTTCAAGGCAGCTGGATCTCTTTTTTACTAGTCAAATCATACCTGGGGATTGTCTTTCGTGTCCTAGAGACTTTGATGAGTAACTCGACTTTTAAAATCCAAGTGAAGCCTGTGGCCAGAGAAGCATGACTAAACCTAAAATGAATGGGAACATTACAGTCTGACAAGCCTTGAGAATTCAGATTCACATCGCCTAAAGAAACAACATCCTGAATGATGAAACGAACACACAAACCAACCAACAATTTGTGATCTGAGATACCAAAACAGACACCCCTTTATCACCTAAGGTGGACTGTAAGGTTAAGGAAACAAAGTTACCTACAGGGTTAAGGTTCGGGGACTGGCTGGCATGCCCAATTTCTCAATTTCTATGGCTCTAAACTCCCTAATAATAGGAACTATCAGACCCATCCTGTGATTTACAATCCAGACCACTACAACTCTAACTGGAATGAGGACCAGCCTTACAAACAGTCTTTTCTGATAAGCAATTGCAGACCTTAAGCCAGTTTTAGCCATTTTATTAGAGGCTGTGCACAAACTGTCTTTGGGTCCTGTAGTTCACCTTTTGATGTAAAGAGCCAAATTTTACCTCATTTTAACACTAAAACCCTGCCCCAAAGTGTACATGGGATGTCACATATATATTTACCCATTGCACATGCACTCAGCTCCCCTCATAAATATGTATATCTTTTCCTCCAAACCTGCTGAATATGTATGACTCCACTGTGTGACACAGACCCTGTGAGGCATGAAACCCCACTGTCCTTCCCCTCTTTTGAACGGAGAGCACATTCAGCATACACCCAAGACTGTGTCTTCCGGGTTTGCAAACTGATATTGCCAATAAAGCTCTCCTTTCTATTATTAACCATCACGATGGTCTTCTGGATGATAAATTCACAAAAGCACCATAATCATTCAATATACAACTTTGTCCCCGAGCAAACACACAACTTTATCCCTTAAATAACATTTTTGTCCCATGTGTGATTTATTCAGTTAAAGTAAATATAACTATTAGAAAGCAAAATGTTCAGTATTGGTAGATCAATAAAAAATTTTTATATTCTCACTTTGGGTGGGAATTAAAAAAAAACTGGTTCATTTGCTCCCCTTAAGGAGCTAATGTTTATATGAGAAAAATATCTGGGCAAGAAAAAGAAAAGGCACAGTGAAAAAAAGTACATCAGTAAATACAATTTAGTGTAAAGCATTTGTGCACATATATGTGAATTCATCAGAAGAAAATTAAGGATCAGGCCTGGTGACTTGTGCCTATAATCCCAGCATTTTGGGAGGCCAAGGTAGGAGGACCACTTGAGCCTAGGACCACTTGAGCCAGGAGGACCACTTGAGCCTACAAAAAATAAAATACATTTTTAAACATTTAAAAATTTTGGCCAGGCATGATGGCTCACACCTGTATTCTCAGCACTTTGGGAGGTCGAGGTAGGTGGGTTACTTGAGGTCAGGCGTGATGCTGGGCACCTGTAATCCCAGCTACTCAGGAGGCTGAGGCAGGAGAATTGCTTGAACCTGGGAAGTGGAGGTTGCAGTGAGCCGAGATTGCGTCACTGCACTCCAGCCTGGGCGACAGAGCAAGACTCCATCTGAAAAAAAAATAAAATAAATTAAACAAATAAAAAATTTTAAAAAGGAAAATGAGAGTTACAGACCTGTAGCGTTGGAAGGGTGAATAAAGGACATTCAGAGGAGGTGTTTTGTCTTTGTTTTTTTCAGGGTATTTGATAACAACCATTAAGAAAGAAGAAAAGGAGGATGTTCGAAGGAGAAACCATGTAAATACATCACGAGTGTTCATGATGGGAGCGGTAAGTGGGAGTTAGCTATAGGAAGAGGTTTTTTTGTTTGTTTTTTTTTTGAGATTGAGTCTCACTCTGTCACCCAGGCTGGAGTGCGGTGGTGTGATCTCAGCTCACTGCAGCCTCTGCCCCCCCGGGTTCAAGTGATTCTCCTGCCTCAGCCTCCCGAGTAGCTGGGATTACAGGCACGCACCACCGCGTCCGACTAATTTTTGTATTTTTTAGTAGAGACAGGGCTTCACCATGTTGGCCAGGCTGGTCTTGAACTCTTGACCTCAAGTGATCTGCCTGCCTCAGCCACCTAAAGTGTTGGAATTACAGGCATGAGCCAGCACACCCGGCCAGGAAGAGGTCTTAATGTTAGAAGAGCTGAGGAATTTAGGTCAGATGGAATGGGCAGCAGTGGGCAACTACTCACTGCAGATTTCCCAATCATGATCTGACATTTTAACATTTCTAGAGGTTTGTCCATGGGGAAAGTATAGGGAGATTCAGAGGATGAAAAAGTTGAGATTGGGAAGAAAAGGAAGAAGAATGTGCCAGAGTTTCCAGGAATGACCATAGGTGGGGTCTGTGAAAAGTTTGTGAAAAAATCACACAAGGACACCTTATTACTAATAAGGATGCCTAAGGATTACAGTGCGTCAAGCTGAGGACATATACAGGCAGGATCTCTGAATACTCATGAGTTGTATTGGGTTAGCATTGCATGTCACAAATGAAGAGGTGAAAGAGTAAGGGGAGGAGAAGGGAGGGTTTGTACCCAGTTCTGTCTTACCTGGACACCTTTAGTGACAATGCTGAACTGCAAAGGAGAAAAAGTGATTTGAAAACTTTTTTTTTTTTTTTTTTTTGAGACAGAGTCTCAGTCTCGCTGTCTTGCCTAGGCTGGAGTGCAGTGGTGTGATCTTGGCTCACTGCAACCTCTGCCTCCAGAACTCAAGCTATCCTCCTGCCTCAGCCTCCTGAGTAGGGGTGGGATTGCAGGCGCACATACGCCTGGCTAATTTTTTTTTTTTTTTTTGTATTTTGTAGTTTTACTAGAGATAGGGGTTTCACCATGTTGCCTAGGCTGGTCTTGAACCCCTGGCCTCAAGTGATCCACCCGCCTCAGCCTCCCAAAGTGCTGAGATTGCAGGCATGAGCCACCGCACCCGGCCTGAAATCTTTTTTTTTAAATGAGGGAAATAATAAATTTAATGTTCATTTTGTATGTAGAAATCAGAAGTACATGCAATAGGAATTAACTTGAATATGATGTATAAAGTTTGAAGAAAAGGTGATTGACAGATGAACATTGGTGATATAACTCCAGAAGTTGCCTGTCATAACTGATGACTTATCCCCATCATATGCGCTGAAAATTACTCAGATGAAGTTAACAACCTGATACTACAAAATAAGCATATATGTTTTGTGTTTATAGGAACCTAATAGTCATTTGGAGACTTACTTAGTACTTGGGGTGTGAGCTATGGATAGCCCTGTGTATCAGGGTTTCCCAAACAAACAGAACCAATGGGATATATATATAGATATATAAAGACACTTCTTAAAGGAATTGGCTCAGGAGATTATAAAGGCCAAGAAGTCCCAACAAGTGCCCCTGCAAGCCGAAGAACCAGGAAAGCCAGTGTAATTCTTGCATCTGAGGCTGAAGGGCTGAAGAGTGGGTGCTGGTATTGAAGGCTCAAGAACCTGGAGCTCTGAAGTCAAGGGCAGGAGCAGATGATGGATGTCCCAGCTTCAGAAGCGAGAGCAAATTTGCCTTCCTCCACCTTTTTTATGATTCCTATGCTCAGTTAATTGAATGATGCCCACTCACATTAGTGAGGATGGGTTTTTGTTACCCAGCCTATTGATTCAAATGCTAATCTCTGCCAGAAATACTCTCACAGACTCGCCCAGAAATAATATTTTACGAGCTATCTGGGCATCCCTTAATCCAGGATGGGCTAAGGGACAAGTGGAAACATAAAGTAAACCACCATACCCTGTAAATATGGTATGAGAAGGGATCGAGTCATATTTCATATCAAGATTATTTTCCAATGCATAGATGCCTTGGAATAATACTTCTTATAAAATATGAATAACATTTTCTAGCACAAGTTCCAAACTGTATACCATGGAACTCTAGCTCGGTCGTATGATGCTCAGTGTTGCATGCATACCCGAAAAGAGTTCTGTAATCAAGTACATTTGAGAAATAAGAGGTTAAATAAAATTAAACAAATATCTTCACTTTAAAATGCATACAATTCTTTAAGAGGATAATCTGCATTTTGAATTTTAAAGAGGGTAGGTAGCTTCAGTATGTAGCATCACTCCCTCTCCCTATTTCTTTTTTCTTTTTCTTTTTCTCTTTTTTTTTTCTTTTTTTTAAGACATAGTCTCTCTCTGTTCCCCAGGCTGGAGTGCAGTGGCATGATCTCTGCTCACTGCAACCTCTGCCTCCAGGGATCAAGCAATTCTCATGCCTCGGCCTCCTGAGTGGCTGGGATTACAGGTGTGTGCCACCATACCTGGCTAATTTTTTTTTTGTATTTTTAGTAGAGATGGGGTTTCACCATGTTGGCCAGGCTGTTCTTGAACTCCTGACCTCAAGTGATCCACCCACCTCAGCCTCACAAAGTGCTGGGATTACATGTGCACACGACCACACCTAGCTAATTTTTGTATTTTAGAAGAGACTGGTTTTCACCGTGTTGATTGATCTCGAACTCCTGGCCTCAAGTGATCCACCCGCCTGGGTCACTCAAAGTGCTGGGATTACAGGCATGAGCCACCGTGCCTACCTGACCCTTCTCCCCATTCCTTGTTTTTGTTTGCTGCATCAACTCCTAGTGTTGCGCAAAGCATGCTTTAGGGAACGTGGTTTGGAAGCATTCTAATCAAACCCTTGGATTTTTTTAGACCCTTGTAGAAGTGAAGGTTTATAGTGTACATTTTTGTCAAAGCAGATGGGTTCTTTTCACTGAAAGTTGTTTTCACATATGACCTTGAAAATAAATTAATAAAGAAAAAAAGTAGAAATATTAGGCTGACAGACATTTTAAAGTAGGGCATAAGATGCCATAAAAAGCCTTTTGAAAGTTTAAAATAGGAGTTAAAGTGTGTGTTATATGGAAGATACCAGATTAGAGTCTCTGAATATTTATTATATAAATGTGCAAGTATATGACCAGCTTCTTCCCAGTTTGGGGGAGAAATGGGACGGCATTCAATTCACATCTGAGACTGCTTCTCTTTAAATGTTCATAAGTGGAAAGGTAGAAGGATCACTAAGTTTACAAAGACAAGTCTCAGAATAAGACTTGCGTTCACTGTATTGCCTTTAATCATCTGGTGGGAGGGCCCTCAAGAAGTGGCCAGGACCCTGTGAAGATTGGTGAAGAGTTTCAAGGAGGAGAATTGAAGGAGACAGCTATGGGATTAATTTTGAGAGATGCCTTTGCTGAAATGTCTCATAAAGTATACATGGAGAGCAAGGGCACAAGGAGACAGAGAACTCTCTTGGCCAAACAATAAATCAGAATTTCCATAGTTTTTCTCTGTTAGTCCTTATGGAAAAATTCGTCTACTGCTAATGGTGTCTAGTAGCCCTGCCAGCCCTCATTATTGTACCAAAAAGCAAAACAAGGAAAAGGTTTAGGGAGCTAAGTCTAAAATGAATATCATTTCTGTTTCCCAACAATCAGTGAAAACAGATTCTGTTACCTAAATCTTGCAGAACCAAGGGTCCTAATACCCACTTTATTCTGGTGAGTTTGTCAGTCAATAAAAAATACTAACAGGCCAGGTTCTTTTCTCAGATAAACAGTAAAATAACATGGTTATAAACAGAAAAAAAATGGTGAAAACACAAATCTTGGTGTATTAGGCCATTCTTCCATTGCCAAAAAGAAATATCTGAGACTAGGTAATTTATAAAGAAAAGAGGCTGGGTGCGGTGGCTCACACCTGTAATCCCAGCACTTTGGGAAGCTGAGGTGGACGGATAACCTTAGGTCAGGAGTTCGAGACCAGCCTAGCCAAAATGGTGAAACCTCATCTCTACTAAAAATACAAAAATTAGCTGGGTGTGGTGGCACGCACCTGTAATCCTAGCTACTCAGGAGGCTGAGGCAGGAGAATCACTTGAGCCTGGGAGCAGAGATAGTGCCACTGCACTCCAGCCTGGGCCACAGGATGAGACTCCATCTCAAAAAAAAAGAGAGAGAGATTTAATCAGCTTATGATTTTGCAGGCTTTGCAGGAAGCCTGATGCTGGCATCTGCTTGTCTTCTGGTGAGGCCTCAGGAAGCTTACAGTCGTGATGGAAGGTGAAGGGGGAGGAGGGATGTCACATGACCAGAGCAGGAACAAGAGAGAGCATGGTGCCACACACTTTTAAACAGCCAGATCTCATGAGAAGTCACTCATCACAAGGACAGCAACAAACAGATGATGCTAAACCATTCATGAGAAATCCACCCCCATGATCCAATCACCTCCTACCAGGTCCTTCCTCCAATACTGGGGATTACAATTCAACATGAGATTTGGGTGCGGATAAATATACAAACTATATCATTCTGCCCTGGCCCCTCTCAAATCTAATGTCCCTCTCTCATTTCAAAATACAATCATGCCTTCCCAACAGTCCCCAAAAGTCTTGACTTGTTCCAGCATTAACTCAAAAGTCCAAAATCCAAATTCTAAGTCCGAAGTCTCATCTGAGACTCATCTCTTTCCATCTATGAGCCTGTAAAATCAAAACAAGTTATTTACTTCCAAGATATAATGGGAGTACCAGCATTGGGTAAACATTCCCATTCCAAAAGGGAGAAATCAGCCAAAAGAAAGGGGCTATAGTCTTCATGCAATTTCAAAACCCAGCAGGGCAGTCATTAAACCTTAAAGCTCCAAAATAGTTTCCTTTAACTCCACATCCCACATCCAGGGCACACTGGAGCAATGGGTGGGCTCCCAAGACTATGGGCAGCTCTGCCTCTGTGGCTTTGCAGCTGGGTACAGCCCTCATGTCTGCTCTCACAGGTTGTTGAGTGCTGTGACTTTTCTAGGCACAAGGTGTAAGCTGCTGGTAGATCTGCCATTCTCAGGCCTAGAAGGAAGGGGCCCACTTCTCACAGCTCTGCTAGGCCATGCCCCATTGGGGACTCTGTGTGGGGTCTCCAACCTCACACTTCCCCTTGTCACTGCCCTAGTAGATGTTATCTTTGGAGGCTCTGCACCTGCAACAGGTTTCTGCCTGGGCACCCAGGCTTTCTTGTACAGCCTTGAAATCTAGGTTGAGGCTGCCAAGCATTCTTCAATCTTATATTCTGTGCACCTACATATATAACACTGTGTGGAAGCCTCCAAGTCTTATGACTTGCATTTCCAAATTGGCAGCCCAAGCTGTACCTGGGTCCCTTTGAAGCGCAGCTGGAGCTGGAGTGGCTGGGATATGGAGAGCACTGTTCCAAGGCTGTGCAGGGCAGTGGGGCCTTGGGCCTAGCCCACAAAACCATTCTTTCTTCCTAGGCCTCTGGGTCTGTAATGGAAGGGGCTGCTGCAAAGTTCTCTTAAATACCTTCAAGGCCTTTTCCCCATTTTCTTGGATATTACCATCTGGATTCTTTTTAGTTATGCAAATATCTCTAGCAAGTGGTTTGCTCTGCAACCTGCTTGGATTCTTCCCATGAAAATGGGCTTAGCTTTTCGACCACATGGCTAGGCTGCAAATTTCCCAAACTTATATGCTGTCCTTCCCTTGTAAATATGAGTTCCAGCTTTAAGTCACTTCTTTGCTCCTATATCTGAGATGGGCTGCTAGAAGCAGCCAGGTCAATTCCTAAATGTTTTGCTGCTTAGAAATTTCTTCTGCCAGATACCTAGGTCATCACTCACAGTTCAAACTTCCACACATCCCTGGGGCATGAAGAGAATGCAGCCAAGTTCTTTGCTAATGCATAGCACATGTGATCTTTGCTCCAGTTCCCAATAAGTTCCTCATTTCCATCTGAGACCTTGGCAGGCCTGGACTTCACTATTCATATTTCTGTCAGCATTTTGGTGACAACCATTTAACCAGTCTCTAAAAAATTCCAAACTTTCCCTCCTCTTCCTGTCTTCTGAGCTCTCCAAACTCTTCCAACTTCTGCCAAGTTCCAAAGTTACTTCCATATTTTCAGATATCTTTATATCAATGCCCCCATTTCTCAGTGCTAATTTTCTGTGTTATGTCATTCTTGCATTGCTGTAAAGAAATACCTGAGATGAGTAATTTGTAAAGAAAAGAGGACTATTTCCCTCACACTTCTGCAGGCTTTACATGAAGCACAGTGCTGGCATCTGCTTGACTTCTGGTGAAGCTTCAGTGAGCTTTCAATCATGGTGGAATGCAAAGGGGAAGCACACACATCACCTGGTGAAAGCATGTGATGAGCAAGAGAGAGAGAGCGGTTGGGGGTGTTGCCACACACTTTTAATGAGACCAGATCTCATGTGAACTCAGAGGGAGATCTCACTTATCACCAAGGGAATGGCCCAAGCCATTCATGAGGGATCCACCTCCATGATTCAAACACCTCCCACCAGGCCCCACCTCTAACACTGGGATTATACCTCAACATGAGATTTAGACAGGGACAAATATCCAAACTATACCACCTGGTTTTCAGGTCATTCTAGAGCACTAGCATCTACTCTGGCTTAAATCCTGAAAAATATCAAATTTATGCATTTTTGACCGACATAAGAAAACAGGTCAAAGATTTGCTTAGTCAATTGTACCATTTCTGCCTTAACTACTTGGGAGCTACTGGGAATTTTCTATTTTTAAAATCAGGTTGTGTCAAGATTGTTTGGTGTTTCTCTTTTTTCTTTTTTTTTTTTTTTTGAGATGGAGTCTTGCTCTGTCGCCCAGGCTGGAGTGCAGTGACGCGATCTCTGCTAGCTGCAAGCCCCGCCTCCTGGGTTCACGCCATTCTCCTGAGTGCCTCAGCCTCCCGAGTAGCTGGGACTACAGGCATCCGCCACCACACCTGGCTAATTTTTTGTATTTTTAGTAGAGACAGGGTTTCACTGTGTTAGCCAGGATGGTCTTGATCTCCTGACCTGGTGATCCGCCCACCTCGGCCTCCCAGAGTGCTGTGATTACAGGCGTGAGCCACCGCACCTGGCCCTGTTTGGTGCTTTGCGACCAAAATCTCTAAACAACCCCAAAAGCCGTAAACAGACTAAGCTAGAAAAAGGCAGACAAAGATATTAGAAACCAAGCTTAAGTAACTCAAGTCTTTAATGCTGTCTTACTAGTCTCAGTAATTCAACACCTAGGAAACATCCACAGAAGACATTTTATCAGTCAATACAAAGAAGCTCGGGCAAGCACAGTGATGTGTGCTCACTCATAGATAGACTTGTTTTTGAAATTAGTCTTCAGTGATATTCATTCAATGTGAGATTTAGTCTCCCTAAACTGAAGCACAGCACAACTTGAAGCTTTACTGGACCCTTGGGAGTGAGAAGCAGTTCTGTAAGGTGTCTGTGATTAAGTAGCAGTTTCATCCTGATTTTTCAAGCTCGGAGCTCTCTACCCTTTCACATGCTTGAAGACAAGATGTTGGACAACTGGCCCAGAGGATTTTTTCGTCTCATTTCTGTAATCTTCTGGTAAGGAAGGAAGGATGTGACTTAACATGATTCTCCTTCAATCTCAACATGCCAGTGTACCTTCTTTCCCATCCCACTCCATATATACTCTGTGTCTATTTTTTGTTGTTGTTGTTTGTTTTTTGAGACAGAGTCTCACTCTGTTGCACAGCCTGGAGTGCAGTGGCATACTCATGGCTCACTGCAGCCTCAGCCTCCAGGGCTCAAGCAGTCCTCTCACCTCAGTCTCCTGAGTAGCTGGGACATACTATATGAAGTGGTGACAGTTTCCTCATCTAAAATTGAGTTATCTTTCAAGAATCTTAGAGTTGGAACCCAACTCAGAAATCACCTGTTTGATCCTTCCACGAAGGCAGGTGTCTCTCTTGCAATATTCTTGAGACAATCATCTGGCTTCTGCCTCCTTATTTTCTATTATCGGGAGCCAGCTTCAGGAAATATAACATTTCACTAGAATTTTTGTGTTGTTACATTTAGCTAAAATTTACCTTCTCTTCACTTCTGTCCTTACATCCCAACACTGCCCCATGCAGTAACACCAAATGCAAAGACAGACTGTGCTTTCGACCACAGGACACTCCTCTAGAAGTGTTAAAATACTTATCCAGTATTTCCTCAAGCTTCTCTTTTTTTCCTCAAAGCTAAATATCTGATTTTTCTAAACTGTGCCTTATAGGTTACAGTCGCTGGATTCCTTGTGATGCTGAACTTTGGATGTATTCCTTTTGGCAAATGACTGTATCCTATTTATCCACTAATTCGACAGATATTTAATAAGCACCTACTAAGTTGCAGGAGATTTAAAAAATACAAGCATGTGAATAAGAAAATATACAAAGTGGTATATAACAATACAGGCTGTGGAGAAAAATTAAGCAGAGCAAGGGGAGATGGAAAATTTGTGTATGGTTAGGAGCTTGGGGCCTTGCTATTCTACTAATACTCACAGTGATCAGGAAAGGCCTCACTGATGTAGTGAGCTTTGAGCAAAATGTAAAGGAAATGAGGGAGGAAGACTTGCAACTGTCTGGGGAGAGAGGATTTGGGCACAGAGAATTGCTCCTGAGGCAGAAACAAGTCTGATGTGATTGGAGAACAGCAAGGTGGCTCTTGAGGCTCCACTAGAGGGCGTTGAGTGGGAGAGTGGGAGGAAGTGAGGTCAGGGAGGTTGTTATGGGCTGAATGGTGTCTCCCCGGAATTCGTATGTTGAAGCCATAAGCCCCAGAACCTCAGCACATGACTGTGTTTCGATATAATGTCTTTCAAGAACTGAAAGGAGGTGATTAGGGTGGGCCATAATCCAATATGACTGGTTTCCTCACAAGAAGAGGAAATTAGGACACAGATGGGCACAGGGGGAAGACCATGTGATGACACAGGGAGAAGAGAGCCATGTATAAGCCAAGCAGAAAAGTCCCCAGAGAAGCCAATCCTGCTGACACCTTCATCTCAGCTTCCAGCCTCCAGAATTGTGAGAAAATAAATTTCTGTTGTTTAAGTCATCCAGCCTGTGGTACTTTATTATGGCTGCCCTAGAAAGCTAATACGGTGGGGAAAAGGGCCAGACAGTATAAGACCTTGAAAACCATTTTAAGTTCTTTGAGCAGAAGGGGAGCCAGTGAGGGTTTCTGAGCAGATGAAGGTGATGATTTGGCTCATATTTTAAAAGCATCACTCTAGCTTCTGTACTGAAAGCAGTCTATGGGGAGGCAAGGACAGAAGGAAGAAAACCAGGAGGAGGCTGTTGCAGAAATGTACATGAGGGTGGAAGGTGGTGAGGAGAGGGAAGTTTTGGAATATATTCTGAAGTTAGAGCCAAAAGGATTTTCTGATGAACTCAAATTGTGATGTGAGAGAAAGAAAGGAGTCAAAGATGATCCAAGGCTTTTGGCCACAGCAACTTGGAGAATGGAGTTAACATTCATTGAGGTGGAAAGAACTGTAGGAGCAGCGGGCTTTTTTTTCCTTCTTCAACTTTTAAGTTCAAGGGTACATGTGGAGGATGTGCAGATTTGTTACATGGGTAAACGTGTGCCGTGGTGGTTTGCTGCACAGAACAACCCATCACATAAGTATTAAGCCCTGCGTCCATTAGCTATTCTTCCTGATGGAGCAGTGGGTTTTAAGGGGGAGGACCAAGAGTTCAGTATGGACACATTAAGATTAAGATGCCTACTCATCTTTGAGTTTGAAATGCCAGCTAGGCTGTTGGATGCATGAATTTAGAATTCAGAGGAGTGGTCAGGGTAAAGACACAGATGGTACTGAGTGAGATCAGTTGGGGTGAAATGAGGACAAAAAGAAGGATTTGGAGGCTGGGGATTGTGGCTCATGCCTGTAATCCCAGCACGTTGAGAAGCCGAGGTGAGTGGATCACTTGAGGCTGGGAGTTCAAGACCAGCCTGGCCAAGATGGCAAAACCCTGTCTCTACCAAAAATACAAAAATTAGCCAGGTGTGGTGGCAGGCATTGTAATCCCAGCTACTCAGGAGGTTGAGGCATGAGAATGACTTGAACCTGGGAGGCAGAGGTTGCAGTGAGCTGAGATGGCACTACTGCACTCCTGTCTGGGCCACAGAGTGAGACCCAGTCCCCCTGGGCCCCCCAACAGTAAAGGATTTGGGATTAAGCCCTAGTGAAATGTTAGAAATGTTGAGGTTGTTAAGATGAGCAGGAACCAGAGAAGCAAGCAGAGGAGGGGCAGCAAGTGGAGTAGGAAGAGAAAGAGGGTGGTTTCCAAGGAGCCAAGTCAAGAATGTGTTTTGTGAGGACAGAATGATTACTGGGTTGATGCTGCAGATACTGTGTGTCAAATAAGGTAAGGACTGCATTGTATTTAGTGATAGAGAGGTCATTGCTGACACTGACAAGAGCCAGTTCAGAATGGTGGGGACAGAAGTATGATTTGAGTGGGCTCAAGAGAGGGTAGGGGAAAGAAATTTGAGTCAGCAATGATTAAAATATTCTTTGGGAAGACTTTTGCCCTGAAGGGAGCAAAAAGCTGAAGGTAGCTAAAGCGAAATACCAAGAGAAGGCAATTTTATTATTATTTTTTGAGATGGAGCTCACTCTGTCACCCAGGCTGGAGTGCAGTGGTAGGATCACAGCTCACTGCAGCCTCAACCTCCTTCACTCAAGTGATCCTTCCACTTCAGCCTTCCGAGTAGCTGGAACTACAGGCACATGCACCACACCCAGCTAATTTTTTTATGAGCTTGAGCCTAGGAGTTCAATACCAGTCTGGGCAACATAGTGAAGCCCCATCTATGCAAAACAATACAAAGATTAGTGCTCGCTTCAGCAGCACCTATACTAAAATTGGAATGATACGGAGAATTTTAGCACAGCCCCTGTGCAAGAATGACACACACATTCGTAAAACATTTCATATATTTGTAGAAGCACATAGGAAAAAAATGCAAAAATTAGCCAGGTGTGGTGGTGTGTACCTGCGGTCCCAGCTACTTGGGAGGCTGAGGCGGGAGAATCACCTGAGCCCAGAAGGTGGAGGCTGCAGTGAACCGTGATTGCACCACTGCACTCCAGCTTGGGAGTGGGTATCGTCCAGCTGGTCTTGAACCCCTGGGCTCAAGCGATCCTCCTGCCTCGGCCTCCCAAAGTACTTGGATTACAGGTATGAGCTGCCGCACCTGGCAAAGAGGCTTTTTAAAATTGAATAAGTGACAATATATTTGTATGCAGAGGGGAATGATTCTGTAACAAAGGAAAATGAACAAAGCAGGACAGGGAACAATTGTTGGAACAATGTCCTAGAGTATAAGAGAGAATGGCACACGGAATACAAGCATAGGAGTTGGTCTTAGATGGGACTAACATCTCTAGCTATATTACCTTATAGACAGCCACATGTAGCTATTTAAATGTAAATTAACTTAAAATGAAGACAATTAAAATTTTTTCTGGCCGGGCTAGGTGGCTCATGCCTGTAATCCCAGCACTTTGGAAGGTCAAGGTGGGCAGATCACGTGATGTCAGGAGGTCAAGACCAGCCTGGCCAACATGGCAAAACCCCATCTGTACTAAAAATACAAAAATTAGCTGAGTGTGGTGGCATGCGCCTGTAGTCTCAGCTACTCGGGAGGCTGAGGCAGGAGAATCGCTTGAACCCGGGACGTGGAGGTTGCAGTGAGCTGAGATCATGCCACTGCACTCCAGTCTGGAGGACAGAGCAGGACTCCATCTCAAAAAAAAAAGAAAAAAAAAATCAGTTATGCTAGCCATATTTCAAGTGTTCAATAGCTGCATATGGTTGGCGACTATAGTACTAGACAGCACCAACAAAGAATATTTTGGTCATTACAGAAAGATCTGCTGAGCCGGCCTGAGCTGAGAAATGAGGGAAGGCAGACATATGTATGAGCACCTGTGCAGAGAGGTGAGTAGATGTGGTTGGGGGGAGCTTGAGGAAAGTCTTTCCTGATTTCTTCTGTTTCTCACTAAAGGCTACTTAAGAGAAGGACCTGGAGCTTTGAGGAAAAGGTGCAGACTATATCTCTAGGAGGTAGAGTGAGGGGACACGGGGAAAATGGCAGAATTGCAGGACAACTTTTAAGATCCACTTCAGGCCAGCACAGTGGCTCACACCTGTCATCCCTTTTTTAAAAACTTTGAGACAGGGTCTTGTGCTATAACCCAGACTGGAGTGTGGTGGAGCGATCTCGGCTCACTGCAGCCTCAACCTCCTTGACTCAAGTGATCCTCCCACATCAGCTTCCACTAAACCCGACTAATTTTTGTACATTTTGTAGAGACAGGGTTTCACCATGTTGCCCAGACTGGTCTCAAACTCCTAGACTTAAGCAATCTGCCTGCCTCGGCCTCCCAAAGTGCTGGGCATAAGCCACCGCACCTGGCCACACCTGTAATCCCAACACTTTGGGAGACTGAGGTGCAAGAATCGCTTGAGGCCAGTTCAAGATCATCCTGGACAATGTATTGAGACCCCATCCCAACAAAAAAGAATTTTAAAAGTTAGTCAGGTGTGGTGGCTCATGCCTGTAATCCCAGCACTTTGGGAGGCCGAGGTGGGCGGATCACAAGGTCAGGAGATCGAGACCATCCTGGCTAACATGGTAAAACCCCATCTCTACTAAAAATACAAAAAATTAGCCGGGCGTGGTGGCGGGCACCTGTAATCCCAGCTACTCAGGAGGCTGAGGCAGGAGAATGGCGTGAACCTGGGAGGCAGAGCTTGCAGTGAGCCGAGATCGGGCCACTGCACTCCAGCCTGGGTGACAGAGCGAGACTCTGTCTCAAAAAAAAAAAAAAAAAGTCAAGTATGGTAGTTGTATTAGTCCGTTTTCATGCTGTTGTTATAAGACATACCTGAGAATGGGCAATTAACGAAAGAAAGAGGTTTAATCAACTTACAGTTCCACGTGCCTGGGGAGGACTCACAATCCTGGCAGAGGGCAAGGAAGAGCAAGTCACATCTTATGTGGACGGCAGCAGGCAAAGAGAGAGCTTGTGCAGACAAACTCCCATTTTTTTTTTTTTTTTTTTTTTTTGAGATGGAGTCTTGCTCTGTCGCCCAGGCTAGAGTGCAGTGGTGCAATCTCGGCTCACTGCAAGCTCCGCCTCCCGGGTTCACGCCATTCTCCTGCCTCGGCCTCTCCAAGTAGCTGGGACTACAGGCGCCCGCCACCACGCCCGGCTAATTTTTTGTATTTTTAGTAGAGACAGGGTTTCACCATGGTCTCGATCTCCTGACCTCGTGATCTGCCTGCCTCGGCCTCCCAAAGTGCTGGGATTACAAGCGTGAGGTACTGCGCCCGGCCTCCATTTTTTTTTTTAAGCCATCAGATCTCATGAGACTTATTCATTATCATGAGAACAGCACAGGAAAGATTCACCCCCATAATTCAATCATTTCCCACTGGTCCCTTCCACAACGTGTGAATTATGGAAGCTGCAAGATGAGATTTGGGTGGGGACACAGAGCCAAACCATATCTGTGGTGCTCATCTGTAGTGCTACCTATTTGGGGGGCTGAGGCCAGAGGAGCCCTGGAACCCAGGAATTTGAGGTTGCAGTGAGCTATGATGGGCCACCGCACTCCAGAGCCAGCCCCTGTCTCTAAAAATAATTTTTAAAATATCCTCTTTAGGTTAGTGATCTCTAATTTAGGGAGACCAATCAGCATGCTGTGTAGTTTTTTCCAACTTATGTTCACTGGCGTGAATGCACTGTTAGAGTAGATAGAAAGCTGGGACTAGTCAAATGCGTGGTTCTCTGTCCTGGCTGCATGTTAGAATCACCTGGGTGAGTTATTAAAAAAAAAAAAAAAAATCAGAAGCCTCATCCTTGTAGCCAAAGGATCTGATTGAACATTCTGAAAATGGGGCCTGAGCAATGAACAATCTATTTAAAAACTCCCAAGGTGATTCTAACACAGATACGGTTTTTTTTTTTTTTTTTGAGACGGGGTCTCACTCTGTTGCTCAGACTGGAGTGCAGTGGCGCCATCTTGGCTTACTGCAACCTCTGCCTCCCAGGCTCAAGCAATTCTCCTGCCTCAGTCTCCTGAGTAGCTGGGATTACAGATGCATGCCACTACCACCTGGCTAATTTTTTTTGTTCTGGTTTTTTTGTTTTTTTTTTTGTATTTTTTAGTAGATATGGGGTTTCACTGTGTTGGCCTGGCTGGTCTTGAACTCCTGACCTCAAATGATCCACCCGCCTCGACCTCCCAAAGTGCTGGGATTACAGGCCAGATATGTGTTTAAGAACCACTGAGTTAGAGTAAGAATGTGGAGGAAATGTGCAGAGTAGAGATGAAGGATGGGGAACTGTGTTACTGATGGACCATGGGTTCCACAGGTGCAAAGAAAGGCACTCAGGATTTGTACAGGGATTGGGGACCGGATGAGATTGAGAAGTGTTCAAGGCTGATGAGCAATGAGAGATGGGCTGGGAATCTAGGGCTTCTTGGGTGACAAATACGAATTGGGTAAAGGGCACATGGAGATTTGCCATGCTGGTCTAAATCAGCACAATCAACATAAATATAGTACAGATAATTTAAATCTTTTATTGACCTTACTAGAAAAGAAACAAGTAAACTTAGTTTAATAGTATATTTTGTTATCCAATGTATGCAAAATATTATTTCTTTTTTTATTGTTTTTGCAAATTTCTTAAAAAAAAAAACACAGAGACAGCATCTTGCTTTGTCGACCAGGCTGGTCTCAAACTCCTGGCCTCAAGCAGTTCCCCAACCTCAGCCTCCCAAAGTGTTGGGAATACACGAATGAGCCACCACACCCAGGCCCAAATATCATTTCAACGTGCAATCGGTATAAACATTACTGAGCTATTTGACATCCTTGTTTTTTTATAGTTAGTCTTCCAAGTTTGGTGTGCATTTTACACTTCAAGCACATCCCAGTTCAGAGCAGACACATTTCAAGTGCTCGGTAAGCACATGCGCGGTGGACGACGCGGGTCTAGGTGGTGGTGATGAGGCTGCAAACGTTGGATGATTTCTTTTTTTTTTTTTATTATACTTTAGGTTTTAGGGTACATGTGCACAATGTGCAGGTTTGTTACATATGTATCCATGTGCCATGTTGATTTCCTGCACCCATTAGCTCGTCATTTAGCATTAGGTATATCTCCTAATGCTGTCCCCGCCCCCCCACCCCCCACCCCACAACAGTACCCGGAATGTGATGTTCCCCTTCCTGTGTCCATGAGTTCTCATTGTTCAATTCCCACCTATGAGTGAGAACATGCGGTGTTTGGTTTTTTGTCCTTGCGATAGTTTACTGAGAATGATGTTTTCCAGTTTCATCCATGTCCCTACGTTGGATGATTTCTACAGAACATTCCTTTCAGAATCCAAACATAACTATAATATATTCAATCTTAAGGCAGCTGTATATGATTATATAGAATTATGTTCTTATTTAACCCAATATAGCTTTTCCAGAAAAGTATCATGAGAGTGTTAGTCATATGCTCTGCTAAAGTCCAAAAATTCCATGTCAGCCACATTTATCTAATAGAAATTGGTCTGGCATGAATTTCCTGGTGAATCCGTGTGAGCATCAGCTTCCAGAGTTGTCCGTTTCTTTTTTCTGTGTATTCTCATGCCAGTCTTTTAACAATCCAGTCTGCCTGCTTGCCTTCATTTGTGTGGAGGTGATCTTTTCTTATTTTCTGACAGTTGAAGTTACTCACTCTGGGGGAGAAAGGACGATGGGAAAACGAGCAACCACTTGCCACGTGAGTGGTAGCAAAGCTGGATTTGATTTATTAGACCTGATGCTAGGATTCCAGATTATAATAAGCAAGAAAGGGCTTGCATTGCTTGTGGAGGATCACGTGACAAAGGATTGGCCAATCTACCATGTAAATAACTTGAAACTAAGTTGCCAAAGAGGGGGTGGTTGGAGGACAATGTCTAGATAAAAGGGCACCAAGAAAAATGAAGGAAAGGATGTTATGGAGAGAGAAGCAACAGAAAAGAGTGCCCTCACACATGCAGAAAAAAATCAGGAAGTCGACTGGGGAAAAAAAAGTTTGTGTGGATGCTTCTCTGTCTACGTACTGATGCTCAGAGTGGGAAAGAAACAATCTGATATTTTAACACAGGGAAGTAGACATGGCTTCATAGATGACACCAAGTGTATTAGTCATAGTGTTGGCAGAATAAAACTGATAACTAGAGTTAAGGAATGAGAGTATAGTTCTTTTTCAAAAGAAAGTGACCTGGGAGTATGCTCTTTTGCTTGCCCAGCTGGAGAAACATTTAAAAGCTCCCTCTTCAAACAGACAGCTTGAGTAGCCCCAGACCCAAGCGAACTCTTTGTCATTGTCCATGCCATTAGGGCAGGATTTTAAAACAGGATTCTCACATCACTGCTCTACGTTGGAACACTGAATCAGATTGTCTTTATCAGACAGTCTACACTCTATTCCCGCCTTGTTCTGGTTTTATGCATTTCTGTGGTAGACTGAGTACATAATTTGTCAATAGAGCACAGATTTTGTGAATCAGACACATGCATGTTAAACCTGGGTCCCTCATTTCCCACATGGTGACATCATTCCTATTAGCTAAGCTTAGTCTCTATCCTCCTCTACGAAATGAGGATAATGCAGCGTTCTCCCTGGGGCTATTATGAGGCTCCTGGGGCTATTATGAGACTTAGGGATGACATCTGTGAAGGGCTTGGCACCAATGGGCATTCAATAAATGCTACTTGGGTGTTGAGACTATGGACTCAATTTAGACAAAGATTTTTCATCTGGTATAGCTGGTTATTATATACAACAAAAAAGAAGAGATCACAATGTGATAGTTAGCTAAAACAGTCTGAGTCTTAAGTGAATTCTGCTCAAGGCCTTAGAAAAAGACAAAGGAAAATGAGAGCCAGGCTGGGACATCTTCGACAAAAGCTTGACATGATTCTTGTGAAAAGTATTGGGAGGATTCCGATGGGTGGCCTTTAGTCTGACATATTTCAGCCTTCACTCTTTCTCATCACCTTATTGAGCTATAATTCACATACCATACAATTCACTCATTTAAACTGTACAATTTAATAGTTTTTAGTATATTCACAGAGGTGTGCCACCATTGCCACAGTCAATTTGAGGGCATCTTCATCACTTCAAAAAGAAACCGCTCTGCTTCTCCCTCCCCCAGCCCTAGGCAACCACTAATCTACATTCTTTCTCTGTAGATTTCCTTGTTCCGGGTGTTTTATATAAATGGAATCATACATTATGTGGTCTTTTGTGACTGGCTTCTTTCTCTTAACATAATGTCTTCAAAGTTCATCCATGTTGTATCATGTGTCAGTACTTCATTTCTTCTTATGACCAAATACTATTCCACTGGATGGTATACCTTATTTCATTCGTCTGTTCATCAACTGATGGGCATTTGGGTTGTCTCCACCTTTTGGCCATTATGAATACTGTTGCTGTAAACATATGTGCATAAGTCTTTGTGTGGGCATTAAAAATAAAAAATTTCCTCTGAGTATATGCCTAGAAGTGGAATTGCTGGGTTTCAGCCTTCTCTTGGTTTTCCTGTTACAGGGAAGATCAAGAGTTAAGGACTGAACCCTTATCCCCCTAAAAGACTTTCCTGTAAGAATCTTAAGTTAATAATAACTGAGCACCTACTGCATACCGGGTGCTATTCTAGGCACTGGGCAGCTTTGGTAGGCATATCGGATTCTAGTCTCTCCCGGGTCAAGATGGAGCCTGACACCAGTGACAACTTTTATTCACAACAGTCATAAGTGTAGGCTACTTTATGGAAACATCTGGTATGCCCAACATATAGGGTTGCTCTGATACTTTGAGTATCATGCTTTTTCTATTTGCTTGTGTATGTCTGCCTTTAGCTAGAGGCAGTAAATGTGGATCAAAAATAAAGATGTGGGGCCGGGCACGGTGGCTCACGTCTGTAATCCCAGCACTTTGGGAGGCCGAGGCAGGCAGATCACTTGAGGTCAGGAGTTCGAGACTAGCCTGGCCAACGTGGTGAAACCCTGTCTCTACTAAAAATACAAAAATTAGCCAGGCGTGGTGGCACACGCCTGTAATCCCAGCTACTTGGGTGGCTAAGACAGGAGAATCGCTTGAACCTGGGAGGCGGAGGTTGTAATGAGCCGAGATTGCACCACTGCACCCCAGCCTGGGTGACAGAGCCAGACTCTGTCTCAAAATACATACGTACATACATACATACATAATAAAGATGTATAAATTTCTTTGTTGTTACTGTTGTTTTGAGACAGGATTTCACTCTGTAGTCCAGGCTGGAGTGCTGTGGTGTGATCCTAGCTCACTGCAGCCTTCAACTCCTGGGCTGAAGTGATCATCTTGCTTCAGCCTCCCAGACACCTGGGACTACAGGTGCACACCATCACAGCTGGCGAATTTATTTATTTATTTATTTTTTAGAGATAGGGCCTTGCTGTGTTGCTCAGGCTGGTCATAAACTCCTGGCCTCAAGTGATCCTTCCACTTTGACCTCCCAAAGTGCTGGGATTGCAGGCATGAGCCTCCACACCTGGTGCAGCCGTACATCTTTCAAAAATGAAGAGAGGAACTCATGGGCACTACTGGCATACATCTAAGAATAAAATGTGAACAATCTGGTCGTTGTGTTATAACAACTTGGTTAATACAATATGGTATTGATGAGATGCTCCCAACTCATCTTGGAGTAACTGAACGATGCTACCTGAAAGGTAGATATGAGTAGGAAGTGGAGGTGTACCGGGGCTGGAGTGGGGCAAAGAGGCTTTCCAGGCATGGAGAAAAGTGTAAACTAAGACACAGCTTATGTGAGAAACAAGCATAGTACAAGTAGTCTAGTGTTGCTGGATCATAAGGGCTTCTGGGATAAGGAATCTTCAAAGAAGGAGAGATATAATTGCTTAATATACAGCTCACCAATGGGATTATGCAATGATTTATAACTGTCCCCTAGATAGCTGTGTGACATCAGACAAGCCATTAACATCTCTGTGCCTCATTTGTCATCAAATGCTGGGTGGGAATAAAACGTCATGAATTATCTCCTTTCTAAAGTGACACATGAATTGCTAAAAAAAGAAAAGAAAAATTAAGTTCTAAAGAACTTTCTTTTTTTTTTTTTTTTTTTTATGTTTCAATTTAGAATTTTGATTTTTCCTGGGTTTTGGTGCAGTGGTGCGATCTCAGCTCACTGCAAGCTCCTCCTCCTGGGTTCACGCCATTCTCCTGCCTCAGCCTCCCTAGTAGCTGAGACTACAGGTGCCCGCCATCACGCCAGGCTAATTTTTTGTATTTTTAGTGGAGACGGGGTTTCACCGTGTTAGCCAGGATGATCTTGATCTTCTGACCTCGTGATCCATCTGCCTCGGCCTCCCAAAGTGCTGGGATTACAGGTGTGAGCCACTGCGCCCAGGCTAAGAACTTTCTAATATTGTCCTATATGTAGCCAAGTCTTGTGCAGATAAAATGATATAGTGGAGATGTGTCATAGATTAGATTCTAGATTAAACAGGTGAGAGTTAAAAAGAAAAAAAAACCCTTAAAGAAAAGAAGGACTTTCAAACTGGCTGGCAACTGATGCCTCAAGGATGCTATCCCACTCATGGCCTGGCTTAGATAAAAAAATTCCCAAACCCCAGGCTCAAGTCTGCACTTATCCTTCCCCAACAACACCCTTCTTGACTCATGGAAAGGGCACACCTTCTATCTAACAGTAAATCCTCCTGTAATAGTTGTTTTGGAACATTTGGTGTGTCTCTGAGGATGGCAGATTGTTCATAATGTTCTGAGCCCATCCAGCCATCCAGTAGTACCAATTTCTTCACAGATAATGTAGTTGCTATCTACTTCTGTAAAATCTGGCTATTTCCAGGTCTTTAAGATCTTAGAGGATGCTCCATCAGGAGCCACATCACGTTTTATTCTGAGATGTACACCAACAGTAGTCACGAGTTCCTCTCTTTCTATTTGAAGGCTGTTCATCTTTATCTTTGATCTGTGTTTACTGCCTCTACCTCATGGCAGCCATGCACAAGCAAATTGAAGGAGCACAATACTCCCAGTACCACAGCAACCCTTTAAGTTGGGCAAATGCCAGCCAACATATGCCAGCCTCCAGAGCCTTTGCTCTCATTTACGATTTCACATAGAGCAATAAGGAAGACCAAGAGGTTGCCTTGATGCCTATACACAACTATTCCTAAATAGTGGACTTAGTCATAAACGTATGTAGCACAGGGAGCAAAGAGACAAGGCATTTCTGATTCTTGCATCCATTTGATTCACCTGCAAGGTTGTCTTGGTTCTTTAACAGTCATCCCCATGAAAGAGCAACAAGAACAAGGAAATGATCAGGGAAGAAGGCATGGTGGGATCTGTAAGACCTTAAATGTAAGGCGCACAGAAAGTAAAGACAGAGGCTCACTATGATATCAAAGCACGGGTTTAAATTAAGTAACTGAAAGTCTATGTTCCAAAGTTGCTCTAAGATCATACAGCAGTGGATTCTCCATTGCAATGCTCCCTGAGAAGGGCTTATGCTAACACCAGTCCATAGCCGTTAATGAAGGGGAGTGAAACTTTCACCTGTGCTGGTAAATCTACTGTTGACTTATGTGGTACAGAAGTTGCCTAAATTATCACTATTTGTGACATAAAAATTTGAAAGTTGCAATATCTACTAAAATTTGCACAGTGGCTATCATTGATGGAATGCAATTTCCCAAATTGAATTCATAGGATAAGGCTGTGTTTGGAATTTAAGTTTTTATTACGAGCATTGGTTAAGTACAGTTGACCCTTGAACAATGAGGGGGTTAGAGGCGCTGAGACTTCCCATATAGCTTTTGACTCCCCCAAATCTTAACTACTAATAGCCAACTGTTAACTGGAAGCCTTACCAATAATATGAAGAGTTAACACATATTTTGCATGCTGTATGTGTTACATACTGTGTTCTTGCAATAAAACATGCTAATGAAAAGAAAACAGTTATTAAGAAAATCATAAGAAAGAAAATATATTTACTGTTCATTAAATGGAAATGGATCATAAAAGTCTTCATCCTCATCATCTGCAGGTTGTATAGGCTGAGGAAGAGGAGGAGAAGGAGAAGTTTGTCTTGCTGTCTCAGGGGTGGCAGAGACAGAAGAAATGGAGGAGATAGAAGGGAAGTCAGGAGAGGCAGGCACACTTGGTGTAACTTTTCTTGAAAAAAATCCCCTATAAGTGACCTGTGCAGTTCAAACCCATGCTGTTCAAGGGCCAACTGTATTCTGTTTTCATCTGCTTCATAATTCTTTACTTGTCCAGTCATTGGTTACCAAATTACTACGGTTTTATTGTTTAAAGTAATACATATATTTTTTTTTTGAGACGGAGTCTCGCTCTGTCGCCCAGGCTGGAGTGCAGTGGCGGGATCTCGGCTCACTGCAAGCTCCGCCTTCCGGGTTCACGCCATTCTTTTGCCTCAGCTTCCCCAGTAGCTGGGATTACAGGCGCCCGCCACTGCGCCCAGCTAATTTTTTGTATTTTTAGTAGAGATGGGGTTTCACTGTGGTCTTGATCTCCTGACCTCGTGATCCGCCCGCCTCTGCCTCCCAAAGTGCTGGGATTACAGGCGTGAGCCACCGCGCCCGGCCTAAGTAATACATTTACATATTTAAAAAATGATGAGTACATATATTACTAAGACAATAAAACTAGACCATCAGTCCATAGAGGGTTCTATTTTTCTTTTGGTAAAATAAAACATCAGAAAACAACCCTACTAGTAGGCCTGTGCACCCACCTTCCTGTGTCCTGAGTATTGGCTGCGAAAAGCCGACGACTACCCCGTTCGGTGGAGAATTGTCCTCAGTAGACTCGGGCCACCTCACTGTAAGTTGCCTTGGGTGGTATGTATCCACCCCAACCATGGGCAGCACACACCCAGTTAATTGATTGGTGTGAAAATCCTGCTTTTTTGCCTTAAGTTGGGACAATTTTCCTGGTGTCATTCTTGTTCCTAAATTTCTTATGACATCAGGCTGAGGCCAGACTTCCGCTGTAACCACAACTTGCATTTGCTTCTCCTCCTGCCATTTTCTGCTTCCCTCACCTTCTTACTAGTTTCTTCCAAAACTAGTAAGTTCAATAAACCACTTGCATAAGAATCTCTACCTCAGGTTCAGCCTCTAGGAAACCTCAACTAAGACTCTATGAAAGCATCCACTTGTCCCAAACGGCAATAAAGATTTAAAAATGTTAAAATAAAAGGATTCAACCACTTTCAAAAAGAGGGCACTCATTTACAAAGTAGTAAAGGATACACATTTAATTATATAAAAATGTGCATAGATGTTTGGAAATTTTGACATGTAGTCACAGAATAATGTGAAAATTATATACAATTATTGACATTCAAATAGCAGAAACATGGAAAGTCAAAGGATGGCCATGGATGACCCTCATCAAGGGCAAATGTGTACACATCTATGCACTTATATTTAAGGGCAATGAACTTGTCAGCTACATCCTGTTTGACATTTACAGAATGATGCGTGATAATGGGATTGATGAATTCATTAGCATTATGAATCATACATAAATAGAATCTTTAGCACATTTTATTAAGTGTGAACTAAAATATGTTGTTTGGAGAGGACAAAGATTACAAATGTTTTAAATTGGGTTCCCAAAGGGCAAGGAAAATTAAACAGTCAGATTCCACCCTAAATGATCAAAAGGTGGAATGTAGATCTCAGTCATGTTGTGCTCGTGTGGCAGTAGGGCCAGAGGAGTTTTGGAAAATCCAAAGAAGCACAAAACTTGAAGATGAGCATAAAGGAAAATGCCAAGTGCTGAGTCAGACACTGGACAGGAAGTTCTTTTCTGATTTTTCAAATGAAAAGACTGTACAGTTGAAGATGAAGGTTCATTAATTTGTCGATTCAACCAATATTTAGGGAGCACCTCTTACGTGCTGGGTCCTGTGGTTGTTGCTGCAGTTACAGACATGAAGAGGCAGGAATGAGCTCCCAAGCCAAGTATGCAGGATTGTGTCATTTCTCGTTCCATGCTTTTTGCTAATCATGTCTGGGGATTTACAGGCTGTGTCTACGTTTGTGTGGTTTCCTAGAGATTTCAAATATTTAAAAATATCCAAGCCCCTTCCCATTGCCTTAAACTCTTCAGTTAATTCATATTCCAGAATTGGCACAGGGAAAAATGGATCTCTTCTTTCCCCCAGGAAAAAAAACCCACAAGGTTATAGTTATGGTAAATTAATGTGTGAATATTCTTCATTAACTATTCTGTGTCTTAATTTATTTTCCCTGAAAAATGAAAATGTTACTTATACCACTGGGAGCACTTTGCTTAGTATTAGTATCCAAGGTATAAAATTCTTTTGAGATTCTGGGAACGAGAACTCTCCCATGCAGAGATTAAACTACCTTCTGTTATACATTCTAGAGTTTACTATCTTGATTTATTTCTTCTTATTGATCTCTAACCCATCCAATAACCATAGCTACTAGAAACTGTGAATATCTTTTTATTATATCTGGTTTCTTGTAACTTTGAGGATTTTGTTTTAGTAAATTAAATATATTATTTGTACATGTAATTTTGCTGCATAGAACAATTAGAATTCCGGATAAGTAGCTTGAATGTTATTTCCTAGGGAATAGGAGTTTATTATTAGCTAACATGGCTTATTACATTCTGATGAATATTTTGACTATAATCTGAGTTGAATTGACAGGAATAAGTTTTCAAAGTACTTAAAAATTATTTATGATGGTTCTTTTGTAGTGTTTTCCTTTTTATAAAACCACACCATCTGAGAGTAACTCTCGTACTTCTGTGTCTTAATTTGTGGAAACAATTTATTTATTTATTTATTCATATTAGAGATGGGGCCTCACAATGTTTCCCAGGATGGCCTCAAACTTCTAGGCTCATGTGGCCCTCCCGTCTCAGCCTCCCAAGTAGCTGGGCCTACAGATGCCCACTGCCGTCCCTGACTATCTATACGAATTATCTTTATCATTGAAAATTTAGGCCAGGCGAGGTGGCACATGCTTGTAATCCCAGCACTTTGGGAAGCTGAGGCAGGTGGACTACTTGAGCCCAGGTGTTAAAGACCAGCCTGGGCAACATGGTGAAATCCTGTCTCTGCAAAAAAAAAAAAAAAGAGTCAGGGGTGGTGGTGCACACGTGTGGTCCCAGCTACTCAGGAGGCTGAGATAGGATTGCTTGAGCCTGGGAGGTTGAGGCTGCAGTGAGCTGAGATGGCACCGCTGCCTTCCAGCCTGGGTGACAGAGTGAGACCCTGCCTCAAAAAAAAAAAAAAAAGAAAAAAGAAAAAGAAATTTTGTCAGTGTGTTTGTGCTGGTGTCAGTTTAATGCCTATAGAGACTCTTGGAATTTATGGGATGTTGAATTTTTAAAAATTCATTTGTATTAAGTGGACTTTTTATAAAAGAGTAAATACCTAATTAAAATAATATTTTATCTGATGTTACCAAAGAGTTCTTCATTTCAACATTCCATCCCTGAGTAAGTTAACTTATGAGGAATGAATTATATTACCTAGCAACCTCCATCCATCTTACCACATTGTGAAAAGCCTATATTCTGCAAATAATTCACATAATGAAACAATGGGCAAAAATTAAGTTATACATTTAATTAATATATACATAATTAAGTTACATATACCAAGAAACATTAAGCTTTTAAACAATTATAACCAAATTCATTGCTCATTTGTTCTAAATTGATATTTACATCTTTATTGTTAATTTCTAAGAAAAGCCTTAATAAGCAAAACAACCTAAGAGTATCTTGAATTAGCAAGTGTACGTTTTATAGAAATTCTACATTTTATAGATTCTATCACTGCTTCTACAGTACATACATTTTTATATTTACCAATTCACTGGTATCCTATAAATAGCCTGGATTTTTAATATAATTTATACTACTAGAATTGGTCCTCAGGTGCGCATATCAGAAGACAAACACAGAGATGGTTGACATATAGCAGGCTTTTATGCCACTAAAAATGCATTTTTTTAGCAGGTTCAAAATTGGAAGAATGAATTGAAACAACACAGAAATAACATGTTTGCTTATAGTGGATAAATTTTTTACTATTTTATAGAAAACCTCTACAAATTTACGACAAGTTACCAAGCTTGTTGACAACTTATGAGGCCATATGAAAAGCAAACACACAAACAACAAAAAACTAGGCACTACGAAAAAGTAAAAGGAAACTTAAGTTGGTCATTGCAATTTAATTAAGACAATAGTTTGGATGCAAATGAAGACATAAGACAAATTCAATGGAACATTAGAAATTGTCTTGCTTGGTACTGTAGTTTATATAAGCAGAAGTGGAGACATACTGAGGTTAAGTTTTCATCCAAAGTCACCATTAGATTGTGGCAGAGCTGGCTCCTATCTCTTGTCGAGTCTTCTTTTCACTGCATGACATTGCCTCTTATAAACAGGACATGGTGCCAGTTAATTGTAATTGCTTAAGAAAAAGCAACTGAATCCCACTTTCTTTTTCTTCCTCTTCCTTCTCCTTCTTCTTTGTCAAATAGAGGATTGAGTTATTATCATTGACCCATACAAAGTCCCTCTCTCATTTATTTTCTTTAATTCCCACCCCCCATTTCCATTCCCCGTCTTCCCATGTGCACCCCTCCTAATATGTTTGATATGCATCTTTTTGCTTGTATGTATTTTTAGAAAATGTTTATTGTTTTGTGTGCAAAAAAAATTAATAATAAAAAAAGAAAAAAGAAAAAGCAATTGAAAAAATGGTGAATTGTAATTACATATGGGCTGAAATAACATTAATATAATCAGGACTATTTGGGGGAGGAAACACCATTCTAGAACATCTATTTCAACCTTGGCAAGCCGGAATGACAATCTGCAACTTTATTTTTACCATTTATCACTTACTGGTATAATGAAACAAATGCTAACCATAAAATTTAATTATTGAATCAAATATTTTAAAAAATTTATACACATGTTTAAATCACATTGCACAAAGGAAAGAAAAGGGGTTGTATCATTTTCAGGCATAAAATCATTTCCTTTTTCCTTTTAATTTGATGTGAGACCAGCTTGTTTCATAGTCAAATTTGTATGGAAATGCCCAGAGAGGGCAAACAAGGAGCTTAACAGATGTCATTTTGCTATTCTGTGAAGCGAAATAGAACTGTAGTTTATTGAATGATTTCTCTTACTTCTGCTTGAATGTAGATTGGGGGATGGATAGTAGCTGAGTCCAATTTAATTTGTTCAATTACTCTCCATTTGATTTATTTATATCATATGATACATTAATCAGTTTGTTTTAATCTACACTCTATATAGGGTTTAGAATTAGAATATCATTTAAAGTATGGAGTGCAACTCTTACAGGTTATATATATTCATTTTATTTTATGAAAATTTAATGTCATATGCTTAGACATTTAATAATATATACCAAATATTTATAACAATTCATCAAGCTTGACATTTTTTGAAACAAGAATAAAATTTCAAGAAAGTTGGAAGAAAAGTACAAAGAATTTTTGCTCCCTCTCCTCATCCATTTGAAAGCAAATTGCCAATACGATGCCTTATGACCCCAGAATGCCTCGGTAGATTACAAATGAAGACACTATCATACAACGAAATACAACCATTAAAATCAGGAAATTAACCTTGGTACTATTAACATCAAGCTTGCCAGTTGGCCCAATTATGTCCTGTGTAGAAAGAGGATCCAGTTTAGAATCATGGGCTGCATTGCCGGGCGCGGTGGCTCATGCCTGTGATCCCAGCACTTTGGGAGGCCGAGGCGGGCGGATCACAAGGTCAGGAGATCGAGACCATCCTGGCTAACACAGTGAAACCCCATCTCTACTAAAAATACAAAAAATTAGCCGGGCCTGGTGGCGGGCGCCTGTAGTCCCAGCTACTCAGGAGGCTGAGGCAGGAGAATGGCGTGAACTCGGCAGGCAGAGCTGGCAGTGAGCCGAGATGGTGCTACTGCACTCCAGCTGGATGACAGAGCAACCCTCCCCCACAAAAAAAAAAAAAAAAAAAAAGAATCATGGGCTGCGTTTTACTGCCCTGTCTCTTAAGCATCTGTAGGCTTTGGAAAGTTTAAATTTTTTCTCGAATTTCATAAATTTGACAACTATGAAACTCATGGGCTAGGTATTTTGTGGACTCTCTCTCAATAAGGATTTGGCTTATTTTATCTCAGTATTAAATCCATGCATCTTTGGCAGGGATATCACAGAAATAATGCTGCCCCCTCATTGCATGCTGTCTGTGGTACATGATTGTGACTTGTTCAGTGACTCATGATGTCTCTGTGATAACTGGGTCAAGGTGGTGATTCCCAGGTTTCTTCACAGTCGTTTACTCTTTCCTCTTTAAGAAATAACAAGTATTTCATGGTGAAGTACTTTAAAACTCTGCAAACATCTCATTCCTCTTCAAACTTTCATGTTATTCATTTCTTTTTTTATATCTTTTCTTTTCTTTTTTTTTTTTTTTTTTTTGAGACGGAGTTTCTCAGGCTGGAGTGCAATGGCATGATCACAGCTCACTGCAACCTCTGCTTCCTGGGTTCAAGTGATTCTCCTGCCTCAGCCTCCCGAGTAGCTGGGATTAAAGGTGCCCAACACCATACCCAGCTAATGTTCACTATGTTGGCCAGGCTAGTCAAGAACTCCTGACCTCAGGTGATCCACCTACCTCAGCCTCCCAAAGTCCTGAGATTACAGGCGTGAGCCACCACACCTGGCCTCTTTCTTTATACTTTTATAGATTTGTGGTCTACTTATTTAATGGACTAAAATCCACTATTATGATTATTTATTTTAATGTTCAAATTGTTGCTGTGGGAGCCACTTTGATTGCTTTTATAATCTTTTGACATTTCTCTATTATTCTCTAAGTATTTCCTGACTTTCTGGTACAACAAAAGATTCTAGGCTCATTTTATACCTTTTCTTTCCCATCTGGGAACTGGTCATTTTGCTAAAGGGTCCTGTTTCTTTGTAATGAGAATAGTATTTGGAAGCCAAGATTTGGGTGCTAAATGTACTCATTACTCTTGGGGTGTCACTGCCTCCAGACTGTTTTGGAGGACAAAAACTAAGGAATATATAATAATATGCAGACTTGCACCCATATATCTGTTACTCATATGTCTACATTTATATAAATTTATAAATTCATACCAATTCCTTCCATTTCAATTCAACACCACTGAGTTCATTCTGTTTTTCTTTCATTTCAATATTTGTAGCTTTCTTCTCCGACAGTGAGAAACCTGGTTCGCCAATTATGCTGAATATATTTATTTATTTCATCACACCTGTTTCCCTCCAACAGTCCGCTATATGTGGCAAAGCTTCCACTGCCACTCTACTCTCCACCCTCCACGGGTGCTGTTTCATTCTGCTTAGGCTCTGCTGGCCTCTGCCAGGCCATCCCTCCATGAAGATGCCTTCTTTTTTTATTTTTTGAGACGGAGTCTCACTCTGTCGCCCAGGCTGGAGTGCAGTGGCATGATCTCAGCTCACTGCAAGCTCTGCCTCCCAGATTCACGCCATTCTCCTGCCTCAGCCTCCCAAGTAACTGGGACGGACTACAGGCGCCCACCACCACGCCCGGCTAATTTTGTTTTTTTTTTGTATTTTCAGTAGAGACGGCGTTTCACCATGTTAGCCAGGATGATCTCGATCTCCTGACTTTGTGATCCACCTGCCTCAGCCTCCCAAAGTGCTGGGATTACAGGCGTGAGCCACCGCACCTGGCCTTGTTATGGTGCCTTTTTATTTCTTGGCTCCTGAGAAATAGTCCTGGACTTTGTGATGCTACCTTACTGTAACATCAATGTTAATGCTTTTAAATATTTTCCAAAGGTGTTAAGTCATTTTAAGTCATTTGTTACTTTACTAAGTCACAGAGTACCGTACATTTTATATGAAGGATAGGGATCCATTTCCTCAAAATATAACTGCTAGTAAGACAGAAGCATAGTGTGATGGTTTATTTTAGGTGTCAACTTGACTGGATTAATGGATACCTACATAACTGGTAAGACATTCTGTCTGGGTGTGTCACACCAATCTCTTAGATGGACTAAATGGGGAAGATCCACCCTCAACACAGGTGAGCACCATCCAGTTGGCTGGGGGCCCAGATAGAACAAAAAGGCAGAGAAAAGGTGAATTTGATTTCTCTCTCTTCTGGAGCTGGAACACCCTCTTCGCTGCCCTCGGACATCAGAATCCCAGGTTTTCCAGCATTTGGGCTCCACGACTCATACAAGAAGCAGCCCCCTGTGTAATCAGGCTGTAAGCCTCAGACTGAGAGTTACATCATCAGCTTCTTTTGTTCTGAGGCTTTCTGACTTGGCACCCGTGCTGCCACCTCTCCTGATTCTCCAGCTTGCAGACTCCTATGGTGGGACTTCTTAGCTTCCATGATCACGTGAGCCAATTCCCCTAATAAATTTCCTGTTATCTATGTAACTATCTGCCATTGGCATCCAAACCAGAGTGACTCCCTCTTCAATAAAGGCTGAATGAGGTGAGACCTTCTGGGTTATATTCCCAGGAATTTAGGTACTCTTGGTCACAAGATGTTTATGGTTGAAGGAACAAGTTAATTATGCTAAGACCCAGAACTTAAGGAAATGTCCTGATATCCAGATATCTTAAGAACAGACCAGGCAATGTGGTGCACACCTATAATCCCAGCACTTTTGGAGGCTGAGGCAGGTGGATCACTTGACCAGATTGGGCAACATAGTGCAACTCCATCTCTCCAAAAAATACAAACATTAGCCAAGAGTGATGGCACACACCTGTGGCCCCAGCTACTCAAGAGGTTGAGGTGGGAGGATTACCTGAGTATGGGGACATCCAGGCTGCAGTGAGCCATGATTGTGCCACTGCACCCCAGCCTGTACAACAGAATAAAAAGCATTCTTAGTTTAGGAATAGGTTTCACTTTAAAGATTATAGTACACCCATAAATTCTTGCTGATATCAATAGGTAAACAAGAGAAGAACAATACTAATAGACTGCTACAAGCTAATCACAAGCCTTTGTATTATAATAATAAAGCACATTATTCTTAGTTCTAACATTGTATATAAGCAAGCATTATGTTTGAACTAGGGGCGTTCCTTCTCTTGCTTTCTGAGGACGCCCTACTCTGTAATAAGAGTAGTCTCTAATAAACTATCTTAATTTCACTGTACTCTGCTACTCACACTGCATTCTTTCCTGTCTGAGATCCAAGAACCCACTCTTGGGGTCTGGGACGAGACCCTTTTTCCAGTAACATCTATCTATCTATCATCTATCTATCTCCCACCTATTGGTTCTATCTCTTTGGAGAACTCTATACACATAGTGAAGTTAAGATTAACACACAGAAGCAGGTCATGGATTATGCAGGTGGAACCACAGGGGACATTTGGTTGGGATTGCATGGTTAACGCCCTGCCATCTCATGTCATTGATCAATGGTCGCTTCTTTCCTGAGCATTAGCATGTCTCTAAGATTTGCTCTTGTCTATCAGATGAATGCAGAATGCCATTATTGTGATAAACCCTAACAGGTCCCACAGAATTTTTACAGTCTTTTGTGTCAAGTTGTACTTAAGAGAGATTTTTTTACTTTATGGATCAATGATTGGATAGATCAAAACGAATCCTTTAAAGCTATCATATTTTATCAGTTTGCTGCAGTTGTCTTGCAGGCTCAATGAAACCATGTTTCCTAGAGTCCAAAAACCTGGGAGGTGACCATTGACTCTTCTAGATGAGCTGGTGTTCTCTGCTTAACTACCTGCTCAAGTTCGTTCCATGAGGGAGAAACCTCCCTTTTTGACTTTGAATACCACTGCTGAGAATTGTGCTTCTATTTCACTTTGTGGAATGCTTGAAGTGATTTTTACAGAATTCTTTTTGGAAATGTTAGTACTTGTGGAACAAATGACTTATTGTTAAACTTGGAGCTGGAAGACCTGGATTTGAATGCGGATATTGCCAGTTACTAGCAGTGTGACCTCAGTTTCTTCAGTAAAATAGGATATTATCATTGTCTGACAAAGTTTTTTTGGGCCTCAGTTAAAAAAATGTTAAGTTAAAGTCATTTCAGTACTTGAAAGTGCCAGCAAATGTGAGGCACTATTAGTATTTTGTAAAAAGTCATTTCTTTAAAGGGAAGACAATTCACGAAGAAAAGATTTAAATGAAAGCAAAGTAATAAATGAAATTACCTTAAGAACTGATGAGACAATTCTGGTTTTGTAGATGGAAATTTGTTTTTGAACTTAATGAATATACATATATTTACTCCTTTAAGTAGTTATTTTATGCTTCAAAAAGATTCAAACATTTTAATTGCAAAAAGTCTTTGCCTTGCTTTAAAAGCAAGTTTAACTTCAGGGACAATACGCCTATTCATTACCCAAACCATTCCTAAGCAGTAACAGCCTTAAGAGTCTTTTAATGTAAGGGGAGGTGTTAAGTCTTATTCAAAATGAATTGAACCCCTGACTCCAAGTCAGCTAGTTTATATTCTAAGACAATGAAAATTAAGAACAATGATTTAGCGACTCCAGAAGACTCAATCAAATATGATCCGAAAAAGGCCAATTATTTGTAACTCTTTTAGCCAATATTAACTTCTGAATGTGTCAGATTCTCCATCTTGGAAAAACTGTGCTGACTCCAGCAGACAAAAGTTTTGTTCTCTCATTTACAAACCTTCTATGTTAGACCAGGGGAAGAAACATTTAATTGGCATTATTCTAAAAATAATCAAACAATTCAACAAATACATGTTTTTTAATGATTTTGTATTAAAATAGAACTGGTTTTACTTAATTGGTTGTAATTTAAAGTTCAAAATCTTAAACATATATTTGTTGTAAAAATTTCACCAGGTTCTGTGTTATCTCTTTTCAATTTTCCGTGAAAGAGTTGCTCATTATGATATTTAAATTCTTGTGTCTTACATTTGAAAATTAGTACTGATTTTTCAATACAAAAAATCCTATTGAAACAGCTTGAAATCTTAGCAAAGTCTTTGTACTTTTCATAACATTTTATTATACATATTTATTTACAAATAAATAATTAAAAATACATAAATTTTATTTTTTAATTTTTTTGAAGCAGGGTCTTGCTCTGTCACCCAAGCTGGAGTGCAGTGGCACGATCTTGGCTCACTGCAACCTCCACTTTCCAGGTTCAAGTGATTCTTCTGCCTCAGCCTCCCAAGTAGCTGGGATTATAGGCGTGCACCACCATGCCCGGCTAATTTTTGTATTTTTAGTAGAGACTGGGTTTCACCATGTAGGCCAGGTTGGTCTTGAACTCCTGACCTCAAGTGATCCACCCGCCTCAGCCTCCCAAAATGCTGGGATTACAGGTGTGAGCTGCTGCACCCAGCTCTGTATTATATACTGTAGCAGTCTGTACAAACAAAAGCATGCATAGAATTTTGGCATTCGTGTTGAAAATATGACCACAGATTTCTTCTTAGGTACATGGAAAGATCGCCTTGTATTCTAGTTTTAGGTTTCAGCAATTTCACCACTGACCATTTTACTGAAATCATATAGTGCTGTAGGTAGTCAGATAACGAGATGCCACTTAAAAGGCCTGAAATACTTGGGGTTGCATAATGGGGATGTATATACTACGTTGAAAGCTAATTCCAAAATTTGGGGAAAGATTAATAAAATGTTTCTCTTGTCAACTGAAGAATGATGAGGTTCATAAATTTAGAAATGTGAGCTTTGTTTTTTATAAAGAATTGCAGCCCTCAGGTGGCCATTCTGACAGGGTTGGAAGTGTAGCCTCCTGCCAGAAGCCAGAAACAGGCACTTTGAGGGAGGGAAGAAAAAGACAGGAATTTATGCTAAATGGGGTTGCTGAATATACATTTTGTTTGTTTGTTTGTTTGTTTAGACAGAGTCTTGCTCTGTCACCCAGGCTGGAGTGCAGTGGCAGAATGTCAGCTCACTGCAACCTCCGCCTCCCAGGTTCAAGTGATGCTCTTGTCACAGTCTCCCGAGTAGCTGGGATTACAGGCACCCACCACCACGCCTGGCTTATTTTTGCATTTTTTAATAGGGAAGGCGTTTCACCATGTTGGCCAGGCTGGTCTCAAACTCCTGACCTCAAGTGATCCATCTGCCTCGGCCTCCCAATTGTTTGTTTTTGAGGCAGAGTCTCACTGTTGCCCAGGCTGGAGTTCAGTGGCCCCATCTTGGCTCACTGCAGCCTCTGCCTCCCAGATTCAAGTGATTCTCATGCCTCAGCTTCCCAAGTAGCTGGGATTACAGGCATGTGTCACCAAGCCCAGCCAATTTTTGTATTTTTAGTAGAGACGGGGTTTCGCCATGTTGGCCAGGCTGGTCTTGAACTTCTGGCCTCAAGTGAACCTCCCGTCTCAGACTCCCAAAATGCTGGGATTACAGGCATGAGCCACATGCCCTGTCTGAATATACATATTTAATCAGCTATAGGAAAAGGCACAAATATATGAAAGGAGAAACGTGCACATACACAGTTGAGCTTCATGCCTGTCCATGGGCGTCATGTTCAAAATATGGTGGCATTAGTATAATCTGAGGATGGAGTTTTCAGCCCTCTGACTCAAAAGGTGAAGCAGGGAACACAGAAACCCTCACTATGCATCCTTTATAAACCGGCCAGAGCCACTTCATGTTCGGTGTTCTCTTGTCAGGAAGGAAAGCTGAGTGGTCATTTTGTCAAAACTGCAAAAGGAAGGACAGTCACAAGGTTGGTGGAGATCACTGGTGGAACCGGTCTTTCCCGATGGTTGGTTTCTGTTTAACCCTTGAGAAAGAAAGCCTCATGGCTGTTAGCAAGGTTGCAGGGGAGGTGAACGAGGCAAGTTCAATCTCCCATGTCATTGTGGCCAGGAGCGCAGTTTTCAAGTTTTCTCTGCGGTACCCTTTGCCAAGAGAGGGTTCTGTTCAGTTGGTTGGGGGGCTCAGGATTTTATTTTTATTTCTCACTCTTTAGGGGAACATCAACTTAGAGTGTCTTGTCCATGCGACTGAAATGTCTTCCAGTCGTCTTCGAGAAGAATGTCCTCATTTGAGTTTCCCTGAAAGCGGAGGGCCTGAGACAGGTATGTGGGCTCAGGTAGTTTCTTTGGGAGTGAATCCCAGGAAGCAGAAGTGAGAGAGCAGAGGCATGGGACAAACGTGGAGTTACTGAGCTAGCTACCTCTGTGGACAACTGGGGCTCCATTCTGTTGAAGAGCTTCTAAGAAACTTTGTGGAATCCCTCAGAGATGTTTCAGGGAAGGACAGGGAGACTGGGACACCCGTCTATTAATTCAGTCTCCCATTGATTGTGGGTTTTGCTAGAGGCACTTTGGCACCATACACTTCCAAGTGTGCCTGTTAGGGGAGAGGCGGGCTGAGTTGCTTTCAGTGACTGCAGAGAAAGTCCAAATTGTGAGATGCCACAGCACAGCTTGAGGTGGGATGCTGGTTCCTTGCACAGACTTGTCCTTCACAGCTGTGCTGAAATGCAGTGGCCAATGGAAGTGATTGAGGCACTGCAAGTGTCTGCTACAGAAAAGAGAAATCAAATAGTATAAGAGAAGTTATTATCCAATTATTTCTGATAGAGTTGAGGGAATGTCATTGCTGTAGGGTCACAGTCTGTACAGAGTGGTGTATGAGATGAGAATGTGCTACCCCCAAATACGCCTCTTTGGCATAAAGATTACTTTGAGCTGATCATTTTTAGACACTAGACACAAGAGAAGTTTTGAAAACACAAACATTTCCCTTTTGTAAGGGAAACTTACACCTATAAAGAAAAATGTCCATTTGTAAGTGTGTCTCCCTCTCTGTACCAAGAAGGGAAAGATGATTAAATTACTAGAGACCCACCCACCTAAAGCTGCATAACAAGCCTTACTCTTATTTACTGTGCTGTTTCCAGTCATATCCCCATTACTGGCCTTCCCAATACCCTTCTTTCTTTGTTTCAGCAGAAGATGGTACTTAAGCCTGAATTCTAAGTCACCTCTTGGAGATTTGCTCATTTCTTTGGGTATCTCCCAGTATACATGAGGTATACATGTTATTAAACTTCTGTTTGCTATACTATGCAGCCATAAAAAAGGATGAGTTCATGTCTTTTGTAGGGACGTGGATGAAGCTGGAAACCATCATTCTGAGCAAACTATCGCAAGGACAGAAAATCAAACACAATATGTTCCCTCTCATAGGTGGGAATTGAACATTGAGAACACCTGGACACAGGGCGGGGAACATCACATACTGGGGCCTGTCGTGGGATGGGGGGATGGGGGAGGGATAGCGTTAGGAGAAATACCTAATATAAATGACAAATTAATGGGTGCAGCAAACCAACATGGCACATGTATACATCTGTAACAAACCTGCACGTTGTGCACGTGTACCTTAAAACTTAAAGTGTAATAATAAAAATAAATAAATAAATAAATAAATAAATAAACTTCTGTTTGCTTTTCTCTTGTTAATGTATCTTCTGTTACAGGGCTCCATCTCAACTAAGAACTCTGAAAGTTAGAAAGAAAATTATTTTTCCTCCCCTACAGTTTAAAATGAGAGTTAAAGGCATTTTCTTGTATTACACAGAAGAGGGAGAATGCTGTGATTTTTCATGATGAATGTTGAGTATCGAAATGGATGTCTTTCTATAATGGCTGGAGTCTAATTAGCTATCCTGATTTGAAGAAAGCAGGTTTTCAGAAACACAGTGTCATATGTTCCTCCTAAGTTCATTAAGTAACCACTGATATGCAATTTGTTATCCCAGATGGACCTACCCTCGGGAAGTGAATGTCCTGTGCAAATGGCTATTTTTCAGATAAAGCTCCCAAGATATGGAATAGTGTTATAGAAAAAAACTAGGTTCTTGTCATGCGACCAGGAAAATTTAGACATGCAGATGCATTGTAGGGTGAGTAGGGCAGGGTTTATTAAGTGAAAGAAAACAGGAAAGAGGAACTGTCAGCAAAGCGAGACAGAGTCCCGCCAGCAGGTCTCTTGCCTCACAGATTGAATCCCAGGTCACCACCCAGGAACTGAAGAGGCCAGGCTCCACCCTGCTGCAAAAGGTGCGGACTTCCCAAGGCTCCACCCCCGTCCTCCTGGTGCACAGGTGGGCATTATTCAGAATCAGTCGGGAAAGGGCGGGTTTCGTCTGGGACTAGCAGTTTGGTTTTTCAGCCTTCAGGCTGTTTTATGCTTGGAGGTGGGGACCCTTTCGTCGGGGACCCATGGCTGGCTTCTGTCTCTACCGACAGCATATTTGAGTGCAGGGCTGAGGCAGCCTCTTGGAGGCTTATTATCATGTATCGAATTCTTACCCCAGAGAAAATCAGAGTTGTGATTTGAAGGGTTATTAGGGTAATTGCATCTGAGATTTTGAATAATCATCAACAGTCACCTAATCTGCATCACTTATTTTATAAAAAGGCTAATAGACATTAATAATTTACCTAACATCAAATAGTTTGTGAACAGACAGGCTGGAACTCTTCAGACTGGAATTCAGTTCAATACTCTGCAATGGCATCATAGATAATATGCATTTGTCAATTTGCATAATCAATATTTTATTTTTGTACCATGCAGGGTCATTGTTTAAGTACACAGTGATATACTTCCTGACCTTTAGAATTTTAAATCACTGGGCTTAGTGAAATCCCCCAAACACATTTAAAAACTCATGGAAAGGCATATGAATGCAAGCATTTGGAGTGTTTTGAATACCAAAAGCCAAAACCAGTACAGGTAAATGACAAGCATGATTTAAAAAGAATGTCTGAACAGCTGGCTGAATAAATCAGCCAAAGTTGAAACACTCTTTTCACTTGTCTGTGAAATTTTTCTTCCTAGAAGTGAGGGACTCCCTTGAGGGAAAGAGGATAACAGGTAAGCATATTCACTGTTTGCCACTTCTAGAAATAAAATGCTGCGTATATATTCATATGTATGATATATAACACACAACTAAACTTTTTTTTTTTTAATTTGAGACGATGTCTCTGTTGCCCAGGCTGGAATGCACTGGTGTAATCACAGCTCATGGCTCACAGCCCACCTCCTGGGCTCAAGGGATCCTCCCACCTCAGTCTTCGGAGTTGCTGGGGCCATAGGTGCACACTACCATGCCTGGCTAATTTTTAAATTTTTTGTAGAGATAGAGTCCCATTATGTTGCCCAGGCTGGCCTTGAATTACTGGCCTCAAGCAATCCTCTGGCCTTGGCCTCCCAAAGTGCTGGGATTACAGGTGTGAGCCACTGCACCCAGCCACAAGTAAACTTTTGAATCCAAGGAGACACATGGTGTGGGGTCCAGACTGCTGTGACCATCCTATGTCAGGGCAAATCTAGTGCTTCACTATCAAAGACATTTCTGAAACATGGGCTGGGCTTGGTGGCTCACGCCTGTAATCCCAGCACTTTGGGAGGCCGAGGCGGGCAGATCACCTGAGGTCCAGGGTTCGAGACCAGCTTGGCCAACGTGGTGAAACCCTGTCTCTACTAAAAATACAAAAATTAGCCTGGCATGGTGACGACCTCCTGTAATCCCAGCTACTAGGGAGGCTGAGGCAGGGGAAACGCTTGGACCTGGGAGGTGGAGGTTGCGGTGAGCCAAGATTGTGCCACTGCACTCTAGCCTGGGTGACACAATGAGATACTATCTTAGCAAACAAACAAACAAAGAAATAAAAAGAAATTTCTGAAACAAAAGAAAACACCAGCCACTGAAATTGGATTTAATGTAAGTGCTTTGTGACTTTGGTTTATACTTTCGTTGCTAGGGACGTGGAATTCTCATTTTTACCTCCAGCTTGGAACCAGCCATAAGCCAGTGTCTCCCAATGGCTAGCTAAGAGCATTTCTTAGTCTGTTTGGGAAGGAGATAGAACCTCATATTTCCTTTCTACATTCCCTGTGAGTCACTCAAAGTCCTTGAAATCATATTTCCCAGGAATCACAAATGAACCAATCTAAACTCAGTGGGGATGATAGACTTTCTTGAAGTCCTCTGGATTTCCTAGGTCCAAGGATTGGTACTTGTGGTAGTGGGTGATGCCCAAGAGTGAAGGAGACCTGTTACTGTATTCAGAACCCTGAGAGTTCATTCTGTCCTTCACTTGAAGGAAAAATATCAACAGGTAACAGCACCCCTTAGACTTGCTCCTTCTTCTGTGGACGCCCTTTTCTGGCCACGGGCACTTGAAGGAAATGAATGAGAGACCCAGGACATAGGGACTGGGGAAGGAGTAGAGATTGATGTCAGCTCTTTCCTGGAAAGGTTAACAGAAACTACAGGGCATGATTTATTGAAATAATCGGGGTGAAAATGCTTGTATATGCTAATCTTATTTTTTATTTTATTTTATTTTATTTTTGAGACAGGCTCTCCCTCTCTCACCCAGGCTGGAATGCAGTGGCACGATCTTGGCTCACTGCAACCTTCGCCTCTGAATTCATGTGATTCTCCCGCCTCAGCTTCCTGAGTAGCTGGGATTACAGGTGCGTGTCACTGCTCCTGGCTAATTTAATTTTATTTATTTATTTTTTATTTTTTTAGTAGAGACGGGGTTTCACCATATTGGTCAGGCTTGTCTGGATCTCCCGACCTCAGGTGATCTGCCCACCTCGGCCTCCCAAAGTGCTGGGATTACAGGTGTGAGCCACTGTGCCTGGCCTAATCTTATGTTTTAATTTCAAATATTATTTTTATAATTAATGTTCACATCCCTTATTTATTGAATGAAAACAATGCAATGGGTTAGATAAGTGCTAGAACTAATGCTCTATAATAAACTCTAAAAAACCCTAGCTGGCTGGGTGCGGTGGCTCACCCCTGTAATCCCAGCACTTTGGGAGGCCGAGGCGGGTGGATCATGAGGTCAGGAGATCAAGACCATCCTGGCTAACATAGTGAAACCCCATCTCTACTAAAAATACAAAAAATTAGCCGGGCATGGTGATGGACACCTGTAGTCCCAGCTACTGGGGAGGCTGAGGCAGGAGAATGGTGTGAACCCGGGAGATGGAGCTTGCAGTGAGCCGAGATGGAGCCACCGCACTCCATCCTGGGTGACAGAGTGAGACTCCATCTCAAAAAGAAAAAAAAAAACAAAACCCTTTCTTGGTGGAAAATGTCAAAACTATTTAAAGGGAGTGAGAATAGTATAACGAACCTGGGTATGCATCTAATCTAGCTCCAACAAATATACAATATCAGTTCACAGCCAATTTTATTTGATCTGTATCTCTCTCTGTCCCTCCTCAAAATTATTTCGAAGCAAATACCGGACATATATATATTTACCTTTAATCTTTTTTTTTTTTTTTAGATACAGGGTCTCACTCTGTTGCCCAGGCTGGAGAACAGTGGCACGATCATGCATTATTCACTGCAGGCTTGAACTCCTGGCCTCAAGCAATCTTTCTACCTTGACCTCCCAAAGTGCTGGGATTACAGGTGTGAGCCACTGTGTTTAGCCTAGACTTACCTTTAATAGCTTTTGATAAGTTATTTTTAATGTAATTTTGATAAAATAATTGTACCTAAAACGAACTAATGTGTTGGTATTGTCTACTATCCAATCTACGAACAAATTTTACTGATTCGTTCGTAACTGACCCCAGAGTTGGTTGGTTTGAATCACTGTAATTGAGCCTCTAGTATAAAGATTATACGATGTTTGTTTTACCTACTTTCCCTTTCCCCTTGTCCTTTTCTTTCTCTATGTGTGCTTGCTTGCATGTCGTTATTTCAGTAGACGGTAGTCACTAATAATTGATTAACTTCGTATCCTAACCCACAGGGGTGCCTGCCAGATTGATGAACTTATTTTTCTTTTAAAGAACCATGATCCTTAGGTTATGCAGACCTCCTTGATGGTGTCCAGAAATTTGGGTAGAGGGATGCCAACAGCTTTGATCACTGGGGGAATTTCATCACCCATGTGCCCACCTTACTCATACAAGTCCCCAGTTATATTCAAAGGCAGGGCAGATTTGAGAGAATGTCTCTCCTGCCCTCTTGCTTTGGTCAAATTGAATAACCCTTTCTCTGTTCCTGAGTGCTGATGTGTCAGTATTTGGCTTACTGTGCATCAGATGCACAGACCTAAATTTGGAGATTCTATAACATCAAGACCCATATGATGTTCACATACTGGATTAGGCTGATGACTCATATATCTCTCTTTTAATATGTGACCATTTACAGTCTCTTTCTCCCTCTCCCCCCCCTTTTTTTTTGGCAATTTCTTGGTTATTAATAGTCTTGTTTTAAAGTGAAGTATTGTCATTTAAGTTTATATATCAACATTATCATTATTTGTTTATTTGCAACAAAGTTTTATGCCAAGGCAGTCATGCCATTGCCCACCTGACCTGCTTTTCCACCATCAGTTTTACCTGTGTGTGTGTCTGGATCATCAGGAAGCATTGATTGAGAATCTTTTCCTCTTAATTTGCCTTACTATTTTCGAATGTAGTTACTGATCAAACTTAGTAGTAACCCACTCATTTTGTGTGTAGGCAAAAGCAACTATGAATAAACAGAAGCAGTTTCCCACAGTGGGTAACTGTGTGGACCTGGGTTTGAAACCCGATGAAACTTGCTGGCTGTGCCCCCTTGGGCCAGGGATTAACTGCTCTCATTCTTAGTTCCCTCAACCCTCAGGTGCATGTGATTATATTCACTACCTGATATGGCTTGGCTCTGTGTCCCCACCCAACTCTCATCTTGTAGCTCCCATAATTCCCACGTGTTGTGGGAGGGACCTGGTGGGAGGTGATTGAATCATGGGGGTGGGTCTTTCCTGTGCTGTTCTTGTGATGTGAGTGTGTCTCACCAGATCTGATGGTTTTAAAAACGGGAGTCTTCCTGCACAAGTTCTCTCTTTGCCTGCTGCCATCCACATAAGATGTAACTCCCTCCTCCTTTTCTTCTGCTGTGATTGTGTATCCTCCCCAGCCACATGGAACTGTAAGTCCAGTAAACTTCTTTCTTTTGTGAATTGCCCAGTCTCAGGTATATCTTTATCAGCAGCATGAGAACAGATCAATACAGTAATTTTGTACCAGATAGTGGGGTGCTACTCTAAAGATACCTGAAAATGTGGAAATGACTTTGGAATGGGGTAACAGGCAGAGGTTGGAACAGTTTGGAGGGCTCAGAAGACAGGAAAATGTGAGAAAGTTTGAAACTCCCTAGAGAGTTGTTGAATGACCTTGACCAAAATGGTGATAATGATATGGACAATGAAATCCAGGCTGAGGTGGTCTCAGATGGGGATGAGGAAATTGTTGGGAAGTAGAGCAAAGGTTATGTCTTGTTATGTGTTAGCAAAGAGACTGGTGGCATTTTGCCCCTGACCTAGAGATATGTGGAACCTTGAGCTTAAGAGAGATCATTTAGGGTATATGGCAGAAGAAATTTCTAAGCAGCAAAGCATTCAAGAGGTAACTTGGGTGCTGTTAAAGGCATTTAGTTTTATAAGGGAAGCAGGGCATGAAAGTTTGGAAAATTTGCAGCCTGACAATGCAACAGAAAAGAAAATCCCATATTCTGAGAAGAAATTCAAGCTGGCTGCATAAATTTGCATATGTAACAAGGAGTTAAATGTTAATCCCCAAAACAATGGGGAAAATGTCTCCAGGGCACGCCAGAGGTCTTCACAGCAGCCCCTCCCATCACAGGTCTGCAGGCCTAGGAGGAAAAAGTGATTTCTTGGGCCAGGCCCAGGGTCCCCATGCTGTGTGCAGTCTGGGGACTTGGTGCCTTGTGTCCCAGCTGCTCCAGCCGTGGCTGAAAGGGGCCAACATAGAGCTCTGATTGTGGCTTCAGAGGGTGCAAGCTGTAAGCCTTGGCAGCTTCCATGTGGCGTTGAGCCTGCCAGCGCACAGAAGTCAAAAATTGGGGTTTGGGAACCTCTGCCTAGATTTCAGAAGATGTATGGAAATGCCTGGATGCCCAGGCAGAAGTCTGCTGCAGGGGCAGGGCCCTCATGGAGAATCTCTGCTAGGGCAGTACAGAAGGGAAATGTGGCATCGGAGCCCCAACACAGAATCCCTGCTGGGGCACCGCCTAGTGGAGCTGTGAGAAGAGGGCCACTGTCCTCCAGACTCCAGAATGATAGATCCACTGAGAGCTTGCTCCATGCACCTGGAAAAACTGCAGACACTCAACGCCAGCCCATGAAAGCAGCCAGGCAGGAGGCTGTACCCTGCAAAGCCACAGGGGCAGAGCTGCCCAAGATCATGGGAACCCACCTCTTGCATCAGCATGACCTGGATGTGAGATATGGAGTTAAAGGAGATCATTTTGGAGCTTTAAGATTTGACTGCCCGTCTAGATTTCAGACTTGCATGGGGCCTGTAGCCCATTTGTTTTGGCCAGTTTTTCCCATTTGGAACAGCTGTGTTTACACAATACCTGTACCCCCATTGTATCTAGGAAGTAGCTAACTTGCTTTTGATTTTACCGGCTCATAGGTAGAAGCGACTTGCCTTGTCTCAAATGAGATGTTGGACTGTGGACTTTTGAGTTAATGCTGACATGAGTTAACACTTTGGGGGACTGTTGGGAGGGCATGATTGGTTGTGAAATGTGAAGACATGATATTTGGGAGGGGCAAGGGATGGAGTGATATGGTTTGGCTCTGTGTCCCCACCCAAATCTCATCTTGTAGCTCCCATAACTCCCACTTGTTGTGGGAGGGACCCAGTGGGAGATGATTGCATCATGGGGCTGGGTCTTCCTCTTGCTGTTCTCGTGATAGTGAATGGGTCTCACAAGATCTGATGGTTTTAAAAACGGGAGTATCCCTGCACAAGCTCTCTCTTTGCCTGCTGCCATCCACGTAAGATGTGACTTCCTTTTCCTTGCCTTCTGCCATGATTGTGTGGTCTCCCCAGCCATGTGAAACTGTAAGTACAATAAACTTCTTTCTTTTGTAAATTTCCCACTCTTGGGTATGTCTTTATCAGCAGCATGAAAATGAACTAAAACACTATCTTAGAGTGTTAGTGTGAAAAGAGGCAATGTTTGAAAATTTTTAACTTGGTGCTGCCCACACTGTGAGCATTCAGTAATTGTGAGCTGCAATGCTCACTGTTGTGTTCCATTCCCACAGTCATTTTTGTGTATGTGTTTTGATTTTTTAGACTTAAAAAATACAGTTTTAGATTTATAGAACAATTGAACAGATATTACATAGAGTTCTATACACCCACCCCATCCCTACCTCTCAATTTCCCTCCACAATTTCCCCTATTATTAACAACTTGCATTGGTGTGGTACATTTGTTAAAATTAATGAACCAATATTGATACATTATTGTTAACTATAGTCCATAGTTTCCATGAGGGCTCACTGTTTGTGTTGTATACTTCTATGGTTTTGACAAGAGTATAATAACACGTATCCACTGAAAGGGCTCAGAATATGCTACCCCAAAATATTCTACTTCGGCATAATAATTATTTTGAGCTGAAGACAATTTAGAAGCAGCAGACTCACGAAGAGCTCTCTGACCTCTCTTTTCTGCCTAAAAGCGGGGGATAAATTTCCCTTTTCCCATACTGGGGAGAGGAGAATGATTCTCCATTCTTTTTTTTTTTCTTTTTTGAGACGGAGTCTCGCTCTGTCGCCCAGGCTGGAGTGCAGTGGCATGATCTTGGCTCACTGCAAGCTCCGCCTCCCGAGTTCACGCCATTCTCCTGCCTCAGCCTCTGGAGTAGCTGGGACTACAGGCGCCCGCCACCGTGCCCGGCTAATTTTTTATATTTTTAGTAGAGACGAGGTTTCACCGTGGTCTCGATCTCCTGACCTCGTGATCCACCCGCCTCGGCCTCCCAAAGTGCTGGGATTACAGGTGTGAGCCACCGTGCCCGGCCTTGATTCTCCATTCTTACAACCAGAGGGAACTTGAGTTTGTGTAGCATATCTCAGTAAACAACCCTTATCTACCATGTACTTCCTACTCACCTTCTCCCAGTTTGCCACCCCTAGGAATCCAAGCTCCCCCTTTCTTTTGTCTAGTCATGTCTCCACAAGTTATCATCCTTTGCTAAAATGGTGTATTAGTCCTTTTTCACGCTGCTGATAAAGACATATACTAGACTGAGTAATTTATAAAGAAAAAGAAATTTAATGGACTCACAGTTCCATGTGGCTGAGGAGGCCTCACAATCATGGCAGAAGGTGAAAGATATGTCTTACATGGTGGCAGGCAAAAAAAGAGAGTGAGAACCAAGTGAAAGGGTTTCCCCTTATAAAACCATCAGATCTCGTGAGACTTATTTAGTACCATGAGAACAATATGGGTTAAACCCATGATTCAGTTATCTCCCACTGGGTCCCTCCCACAACATGTGGGCATTATGGGAGCTACAATTCAAGATGAGACTTGGTTGGGGACACAGCCAAACCATATCAAATGGTATATAAGCCCCAGGGTCAAACTACATCTTTGAGTTTTCAGTTCTCTTCTATGAAGCCCCTGTGCACATAAAATTAAAAATAAACTTTGTCTGCCTCTTCTCTGATTAATCTATCTTTTTTCAGTTTAACTCTTTTTTTTTTTTTTTTTTTGAGACGGAGTCTCGCTCTGTCGCCCAGGCTGGAGTGTAGTGGCACAATCTCGGCTCACTGCAAGCTCCGCCTCCCGGGTTCACGCCATTCTCCTGCCTCAGCCTCTCCGTGTAGCTGGGACTACAGGCGCCCACCACCACGCCCGGCTAATTTTTTTTTGTATTTTTAGTAGAGACGGGGTTTCACCGTGGTCTCGATCTCCTGACCTCGTGATCCACCCACCTCGGCCTCCCAAAGTGCTGGGATTACAAGCGTGAGCCACCGCGCCCGGCCCAGTTTAACTCTTAAATTCCAGCCAGCCACAGAAACTAAGAGGGTAGAGGAAGTTTTTTCTCCCCTACATATTCATTATAGTTTCATACAGAACAATTTAACAACCCTAAACATACCCCGTGTACCTATTCATCTTTCTCTCCCTCCCTTAAAATCTCTGGCAGCCACTGTCTTTACTGTCTCTATAGTTTTGCCTTTTCCAAAATGTCATATGGCTGGAATCATATAGCATGTATCTTTTTTAGTCTGCTGTCTTTCACTTAGCGATATGACTTAAAGTTTCATTTAAAAAAATGCATGTGATTTGTAGTTAATGGAAAGGATTACATAGAGCATACTTTATGTGAAGACATGGGAGTTACTTTTGATATTTTTACTCCCTTGATTCAATATGAGAGTGATTAGAGGGCTTTCGCTTCCAGCACTGACCAGAGGGTAGAAAGAGAAACGCGAGGATTCTGGATTCTCTCTTTTTAAGCACGTTGTTTGTGGTTATAGCTCATCCAGGTTGAGTTTAGTGCAGTGGCTCCTACAGCTAATCCGTGAACTAGCTGCAACCTGAAAATACAGATTCCTTCATCCCTGGGAGTTTCTGACTCTGGAGCACAGGAGAAAGATCTAGGACTGCATTTTTAATGGGCTCCTCATGTGATACTTATACAGAACCATTTCCTTGGTAGTAAAAAGGAATACTGGCTTTGGTCTTAGAGGATTTGGCATCAAGTCCTCTCTCTTCATTGAAGCACCAAATATTTATTTAACTCTTCCCATGTGCCAGACCTTGGACCAGGCTCTGGATTGATACAACAGTGAGCTTAACAGTCATGCTTTCTACCCTTTACAAGCTTACACTGGAGAAGAGGCAGGCATTAAGTAAACAATTACAGAAATAAATCTTACTCATCAACTATGCTAAGTGCTAAGAAAGAAAATACAAAATGCTATGCGAGAGTGTTAAAAAAGGGACCTGGCTTTGTTTGAAATGGGGTCAATGATTCACTTTTCCCTGAGATAATGACTTTGAACTGAGATATTATTTACGTGACACGAGGGAAAGATGTCTGCCACCCAGGCACACAAGGTCCATATGGCTTGGAACACAAGGAGAGAGAGATGAGGCTGCAAATTAACCACTTGATATCTGTCCTTCTGCAGATAAACAGCCAGGGTCACTGTGTGTCTAGCTGTCCTCCTACTCAACTGCACTGAAATTTCTCCCAAATCTCCAAAACATGTTTAGTAATTCTGCCAGTTATATTTATCAAGAGCTTAAACAATCAGAGTGTTAATAGCCTTTTCTTAAAAGTGTTAGAATTTTAGTTGTTAGTGAATGATTCTTCAAAGGCTTTTCTGTCTTTGGGTTAGGGCCAATTATTCATTTACTGAAAGATATACGCAGAAAAGAAAAGGATCTGATTCTGCATTGCCACTACTTAAGCACTGTGTAACGCTTGAGCTTTTGTCAAGTGTCTGTAGCCTCATTTCATCTTCACTGTAGACTTGTGGAAATGCATTATTATCATGCCAATTGTACAGATGCAGAAGTAAAGGCTGAGAGAAATGTAGAGGTACACTGCATTGACACAGTGAGGAACTGATTGCAGTGGTTGGCTGTCGCAACAGTCAATGCCCCTAGCTAGGACCATTTTAATACTACCATTGTGTCAGTTTTGGGCCCCAGTTATGCATTCTCTTTTGGAAGATATACAATCTGGACACACTTATGTGAACCCCAAAAATCTGAGGCAGGTCTCAGTTAGTTTAGAAAGTTTATTTGCCAAGGTTGAGGATGCACACCCATGACGCAGCTTCAGGAGGTCCTGAAGACATGTGCCCGAGGTGGTCAGAGCACAGCTTGGTTTTATACATTTTAGGGAGACATGAGACATCAATCATCATATGTAAAATGAACACTTGTTTAGTCTGGAAAGGAGGGACAACTTGAAGCAGGGAGTGGGCTTCCAGGTCATAGGTAGACAAGAGACAAATGGTTGCATTTCGAGTTTGTGATTAGCCTCTCCAAAGGAGGCCATCAGATATGCATTTATCTCAGTGAGCAGAGGGGTGACTTTGAACAGAATGGGAGACAGGTTTGCCTTTAGCAGTTCCCAGCTTGACTTTTCCCTTTAGCTTGGTGATTTTGGGGGTCCAAGATATTTTCCTTTTTTTTTTTTTTGAGACTGAGTCTTGCTCTGTCGCCCAGGCTGGAGTGCAGTGGTGCAATCTCAGATCACTGCAACCTCTGCCTCCCAGGTTCAAGTGATTCTCCTGCCTCAGCCTCCCAAGTAGCTGGAATTTCAGGAGTGCGCCACCATGCCTGACTAATTTTTGTATTTTTAGTAGAGACAGCGTTTCACCACGTTGGCCAGGCTGGTCTTGAACTCCTGACCTCAGGTGATCCACCTACCTCGGCCTCCCAAAGTGCTGTGATTACAGGCGTGAGCCACCACGCCCGGCCTTCCCTTGCACACTTACATCCCAAGATCTTACTTAATGCTGGAAATGAGGTTCTATGGAGGACTCCCGGTGTTGTTTCTCCTACTCTCCAAAGTCAACCAAGATCTCTTCAGAAATCTTCAGCTCAGCCCAAAGGAGAAAATTCCAAGGTAAATGAATTTTCCTAAAAGTATAAATGATATTAAGAATTCTGCCCATATGGGCTGGGATTATGCTTTATCTCCTGATGGGCCTTTTTCAAAATAAATCATGTTCCTACTCTCCATCTTAGCAGATGATGAAGGCAATTGCTGCTGAAATGGAACCATGTAGTAACCCCTGCGTTAAAGCAAGTGTAGGTTTATTATATACATTGGACACAGTAGGTGACGATGTAGAATTATTTATTTTAAGGGTACAAGACCACTCACCTTCCTTCCTCAATATCCTTCTTATACCTTACTATAGTGCTGCACTTTACACTGTAAGAATCATTCCTTGGAATTTGTAAGGACTTGAATATAAAAAGCCCCTGTTAAACTAGCACGCTGCCTAAGAAAAGCAACCCATTAACATGCATTAAGGCTTAAGTGTTAATTATAATCATGAAGTTTGAAAGTTATGGCTAAATGATTTATTATTCAGAAGCCAAAGGCTTCTAGATTTTTCTGACTCCAAGGACAGAGTCAAAAGTTCAAACGATTCTAATAATGCAAAAATATCAAGAAATTATGGAATCTTCTCATTCCACCCTTCATCTTTATCTTAAACTGCTACTATTTCAAAATATATTTGTTAGTCATGCTGATTACTGTGAGGTTATCAAGGGTAGTCTACGATATAGCGCCTTTACTTTCTTTACAGAGCTTTATGGGAGAACTGGTTGTCTTCTATGTTTTCCCTTGAGAATTTTGCTTATCTGCTGTGTCTGTCCTAAGTGCTACAGTAGTCGGTCTCAGACTGAGCTGTGTTTTTGTACACTGTCACAGACAGTAGCCTTTATGAAGCATTTTTTGCATACAATTCTTGTCTTTGATAGTGATTATATTTTGTATTTTAATAAATTATCCTGGGCTGGGTATAGTGCCTCATGCCTGTAATCCCAGTACGTTGGGAGGCCAAGGGAGGTGGATCACTTGAGCCCAGGAGTTTGAGACCAGTTGCAGAAACCCCATCTCTACAAAAAATACAAAAATTAGCAGGGTGTGATGGCACGTGCCTGTAGTCCTAGCTACTCGGGTGGGAGGATTACCTGAGCCTGGGGAGACTGAGGCTACAGTGAGCCAAAATCATGTTACTGCACTGCAGCCTGGGCAACACAGTGAGACCCTGACTAAAAAAAAAAAAAATTACCCTGAATTTTTCTTTAAAAAATAAAACATATTTAGAGCTCAGGTATTGTCTCGTTGAATTCTAAGTCCTATTACTCAGCTGAGATTTTTATGGCCTTATTGAATTGTCAACAGAGACGGTGGATTACTGATTCATTAAGTATATATTCTGTCTAGCAGGAAAATGGTATAAGGAATGTACTTGCATTTCCACATTACCTGACACCATCATTTTAACTTTATTCATTCACTTTATTTTACAGTGCGTGAGACTCAAAACAAAAATCTGCCATTAGCTCCAGTTTGGCTCCAAAATAAAATATTACTTTGTTCATTCATTTTCACATGTTGTATTAAAGTCCTGTCACTGGGCTGTTGCTAGGATCCGCACCAGAGGGAAATAGATGGAGCACATTTTGTGGAGGACATACAGAGAAATCTGGAGCATGAGGAAAAGGGCCAGGCTACGTTGGGTTGGACATCTCAGTTGATGATACTGGGTATCCAAGAAGCTTTAGTTTCCCATGTATGGTTAGGATATAGGTTCCTGGATATTGAAGATACAGGAAGTAGAATATAAGAAATAAGTTTTCCAGTTCACAGCTTTGTTTTGAGAAAGGCTCTGAGCAAGTAAAAAGGAGCAAATGCTTATCTGAGTAGAACTTCAACGGTATGGCTTGTGATAGCCAGTCTCATGCAGCTACGTCCTTGGGATTTAACATATACAGACTGGGTTCAGTTTAGAGGATGCTCTGGCAATTTGAGAAGCCAGGAAAACCTCTCAAACCCCTTAAACCCAGACAGAAAGAATCAATGAGGGAATGATTCACTCAATGAATAATTACCAACTGGAGTGAAGGATTCTCTAATCTAGTGATTCTCAATGAATAAGCATTATATCATCTGTCAGAAATGGATGTATGTTAAAATGCAGATTCCTGGGCCCTCCCTCAGGCTAACTGGAGCAAAATTTCTATGAAGTGGGTTTTAAGAATATGCATATTCACAGATATGCTAGAAGGTTCTTATTCATATTTACAGCAGACACTTATCCTTGGGGATAAGTGTCAAACCAGCCATTGAGCCTGTAGCTCAAATGGGCTGAGATATTTTGGGTAGAGCTTCTTCTTATGGACAAAACAATAGTCACGTGAGTAGCAAAAGGCTTCATAAAATATTTTGACCTCCACAGGTGACAAAACTTTCTTTCGTTGTCAACTCCTGATTTGTTTCAGAGAAATTTTGTTTTTAAAAGTTCTCTCTGATACATAAATGTGCTGAGGCACTGAGTGTACTTTTAGTCCTTGCATTGGAATGTAATCTAATAAAATAAAATTCCATGGAGTTATTTGGATGCCATCTGTTTGAATAGCATAGTAGGGCAAACAGATTTGTGTCTATGTATATTATTTATGTGTTGTATTATTAGCAAATATGATAGTATTAGCAAATATGATAGTATTATCAGCAAATATGATAGCAAATATGATGATAGTTGTATTATTAGCAAATATGTATATTATGTATTGTATTATTAGCAAATATGATAGCTTTAATAATAATCTAATATTAATTTATACTACTTAATTTTGACAAAGAAGTAGAATTGAAGTAGAGATTTGATATTAAAGACATTTATCCATCTGCTTTGGAGTGGCAATTGGTATATAGAGAATGGGCTTTAGATTCACATAAATGTTGGTCTCACCTTTTCCATTTGCTCATTGTGTGACCTTGGCATATTATTTAGCTTCTCTGAATCTGTGTTTTTTTAACTACAAAAAGAGAACAATAGTACATTACTTCTATGATATAGAAAATCACGGCCGGGCGCGGTGGCTCACGCCTGTAATCCCAGCACTTTGGGAGGCCGAGGCGGGCGGATCACGAAGTCAGGAGATTGAGACCGTCCTGGCTAACATGGTGAAACCCCATCTCTACTAAAAATACAAAAAAAATCAGCCAGGTGTGGTGGCGGGCGTCTGTAGTCCCAGCTACTTGGGAGGCTGAGACAGGAGAATGACATGAACTCAGGAGGCAGAGCTTGCAGTGAGCTGAGCAACACAGCGAGACTCCATCTCAAAAAAAAAAAAATCACTTTAAGGCTGATATATATGGTGGCTCACACCTGTAATACCAACATTTTGGGAGCCTATGGCAGGAGGCTTGCTTGAGCCCAGGAGTCTGAGATTGCAGTGAGCTGTGATCGTGCCACTGCACTGCAGTCTGGGTGACACAGTGAGACTCTGTCTCAAAAGAGAACAAAAGAAAGAAAGAGAGAGAGAGAAAGGAAGAGAGAAAAGAAAGAAAGAAAAAAGAAAAGAAAGAAATAAAAAAGAAAAGAAAGAAAGGAAAAAGAAAGAGAAAAGAAAAGAAAGAAAGGAAGAAAATCAGTTTAATATAGTACTTGGAACATATCAAATGCTCACGAAATTTAGTGCCCTTCATTGCACTGGAGAAAAGAGTTAGGTGGCATTTTGCAGCTCTGTATGCTCAGATACAGTTTGTTTTAGAGCTGGGAATATTTTAGACTTCATCTTTTCTTTCTTAGTCCTATAATTTTCCTTTATTCATAATGCAGTCCTCCCTTTCCCACCCATGGAAACAATGAAATGTAGGACCAACCATGCTATATTATTAATTTTGCACAGAGCTTGCTGACAGTGACCTCTCCAGCAGTAGCATTCACTCTTTTGCCTTAAAAAATTTCTCACAAAAGCTCTCCACTAGGCATAAGCATTACTCTTAGTCCTCCCACTGCTTCAGTGTGGCACAGTCATCAGTAATATGTACATTTCCAGTTTGGCTCGGGTCTATTTCTCTGCTTTGCTCAGAAGGTACCACTGACCTTTCTGATTAGCTGAGTTGCAGATGACTGAGCTTGCACATAAGAGGGACAGTCAGAAAATAAATCTTCCCTGTGTCTGTCTAGCCAGACTCCAAGAGTCAGGAAAAATTCTGCTGAAAGTCCATAAATCTTCCATCTTTCTTCCTGAAAGCATGTACAAGAACAGTTCTCCTGTGACTACGTATGAGAGCATTCCTGAATGTGTGGGTAGGGTTTTTGATGTCAATTTTTTTTTATATCAACTGGTAAAACTTTATTTTACAAGCAATAGGAATTGGATCAAATTATTACAATCCAGAGGAAGTATTTTGTAACCACAGCAAATGCCATTATACATACTGCCAATACAGATTTAATAGACAATACTGAACTGTACAAGTTATTTATTTTTCCTTAATCTCGAAGCTATTTTTAGTAATACAAAAAAGCCATATTAACATTTTTTTTTCCCGTTAGAAAACATGATGTACAAAACTTTGGATGAAAAGATAAGTCAAATTTCATTTAATCACTTGGAGGAAAATCGACCAACTCTGTCAATACCACCTTTCACTCGCGTCCCTGTGAAGAGACCACCAAACAGGCCTTGTGTGAGCAATAAAGCTGTTTATTTCACCTGGGTGCAGACAGGCTGAGTCTGAAAAGAGAGTCAGCGAAGGGAGATAGGGGCGGGGCCGTTTTATAGGATTTGGGTAGGTAAAGGAAAAAGGGGGGTTGTTCTCTGGTGGGCAGGAGTGGGGGTCACAAGGTGCTCAGTAGGGGAGCTTTTGAGCCGGGATGAGCCAGGAGAAGGAATTTCACAAGACAATGTCATCAGTTAAGGCAGGAACAGGCCATTTTCACTTCTTTTGTGGTGGAATGTCGTCAGTTAAGGCAGGAACCAGCCATCTGGATGTGTATGTGCAGGTCACAGGGGATATGATGGCTTAGCTTGGGCTCAGAGGCCTGACATTCCTGTCTTCTTATATTAATAAGAAAAATAAAACAAAATAGTGTTGAAGTGTTGGGGTGGTGAAAAATTCTTTTGGAGGGGGTGGTATGGAGAGAGAGAATGGGTGATGTTTCTCAGGGCTGCTTCAAGCGGGATTAGGGGCGGGGTGGGAACCTGGAGTGGGAGAGATTAAGCTGAAGGAAGATTTTGTGGTAAGGGAAGATATTGTGGGGTTGTTAGAAGAAACGTTTGTCGTGTAGAATTATTGGCGATGGCCTGGATACGGTTTTGTATGAATTGGAAAACTAAACGGAGTAAGAGGAGAAAAACAGGTATTAAAGGTCTAAGAATTAGGAGGACCTAGGACATCTAATTAGAGAGTGATTAAGGAGATTTAGCATAGTCCTGCCAGCAAAGATTATTTATTTAAGAGTTAAGAGTGGGGGCCGGGCGCGGTGGCTCACACTTGTAATCCCAGCACTTTGGGAGGCCGAGGCGGGCGGATCACGAGGTCAGGAGATTGAGACTATGGTGAAACCCCGTCTCTACTAAAAATACAAAAAAATTCGCCAGGCGTGGTGGCGGGCGCCTGTAGTCCCAGCTACTCGGAGAGGCTGAGGCAGGACAATGGCGGGAACCCGGGAGGCGGAGCTTGCAGTGAGCCAAGATCGCGCCACTGCACTCCAGCCTGGGTGACAGAGCAAGACTCCGTCTCAAAAAAAAAAAAAAAAAAAGAGTTAAGATTGGCAGTTTGGGGATAGCACCAGGAGATATCAGCTGTGATAGCTTGGAGAAACAGTGTAAACCAGCAGTGTAAACAAGAGAAGGGCATGTAGTTGAGAACGGTGAATAGGAGAATGACTAGACAGAACATACTAGGGATGAGAAGTTTTTTTGGGGTGCAGTCTAAGTTGGTCTGCTGTCTGGAATAAGACTGGGGCCTAATAAAAAGGAGCGTCCATACAGGAGCTTAAATGGGCTGTACCTTGTAGGATTCCGAGGACAGGCCTGAATTCTGGGAAGGGAAAGTGGTAAAAGTATTGTCCAGTCCTTTTTAAGTTGGTGGCTGAGCTTGGTGAGATGTGTTTTTAAAAGACTATTAGGGCCTGGTGCGGTGGCTCAAGCCTGTAATCCCAGCACTTTGGGAGGCCGAGGCGGGCGGATCACGAGGTCAGGAGATCGAGACCATCCTGGCTAACACGGTGAAACCCCGTCTCTACTCAAAATACAAAAAAAATTAGCCGGGCATGGTGGTGGGCACCTGTAGTCCCAGCTACTCGGGAGTATGAGGCAGGAGAATGGCGTGAACCCGGGAGGCGGAGCTTGCAGTGAGCCGAGATCGTGCCACTGCACTCCAGCCTGGGGGACAGAGCAAGACTCTGTCTCAAAAAAAAAAAAAAAAGACTATTAGTCGGGTCTACCTTTCCTGAAGACTGAGGACCGTAAGGGATATAAAGGTTTCACTGAATACCAAGAGCCTGAAAAGCCGGTCTGCTATTGGACTGTATAGAGGTGGGAAGGCCAAAGCGAGGAATTATGTCTGACAGAAGGGAAGAAATGAGCGTGGTGGCCTCCTTAGACCCTGTGGAAAGGCCTCTACCTATCCAGTGGAAGTGTCTACCTAGACTAAGAGGTGTTTTAGTTTCCTGACTCGGGGCATGTTGAGTAAAGCTAATTTGCCAGTCCTGGGTGGAGGCAAATCCTTGAGCTTGATGTGTAGGGAAGGGAGGGGGCCTGAATAATCCCTGAGAAATAGTAGAATAGCAGATGGAACACTGAGAAGTTATTTCCTTGAGGATAGATTTCTGCGATGGAAAGGAAATGAGAGGTTCTAAGAGGAGGCCTAGTGGCTTGTACTATAGCATAGCCTGCCTTTGCTGGTGTGTGGTGATTAGGCCTGGTGGAACTGCCATCAATAAACTAAGTGTGATCAGGGTGAGGAACAGGAAAGAAGGAAATATGGGGAAATGGGGTGAATGTCAGGTGGATCAGAGAGATACAGTCATAGGGGTGAGGTGTGGTATCAGGAATAATGTGGGAGGCCAGATTGAAGTCCAGGCCAGGAACAATGGTAATTGTGGGAGACTCAACAAAGAGTGAGTACAGCTGAAGGAGCCAGGGAGCAGAAAGTATATGCGTCAGGTGTGAGGAAGAAAATAGATTTTGGAAGTTATGAGAACTGTAGAGAATGAGTTGAGCATAGTTTGCGATTTTAAGGGCCTCTAAAAGTATTAGGGTGGTGGTGGTGGCCGCACGCAGACTTGACGGCTAGACAAAACAGTAAGGTCGAGTTGTTTGGATAAAAAGGCTACAGGGTGTGGTCCTGGTTCTTGTGTAAGAATTCTAACTGCACAGCCCTGCACTTCGGCTGTGGGTAATGAAGAGTTGGGATGAGTCAGGGAGAGCTAGGGTGGGGGCACTCTCTAAAGCTGTCTTCAATGAACAGAAAGAGGAGTGGGGAAAGGATTTAGGATCTATGGGGTCAGCCAGGTTTCTTTTTGTGAGTTTATATAATGGTTTTGTTAGGATGGCAAAACCAGGTATCTAAAGTCGAAAGTATCTAACCATGCTCAGGAAGGAAAGGAGTTGTTGCTTTATAGGTGCTGGGGTTTGAGAGATCAGCTGAACACGATCAGCAGGGAGAGTACGTGTGTTTTTATGAGAATTACGCTGAGATAGGTAACAGATGAGGAAGAAATTTGGGCTTGACTGAAGTAATGCGGGCTGTCTGTGAAGCCTTGCGGCAGTACAGCCCAGGTAATTTGCTGAGCCTGATGGGTGTCAGGGTCAGTCCAAGTGAAAGTGAAGAGAGGCTGGGATGAAGGGTGCAAAGGAATAGTAAAGGGAGCATGTTTGAGATCTAGAACAGAATAATGGGTTGTGGAGGGAGGTATTGAGGATAGGAGAGTATATGGGTTTGGCACCGTGGGGTGGATAGGCAAAACAATTTGGTCAATAAGGTGCAGATCCTGAACTAACCTGTAAGGCTTGTCTGGTTCTAGGACAGGTAAAATGGGGGAATTGTGAGGAGAGTTTTTAGGCTTTAAAAGGCCATGCTGTAACAGGCGAGTGATAACAGGCTTTAATCCTTTTAAAGCATGCTATGGGATGGGATATAGGCATTGAGCGGGGTAAGGGTGATTAGGTTTTAATGAGATGGTAAGGGGTGGATTATCGGTCGCTAAGGAGGGAGTAGAGGTATCTTATACTTGTGGGTTAAGGTGGGGAGATATAAGGGGAGGATGTGAAGGAGGCTTTGAACTGGGGGAAAAGGTGGCAATGAGGTGTGGCTGTAGCCCAGGAATAGTCAGGGAAGCAGATAATTTAGTTAAAATATCTCAGCCTAATAAGGGAACTGGGCAGGTGGGATAACTAAAAGGAGTGCTTAAAAGAGTATTGTCTAAGTTGGCACCAGATTTGGGGAGTTTTAAGAGGTTTAGAAGCCTGGCTGTCAATACTCACAACAGTTATGGAGGCAAAGGAAACAGGCCCTTGAAAAGAAGGTAATGTGGAGTGGGTAGCTTCCGTATTGATTAAGAAGGGGACAGACTTACCTTCCACTGTGAGTTACCTAGAGTGTCTGTGATGGTCTTGTAGGCTTCCGAGGCTATCCAGCAGTATCAGTCTTCAGCTGCTAAGCCGAGAAGATCTGGGAAGGAGTCAGAGAACCTTGGGCCAGAGTTCCAGGGGCTCTGGAAGTGGCTGCCAGGTAAGTTGAACAGTCCGATTTTCTGTGGGGTCCTGCACAGATGGGACAGAGCTTAGGAGGAATCTTGGGCTGTGGGCATTCCTTGGCCCAGTGGCCAGATTTCTAGCGCTTGCAGTAAGCTCCTGGGGGAGGCAGGCCTGGAGGAACGCCTGGCCACTGCAGTTTAGGTGTTTAGAAGTTCTTGTGTGCTGGAGATGTGTCTGGGGTTTGTCTCACAGTGGAGGCAAGGAATTGCAACTCAGAAATATGTTGCTACTTGGCTGCCTCTACTCTGTTATTGTATACCTTGAAGGCGAGGTTAATTAAGTCCTGTTGTGGAGTTTCAGGGCCGCAATTTAATTTTTGGAGTTTTATTTAATGTCAGGAGCAGATTGGGTAATAAAATGTATATTGAGAATAAGACGCCTTTTGACCTTTTAGGGTCTAGGGCTGTAAAGCATCTCAGGGTTGCTGCCAAATGAGCCATGAACTGGGCTGGGTTTTTATATTTGATGAAAAAGAGCCTAAACACTATCTGATTTGGGATAAGGAAAAAGGAGCATTAACCTTGACTATGCCTTTAGCTCTAGCCACCTTTTTAAGAGGAAATTGCTGGGCAGGTTGGGGAGGGCTAGTCACAGAACGAAACTGTAAGCCGGACAGGGTGTGAGGAGTGGAGGTGATAAAAGGATTATAGGGTGGAGGAGTGGAGGCTGAGGAAGAATTGGGACTTAGCTCGGCCTGGCGAGGAGGGGAGAGGTCAGATGGGTCTGTAGAAAAGGAAGATTAGGGCTGGGTGCAGTGGCTCATGCCTGTAATCCTAGCACTTTGGGAGGCCGAGGCGGGCGGATCACGAGGTCAGGAGATCGCGACCACGGTGAAACCCCGTCTCTACTAAAAATACAAAAAATTAGCTGGGCGTGGTGGAGGGCGCCTGTAGTCCCAGCTACTCGGAGAGGCTGAGGCAGGAGAATGGCGTGAACCCGGGAGGTGGAGCTTGCAGTGAGCTGAGATTGCGCCACTGCACTCCAGCCTGGGCGACAGAGCGAGACTCCGTCTCAACAACAACAACAAAAAATAAATTCCTGCTGTTAAAAGAACAAACTTAGCAATATATAACAGTTTGCTACAAGGATTTTTGACTATTCACTTTGGGAGTTATTTTTAAAAATCCACTTTTCTTACTGAGTCCTACTACGTACCAGGCGCTGTACTTGGCCATCTAGGTAACTAAGAACAAGTTGATTAAGATAGGAAAGACCCATGAATCAGTCCTTTGGTTACCAAATTCAATTTTTAACTTTCAAACATCGAGAAATCCTAACTAAAAATACATACCCTTCTAAGTGTTATTTGATTTTATTAGTAGCAAAGGTGTTTGGTAAGGTCGTGAATCTCTATTTTTGATCCATTATTCCAATTAAGAGTGCACGTCAAAAGCTAATTTGTTATTTTTCTAATGTGTTTAAGATTTGGCATTCAGTTGTTACACATGTGGTTCAATGATTTATCATGAACCCTAAACTGCACACTGCTCAAAAACAGCAAAACAGATGTGCATTAAATGAAATAATGGTTTTTGATACATATCTTAAAATTCAATTCAGTTTAGGGTCCAGTGAAGAAAAAGATATCCAGTTATCGGGTGGTAAAGAGCAGAGGAAGTAAACTAGTAAAGATTATTAATGTGCAGTGAAGTGTTATTGTCTGTCTTATCCTTTGAGTAACAAGATGCTAACATGCTTTCAAGAAAAGACTGCTTAAAACTATGCTAAACGCCCATGAATTGACATCATCCATTCAACACCATTACTTTGTTACATGAACCTGTTTTCTTAAGGTGTAACATATTAGGCAATAATTTGGAAATTAGCCAAGCACTAAGCAATTATAATAGCAGGTAATACACCATCAATTTTTGAAACACATTTGGCCACATTTCACAACCCATCTGCAGTATGGATTCTATAGACTCTCACTCAGTTTAAAATTTGTTTTTGGACCTGAATGACAAGAGAATGGCTTTATGAAATTCTCTCACAAGACATTTAAATAGTCTTAGGTTCACACCCCTTTTGTTGTAAATGATTTACTCTGACATGCCATATAACTACAATAAAAATAATTACGTTCAATTCTTAAATGAAAACTAAATGCCAATAAATGGTAACAGATTTGACATGGAATGTTCTAAGATCTTCCTCTACATAATCTGACACTGCAGATTATGAATTTCAGAGCTTGAAAACTTCAGGTTAAGAACCACAAGAAAATTTACTCTTGAAGGCATGCAAGATCTTCCTAAAAATTAACCTAAGACCTAGAAGTCTCAGTATTATTAGAACATGAACATAACAAATTTGTACATTTTATTCACATATATTTTTTGCTTTCAGTGTGCTCACAGAAAATTAGAACACCTTAAGCAGGAGTTTAATAGCAATTTTTGTAAGCGAAGTTACATTCCATCTCTAAGTCAAATTGGTCAAAGCTTCTCCAGCATTTACAAAACATGATAGACCAGATGCTACACAAAACCATTGTATCTGAAGATTTTTTTTCCCTTTATTCTCAGAGATGACTGGAAAAGAAAGCATTGTCTGCTGCAATCAAAAACATACTACAGTATAAACAGTAACCATTCCATTTAGCACAGCTTGGTTGAGTTTAAAATTTGTGTTTAAAAGGTCCAAGATGACTGCAGTTTTACAAAGATGGGCAGGGTGGAAAGTAGCAAACTTCATGTGCTTCTGGATATCAAGATTTGTTTTTATACAATAGTCACAGTTAAAAACACCCTGCTGGTAATACATAATTACACTTTATTAAGGTCATAAACCAGCAATAAACAATAAAGCCTATACAACTTGTAGTTCTACTTAATCACTGACCGGTACACCTAACATGAGATAAGTGAAAAGTTCCTATGGTTTAAATGAACTCCTAAGACTATGATCGATTTTTTTAAATCTGGGTATTGGTGTTTTTTCTTTTTTCCTCTTTCCTTCTTAGTCAAGACTTGTAGTGTTGTAAACCTGCCTCCCAGAATATATGGCAATAACTTTTCTTAAAAAAAAAAGACAGCCTTTACACCATTTCTAGTGGCACATTATTTTGGCAATGCTACGTACCACTTCTGTTTCCCCATTGTGACCCCTATCCCTTCATTTGATATCCCTTTTTGACCCACCCATCTCTTTCATATATGGGCATGTCCACAGATTGACAAAGAAAGTTTACATTTTTGAATAAAGATGGAAAGTATGCAAAAACATTAACACTGATGCAAGAAAATAATAAAAAAAAAGAAACAAGGCAGACGAAGAAGGTGTTTAAGCTCTCCTAGACCTGTTGGAATGGTGATTAACAGAAGGATTTGAGATGGGATCTGAGGGGAAGGGAGAAAAAAACAAAATTCTGTGCTAAAAAAAGTAAAATAAAAAAAAGGTCGATGTCAAATATTTGTACTAAGACTGTGGGTAGCAAGAGTTAGCATCCTGCAGTTAGAAGCAAAATTAGAGATTTGGACTGGTCAAGGACAGCACTGATATGTGTGGGGTATGTAAATCACCCAAGCTCTTCAAAAGTACTGAGAACAACTTGTATTTTCCAGACTGAAAACCTACCATGATGGGGAGGGATTGAAGTGGGCCCTGGAACAACTCTGGAATACATTAAAATACTAAGCGGAGAGCAAGGAATTTAGACCATAGAGCTCATCATTCATCATTCTATTCCACATAAAAGGGGTGTTTCAGCACGTCCAAAAGCATAGATAAGGAAATTGAGCTTCCCAAGAAGTTAAACCAGTGGTTTGCAGTTAGAGAAAGCACGTTTTTATGAAGCTGTCCTACCCAGGAGGGGAGAACAGGTCCCTGGGCTCTATGACCATGGAATCTCTAGATGAGTAAAAGAAAGCTTGGCAAAAATTGGGCAGGATCCTCAAACAAAGATAGAGAAAGGCTTTTCTCATCTGCGAATCAGAGTTCTGGGACTTTCCCAAGGATGAGAGCAGCTGCATGGCTGAAATGCAGCAGCCCAGAGCAAAGAGGGTGCTCACCGGGGGGTCACAGCTGGTGAAGACTGAAAATCCAGATCCTAAAATTCGACCAGACCTATCATACCAGCAGGCCACCATGAAATGACTGCAGGTTTCACTGGAGAGATGAGGTACTTGGCCTGCGAATTGCTTTCTATGTCCTAGACAAGTAATTGCGAGTAAGCCTTGAGATAGCAATCTGATAGCCTTTGATAGCAATATGACATTGCTATATCCAAGTGTGGGAGTCAGTACACTTATATTGTGCATATCTTGGACATTTTTTCATTTTCATTTTTTTTACAGTCAAACTGGGGGAAAGATTGGCTCTTCATCCCAGGTTGTATTTATGCTCATTTTTGTTTTCAATCCCGCCCATGCCCACCCACCACACTCCTGTCCATCCTCTCCCTCGCTACTCATATACCCCTGGGAAAATCTCACCGCATTTAGATCCCAGGTTCTTCTCCCCTCAAGGCACATCAGTTACATTAATGCTGGGTGCTCACTTGATGGCAGTAATATTTCTTTTGAAATTTTCAAGAATATGACTCTTTAAGAAGCAACAACTAGAAAAAATTAAAAGTTCACATGACTGTCAGAGAAAATATAGCAGAGGCAGTAGCAGTCCTTGCTGAGAAATCCAGCGAGCATCTGGTTGGGCTGAGAAGGTTCGTGAGGAACCTTTCATGGAGAAAATGATTTTGCTAACAGTTCCTTGATTATTATTTAATAATACAGATGGCTCTCTTGAGTTCCTTTAAGATCTGTGAGATAGGTACAAACAAGATTTTTATTCAGTAGCTTATACCTGTAAGCAGTACAGGTTTTTGAAAGATTGGACTTTTAAGGCAAAGATAATTGGTGTGAAGTATTAGCCATTTAATGGAAAATGATAAAATGGTACATGTTTCAATCAGAATTATGAGCTGTGCTCAACGTGGCTGTTTGTAGCTGAAGTTGACTGATTTCTGTGCAATGACGGATTTCTTCGTGGCAGCTAAACTGCTCAGCCTAGAGTTATACAATCTTCAATGATGACGTTTCCACTCTTTGCTTGGGTCATTAAATGTCTCAGGAAGAGGCATGAAGAGGAATGAGGTGCTTGACCCATCTGGAGATGGGTAGACATGTTTGCTGAGCTATCAATGAATTGACGCATCCAAGGATGCTTTTCTCCCTACAGGAATAATCTCCCATCATGTCTCAAACTTCTCTCCATCTCACTAGTGAGGATGAATGCTGCCTTCTTCTAGGGTAGTGGAGGACAATCAGGTCACTGCCAGAAGACAGCTTTTCACAGTGTCGCTTTCCTCGAGAGAATGTAAAACTAATTGGAGTGAGGCATGAAAGGATGAAATTTGGCCAAATTGGCAGGTGTGAATGTCCTTTCTTCACATCAAGTAGAGTCATCTGGGGAAAATGATGGTGCTGTCCTGATGTGAGACTGTTTCTCATAGCACGGTGCTGGCCACTGCATGACACTCTCTACTAACAGAGAAGTGGAGTGCTACTGTGAAAATAACTGACAGATATGATTTGGTTCTGGGAAGTGAGTTTCATGACACCATGCTGGAAACTAACTCATTAGCTGTGATCTTGCAAAAATTCTGGCATTCTGAGACAAAGCAATTTGATCACCAATATGTCATATAAAGAGGTTTTAGAGTAGCTTTAAAAGGCACGGTAGATCAATATGAAAATGAAATGTATCCATCTAGTAAGAATATTCCTCTTGGAGGAGCCAGTAAAAGTGGGTGTTCTTGTGCCTGCCTTTGTGTGTGCAGGCACGTGTGCATATCTGTGTATGTGCAGCATACATGTGTGTGGTATAAAGAAAAAGAAATCTTGCTTAGGAAGAGTTGTACAGAGCCTACTAAAAATTATATAGCCAAGGCATGTCTCTTAATTTTGGAACTACTAAGTGTTAAAAAGCAAAGGAAATGAACATCAGAGCAAGTGAAATATGAGAGCCAGAAAATATCAATGTGAGTTATGATATCAATAGACCAATGAATTGCCAATGATGCAGAAGAGCTTTATGAGCCTTGGCAGGCAATTAGGTAAGAGTAGTTTCTTCTCGAGTGGCAATTTGAAGTGGTTATTAACTATATACTGAAATTTGATGGGCTAAAAAACCCAGTTAAAAAGAAAACCATTCATATTGAATTGTTCCTTCTACTCTGTTTAAAAAACAAAAAACTTCATGATGAGCTGAAGTAAGAGATTGTTATACCAAACAAAGATGACTAAACTGAAAGTATGAAACCTTCTATTTTTAGTGAATCCTGACATTCTCTGCTGCTAGCATTCCCAGCTTCCAGATAATATGTTCTCCAGTTGGCTGGTTATTGTGCTGTAAATCACATTTCACTGTATCAGCAAACGATGGCATGAACTTGAAGGGCAAAACAAAAATCAACTTGGAAAAAACTGACATAAAACCTCTAAAGTCTGAAGGTAGTTCCTTCCCTTAGAAAATGACTTAATTGATTACAATTGCAGTGTATTATCAAATGTGTGGTTTTATTTTAATTTTGTTTACTTTTTATTTGTTCACTTTTTGAGAGATAGGATCTCACTATGTTGCCCAGGTTGGTCTCAAACTCCTGGCCTCAAGTGATTCACCTGCCCTTATCTCCCGAAGTGCTGAGGTTACAGGTGTGAGCCGTGGCACTATTTTTAAAGATTAAAATATATTTAAACAAATTCCAAGTGAAGAAAAACATAGATAAAGTGGAAGGTGATTAAAAAAGCAAGTGTTTGCTGCACTCCATTTGCTGTTCTTTTCTCTCTTAGTTGCTGAATCACACTTATGATAAATTGCATTTACAATTCATTTGAAAATAAAGCTAAATATCGAGTTTTGGGATATTAGAAAGTAGAGGCTACAGAGAAGTACTCTTATCTAAATCAATAGGAAAAGTGGAATTTTTGCCAATGCTATGTGATAACATAGCTTATCGCTAGCCAATTTCTCACTATCTGCATAAGATTTTGCCAATGGACAGAAATCTGCTTCCTTACTTTCTGTGTCAATCAAAAATAGTATCCTGAGATATTATTTTGTGTTTCACAGACTAGAAATTTTTAGCAACCTGAGGACATGTGACTTGAAAACATGAGCAGTGCCGAGAATTATATTCTCTTCCAGTTTTCATAGCTAAAGGGAGTTAGAGTTGAACAATTCCCAGAACAGCACAGAAAGCTAGAAAATATTAAATTCACAGGCTAAGGCTTTGCCATTGAAAGCTGACTGTGGAGATTTTTAGGGTAGGCAGGAAGAACAATACAATCTAGAAGTTTGGGATCTTGCTGTATTTCCCCTTCACTAAGATTTTTCTAAGTAAATAGTTAATTAAAGTCCTAGGATCTCAATTTCCGCATCCGTAAAGTAAAAGATTTGAATGGATAAACTATAAGGTCTCTTTCAAATAAAAAAATTTTTCCTTGTATGGCACTATCCACAGTTACACATATGTATAATCTAACCCTATGGAACTACACATTAATTTCCCAAGTGTGATATTTATGATCTCTTCTGATGGTTGCATGCCATTTGTTAATGTGACTTTGACCTTTCCTGGTCTGTGTGGCAACTGAGCTACTACTGCTATATCCTGAACCAGGGCTTTGGCTAAGCAGGGATGTCCAAGTGCATTCCTTATAACCCAGAGAGGCTCATAATTCCCTGCAGGAACATTCAAGGGACCTTGAAGAATTTATGTTTGTGTTGGTAAATTTCTCTTCATGGCCTCCTTGGGAGCAATGAAAGAAGGAAGTGTATTTTCTGACAGCTCCAACTTCTTTTTTTTTTTGAGACGAAGTCTCGCTCTGTCGCCCAGGCTGGAGTGCAGTGGCGCAATCTTGGCTCACTGCAAGCTTCGCCTCCCGGGTTCACGCCATTCTCCTGTCTCAGCCTCTCCGAGTAGCTGGGACTACAGGCGCCCGCCACCACGCCCGGCTAATTTTTTGTATTTTTTTTAGTAGAGACGGGGTTTCACCGTGGTCTGGATCTCCTGACCTCGTGATCCGCCCGCCTCGGCCTCCCAAAGTGCTGGGATTACAAGCGTGAGCCACCGCGCCCGGCCAGCTCCAACTTCTTACTGCCTGTGTTTGCTCAGCATTATTTCAGTCATAGGTGTCTGGAACCCCAGAAAGTGCAAAGACATCATCACAGCTCCATGAATATATGACCAATACTCTTCAGAGGGGACTGAAGATGGATTAGCACTTTGTAGGCAGAGGTTCAAATCCCAGTTGCAACAGCGGGCTGTGTAACCTTGGGAAATTTGACCTCTCTCCTTTGTAAGTGGGCACAATGGATAACATGAGACCATATTTGTAAATCACCTGATGTGGTATGGCAGATTCAAGGAGTGTTGTCTTTGCACTGCCCTTCCATGCCGTGTTTATCCCGTTACGAATAAAATGAATTCAACCTGTTAGACTGTCAGCGCCTTCATAACTGGCCTTCCCTTTTGGCTTGAGGCATGCCATCTGCAGTATTTTGCACCAACTTCAAGAACATAATGTACTTACAAAATACTTGTCAGTGTGGACTCTGAATGAATTTTTACAGCATTAAAAACAGACAATCAGGGCAAGGAACAAGCCATTTACAACAGAATAAACACAAATGGCTAATCAATATATGAAAAATTGGTCCAACTTTATCATCAGAGATCCACAATTTAAAAAAATAACAGCTTTGAGATAATTTACATACCACATGATTCGCCTATTTAAAGTGTATATATTTCAATGATTTTTAGTATGTTCACAGAGTTGTGCAACTATCATCACTATTAATTTTAAAACATTTTTATTGCCCCCATAAAAACCCATACTCATTAGTGGACATTCCCATTTTTTTTTTTTTTTTTTTTTTTTTTGAGGCAGAGTTTCACTCTGTCGCCAGGGCTGGAGTAGCACCATCTCGGCTCACTGCAAGCTCCACCTCCCGGGTTCATGCCGTTCTCCTGCCTCAGCCTCCCAAGTAGCTGGGACTATAGGTGCCCGCCACCACGCCTGGCTAATTTTTTTTTATTTTTAGTAGAGACGGGGTTTCACCGTGTTAGCCAGGATGGTCTCGATCTCCCGACCTCATGATCCACCCGCCTCGGCCTCCCAAAGTGCTGGGATCACAGGTGTGAGCCACTGCGCCTGGGCATGGTCATTCCCTTTTTATCCCTTAATCCTTTCCTTCCCCTTGGTTTCCAGCCATAGGTAACCACTATCTACTTTCTGTCTCTATAGATTTGCCTGTTCTGGACATTTCATATACACAGAATCATACAATATGTTGTCTTTTGTGATTAGCTAGTTTTGCTTAGCAAATTGTTTCCAAAGTTTATCCATATTCTAGCACATCCACTTTATGCCTTTTAAAAAAATTTGGAATTTTTTTTTTATTTTTTAAATAGGTATAAGATATATCTGACATAAAATTTGCTACTTTAACCACTTTAAAATGTACAGTTCAGTGGCATTAATTATGCTCATAATGTCATGCAACCTTCATGGCTATTTCCAAAACGTTTTCATCACCGCAAACAGAAACTACAACTATTAAGCAATAATTTTCCATTCCTCCTCCTTCCCAGGGGTTGATAACCTCAGTGTCCTTTCTCTCTCTACGTATTTGCCTGTCTTAGATATTTCATATAAGTGGAATCATACAATATTTATCCTTTTGTATCTGGTTTATTTCACTTAGCATAATGTTCAAGGTTCGACCATGTTGTAGCATGTGTCAGAACTTCATTTCTTATGAATAAATATACCATATTTTGTTTATTCATCTGTTGATGAACACTTGAGTTGTTCCTACCTTTTGGCTACTGTAAATAATGCTGCAATGAACATGGGAGTGCAGATATACCTTCACCATATTGATTTCAATTTCCTCTGGATATATACCCAGAAGTGGGATTGATGGATCATATTGTAGTTCTATTTTTAGTTTTTTGAAGAACCTTCATATTATTTTTTATAGTGGCTATACTAATTTATATTATCACCAACAGTGTATAAGGTTTCCCTTCACCTTGTATCCTTGTCAACACTCATCTTTCATCTTTTTGATAAAAGCCATTCTAACAGATGTAAGGTGATATTTCATTGTGATTTTAACTAGCATTTCCTTAATGATCAGTGATGCTTAGCAGTTTTTCATGTATCTATTGGTCATTTGTATGTCTTTTTTTTTAGAAGTGTCTGTTCAAGTCCTTTGCCCATTTTTAAATCAGGTTGTTTTCCTTTCATTGAGGTGTTTGAGTTCCCTACATATTTTAGATATTAACTCCTTATTAGATGTAAGATGTATGGCTTACAAATATTTCCTCCCATTCTGCAAGATCTAGGGCTTCAATGCAATCCCATCAAAACTCTTTCATTTTTTGCAGAAATAGAAAAAACAATCTTTAAATTTGTATGGAACCACAGAAGACTCCAAATAGCCAAAACAATTTGAGCAAAAAGAGCAAAGCTGGAGGCATCACACTTCCTGATTTCAAAATATGTTATAAAGTGATTTTAATCAATAGGTAGTACTGGCATAAAAACAGACACCAGTGAAATAGGATAGAAAACCCAGAAGTAAACCCACACACTCACAATTGATTTTCAGCAACTGTGTCAAAACATACCATTGAGAAAGGGCAGTTTCTTCAATAAATATTATTGGGAAAACTGGTTAACCACAGGCAGAAGAATGAAATTGGATCTTTATTTCACACTGTATACAAAAAATGACTCAGAATAATTAAAGAGTTAAATATAAAATCTGTCTTTGATTAAAGCCATCCTAGTGAGTGTTAAGTAGTATCTCATTGTGGTCTGATTTGCATTTCCCTGATGGCTAATGATGTTGAGTATCTTTTCATGTGTTTATTGGCCATTTGTATATTCTTAAACTGTTAGTAGGAGTGCAAACTGATTTTAAAAAGCCACTCACTTTGGAGGACAGTTTGGCAATTTCATTCATTTTGAGCCAACAAACCCATTTGTAGGAATTTACCTTAAGATATTACAGAACTATGAAATGATGTGTGCTCAAGTTATTGCAGCCTTCTTTTACAATAAAAAAAATTGTAAACATACTCTGCAGTAGAAGTTTTAAAAAAATAGTAGTTTTTTGATATACACAAAATAATGTTCTATGCAGCCATTAAAATGACGATATGGAAATAAGTATTTCACACATAAAATACCCATAATATACAAGTAAAGGATTCCTTATCCAAAATGCATGGGTTCAGAAGTGTTTTGGATTTGGAATTTTTTAAGATTTTGGAATATTTGCATATACATAATGAGACTTCTTAGGGATGGTACCCAAGTTCAAGCATGAAATTTATTTATGTATCACACATACCTTATATTCATAGCCTGAAGTTTTTTTTTTTTTTTTTTTTTGAGACGGAGTCTCACTCTTTCACCCTGGCTGGAGTGCAGTGGCACGATCTCGGCTCACTGCAGGCTCCGCCCCCCCGGGGTTCACGCCATTCTCCTGCCTCAGCCTCCCGCATAGCTGGGACTACAGGCGCCTGCCACCTCGCCCGGCTAATTTTTTGTATTTTTAGTAGAGACAGGGTTTCACCGTGTTAGCCAGGATGGTCTTGATCTCCTGACCTCGTGATCCGCTCGCCTTGGCCTCCCAAAGTGCTGGGATTACAGGCGTGAGCCACCGCACCCGGCCTGAAGTTAATCTTATATAACTTTTTCTTTTTCTTTTGAAATGGAGTCTCGCTCTGTTGCCTGGGCTGGCGTGCAGTGGTGCATCTAAGCTCACTGCAACCTCCGCGTCCTAGGTTCAAAAGACTCTCCTGCCTCAGATTCTTGAGTAGGTGGGATTACAGGTGCATGCCACCAGACCCAGCTAATTTTTATATTTTTAGTAGACATGGAGTTTCACCATGTTGGCCATGCTGGTCTTGAACTCTTGACCTCAAGTGATCCACCCACCTTGGCCTCCCAAAGTGCTGGGATTACAGGCATGAGCCACGGAGCCTGGCCTATACAATATTTTAAATAACTTTGTGAATGAAACAAAGTTTATGTACGTTTAGCCATCAAAAAGCAAAGGTGTCACTATCTCAGCCACCCAGGTGGACAAACTGTGGTTGTTTGGCATCACCATCATTCCCAACTCTGAATTTATATGCTACCAACGAACAATTATTTTCTTACACTTATTTATACAGAAGTCTTTTTTTTTTTTTTTTTTGAGACGGAGTCTTGCTCTGTCGCCCAGGCTGGAGTGCAGTGGCGCAATCTCGGCTCACTGCAACTTCCGCCTCCCGGGTTCACGCCATTCTCCTGCCTCAGCCTCTCCGAGTAGCTGGGACTACAGGCGACCGCCACCACGCCCGGCTAATTTTTTGTATTTTTAGTAGAGACGGGGTTTCACCATGGTCTCGATCTCCTGACCTCGTGATCCGCCCGCCTCGGCCTCCCAAAGTGCTGGGATTACAAGCGTGAGCCACCGCGCCCGGCTATACATAAGTCTTTAACAGTAAAGAATATGACATACCATCAATACAGGGAAAAAATACTGTGTTCAGCATAGCTAAGCAGAACAATAGCATCACCAGAATATCTGTATCAGCTGTTAAACAATAGCAGCAATGAACAACGACAGGCTTTTAGTCCCCACTTGTGACCTGTTACGTCAGGTCAGATGTGGAATTGCCCACTTGTGGCATCATGTATTTGCTGAAAACGTTTTGAATTTTGGAGTATTTTGGATTTCAGATTTTCAGTTTAAGGATGCTCAGCCTGTTCTGTTGAATAAACAGTGTGTCGCAGAGTAACATGCCATTTTACCTTTTGTCTTTTACCACTTTTGTGAAAACGTTCGCCTTCTTCTCTTTGTATTTGTGTACATAAGGATATGTACAGCAGATGACTGGTAAAAGTGAACAGTGTTTACCTCTAGGTGCTGGAATTTGGGATAGCATTTTGTTTCTCCTTTGAGATTTTCTCTGCTGTTAGAACTAAAGCAATTCAGCCTATATCAAAACAACAATAATAAAGCTACTTTCAAAGGAAGAATAATTTTGCTCTGAACTGTGTCTACCACTATCTCCCCTTACTATTGAGGACCACACCATTTTGACCCTGAATTCCTACTTTCAAACCACAAGAGAATCCCAATAAACTATAGTAACATGGAGAGCTGGTGTAAGACAAACACAGGAGCTTGTTTTCATTGAATTTCCTTGCAATAATTACACAAGTTTAATTAAAACAAATAAATTAGAATTGATACATTGGAATCAATATGCAAAAAACAAAATGTGCTTGTTTTACAGGTCCTAATAGGATTCCAAACAGGAACCATTTTCTAGCATGTATTTCTAGCACATCTATCTTTGAATGGAAATTTGTGGGAGATGATGAGAGAAATCTAAACATTTCCCATTTTGGCACTTATCATCAGCCCAGAAGGTTCAGTTCGTCCAGTCTTGTTCAGAATTGTTCATGCTCTGTCATGCCTGTGCTCATTGATATGGTTGATTCTGTGTCCCCACCTGAATCTCATCTCCAATTGTAATTCCCATGTGTCGGGATGGGGCCTGGTGGGAGGTGATTGAATGGTGGGGGTGGACTTCCCCCTTGCTGTTCTTGTGATAGTGAGTGAGTTCTCATGAGATCTGGTTGTTTGAAGGTATGTGGCACTCCTGCCCTTGCTCTCTCTCTCTCTCTTGCTGTCAGAGGCGATTGAACCAGAACAACTCCATTTTTGAATAGGGGCTGGGTAAAATAAGGCTGAGACGCACAGGGCTGCCTTCTCAGACAGTTGATTAAGCTTTCTAAGTCACAGGATGAGATAGGAGGTTGGCACAAGATACAAGTCATAAAGACCTTGCTGATAAAACAGATTGCAGTAAAGAAGCTGGCCAAAACCCACCATAACAAAGAAGGCCACATGGGTGACCTCTGGTCATTCTCACTACTCATTATATGCTAATTATAATGCATTAGCAAGCTAAGAGACATTCCCACCAGCACCATGAGTGTTTACAAATGCCACGGCAATGTCAGGAAGCTACCTTATATGGTCTAAAAAGGAGAGGAGTACTCAGTTCTAGGAATTGCCCATCCCTTTCCCAGAAAACTCATGAATAATTCACCCCTTGTTTAGCATATAATCAAGAAATAATCATAAAAATGGGCAACCAGCAGCTCTGGAGTAACCATTCTTTTATTCCTTTACTTTCTTAGTGAACTTGCTCTCACTTTACTCTATGGATTCACCTTGAATATTTTCTTGCCCAAATCCAAGAGCCCTGTCTTGGGGTCTGGATCTGGACCCCTTTTCAGTAACACTGCCACCACATGAAGAAGGTGCTTGCTTCCCCTTCGCCTTGCATCATGATTTTAAGTTTCCTGAGGCCTCCCAGTCATGCTTCCCATTAAACCTGCAGAACTGTGAGTCAAACCTCTTTTCTTCATAAATTTTTATAGCAGTATGAAAACAAACTAATATACCCAGGCTGTTCCATATTTGGCTAAAAAGCCCCTCTCCACCTTGAATTCGTAGACAAATCCCATTGTTCTACCAAGACTGGCTTTGATTCACATCTATGCTCCCAATACTGTGTAAAAACTGCCTGGAGATCTGTTTCTTGCTTATCTATCTTCACATATCCACAGCTCTGTGCCTGGAATCCTGTGAGCACTGTGCCCGGAATATTGGCAGCACTCAATAAATGTTTGTTGAGTAAATGCATGCATGTGTGCATGCAGGCAGTGGTCAGATTGTAAAAGGCTTTATAAGGAATGCTAAAGAAAGGGAAATCAGTCCGGGTGCCGTGGCTCACACCTGTAATCCCAGCACTTTGGGAGGCCGAGGCAGGTGGATCGCCTGAGGTCAGGAATTCAAGACCAGCCTGGCCAACATAGTGAAACCCCATCTCTACTAAAAATACAAAAAATTAGCTGGGTGTGGTGCTAGGTACCTGTAATCCCAGCTACTAGGGAGGCTGAGGCAGGAGAATCTCTTGAACCTGGGAGGCGCAGGTTGCAGTGAGCCAAGATCATGCCATTGCACTCCGGCCTGGGCAACAAGAGCGAAACTCCATCTCAAAAAACAAAAAAGAAACGGAAATCAGAGTCAGTTACAGGAGTACGGTCCTGTGTTGCCTTAGAGGTAGTGTGGCTGCTTTCTTGATGCCCTCTCCTTACTCGTATCTGCCCAGTCTTGTAGCTTTCAGTATGATCCACAAATTCAACACACACATACCCCCCCACCACACCCCCAACATACACACATATACATACACATATACACAAACAACAGAAAAGAAAATGTCACCACATATTTCTCATGACCTTAGTTCTTTGTTTAAATGAAAAAAAATCTCGTAATTTTTTCTCACTGAAAAATGAATATATATTCAATGTACACTAGACTACAGAAAAAAGTACAAAGAAGAAACATCACTTGATATCCCATTAGCTACAGATGAACAGTTAGTTTTGTTATCTGTCTTTTCTATAAATGCATATATATTTGCATATATATTTACATATATATGCATATATTTAAGTGGCTGATAAGACAAAAAATAAAAAAATTAAAGGAGATGTTCTTTATTCTTGGGAATATCAGTTGAACAGACTATACATTTTGTCTTTTGTAAATTTAAGGCTAGCTAGAAACTCTTATCCTTGGGAAAAAGAAGTATTAACAGATCTTTGTGTTTTTGTGTGGTTTTTACTCCCCTTTTACTAGTAGAATTTTTTTTTTTTAAATCAGGAGTAAACATGAATGAAGGGTTATAGATTTTGGAAAGACATAACAGAAAGCAGCTGCTTCATGCACTCTCTCTCTTCACTTCCAATCTTGTTCGCCAAAGCTAAGGACGTTCAACCATTTGCACTTTTTTTCGTATGTATCTCCTTATTTTTAAAGGACATGCCTATATTGCTATTCTGGATTTTTCATTTTTACTAGTTATCTATTCTTACCATGGAAGATGAAGATTTCATTTTGTTACATGCCCCCTCCCCAGTCTTCCAACCCATGTCCTTCCCTATGCTCCAAATATTGTTTATCATCATTTTTGTTCAGAGTAGACTGTCAAAGACATTGTTTCAATAATCTTCTCATTTTATTTACAGTTAAGCTATGTGTCATTTAATTTTTCTTGTAGAACATTTTGTTTTTTTCTGGAGTTTATAATTGTGTTAGTTTTTAGTTTGTTTGTAAGTATGTTTATTTAGATACTGAGAAAAAAAATTACTCCAATTTTACCAGTGCCAATACCTGGTTTAGGGCAGAATATTTTTGAAAATGATCTACAATTCCTAGTAAATTGCTTGAGCAATTTTCTGGTAGAATTTAACAAGATGAAGAGCCCACTTTAGAGGTTGGATTTATCTGCCCAGCTAACTGTCAGCCTTATGATGAGCTTCATAAACTTTAGCCAGACTTTATTATACCTAGTCTAACAAAGTTATCTAGCCAGCTTTCTTTCTCTTTAAATGTCTCTACCAGAGAAATCTTGACTGGCTTTATCAGAAGGCTTTGCTTTTGCAGCAAGTTTGACATAAAATATTGACACTAACCAGTAACCAATTTGCTTGGAAAGTTCCTTCAACTATGTTCATCATTAATTCTTCCACTTATTTTCCCCAAGAAGTGGAAATGGCCTCTCAATACCTTAAAACACATTGGGCAATCTCTACATTTCATTCTTTCCTTGAAGACTTCTTTCTTGGAGCACCCTATTTTTTAGCTCCATTGTAGGTTGGTGAGTCTCTAGACTTGCTGCACAGAGATTGTCATGGAGACTTCTTTCACCATCTTCCTGGGAATTCCCTTTCCCCTCTCCTAGACTGGATGAAGGGTTGGTTTCATGGGGGTCTGTGACCGTTGTAATCGCACTTACCATGGCTCTGCGTTTGGCTCAGCACTCTGCTGTTGCCATTTCGAAATTCTTAATAGCTGGGCACGGTGGCTCACACCTGTAATCCCAGCACTTTGGGAGGCCAAGGCTGGTGGATCACTTAAGGCCAGGAGTTTGAGACCAGCCTGGCCAACATGGTGAAACCCCATCTCTACTAACAAAACAAAAATTAGCCAGGTGTGGTGGCACACACCTGTAATCTCAGCTACTCCAGAGGCTGAGGCACGAGAATCTCTTGAACCCAGGAGGCGGAGGTTGCGGTGAGCCGAGATCGTGCCACTGCACTCTAGGCCTGGGCGACAGAGCAAGACTTTGTCTCAAAAAAAGAAAAAAGATAAAAGGAAATTCTTAATAAGTTCTGAACAAGGGGCCCTGTGTTTTCATTTTGCACTGGGTCCCGCAAATTATATAGTTGCTCCTTATTGGACTCCCAGGTTTCTGTCTTTTGGTTTTTTTTTGGCAACTCTCTCTTTTTGGGGGAGCACCTACTCTAGCAGCTTCCTAAGTAATGCTGTATAAGAGATAAGATTTTTTGAAATTTTGCATGTCTGAAAAAAATCTTTATCTTACCCTCATAGCCTTTTTTTTTTTTTACTTTTAAGTTCTGGGATACATGTGCTGAATGAGCATGTTTGTTACATGGGTATACATGTGCCATGGTGGTTTGCTGCACCCATCAACCCATCATCCAGGTTTTAAGCCCCATATGCATTAGGTATTTGTGCTAATGCTCTCCCTCCCCTGTCTCCACCCCGACAGGCCCTTGTGTGTGATGTTCCCCTCCCTGTGTCCATGTGTTCTCATTGTTCAACTCCCACCTATGAGTGAGAACATGTAGTGTTTGGTTTTCTGTTCCTGTGTTAGTTTGCTGAGAATGATATCTTACCCTTATGTTCTAATAACAGTGTGGTTCAGTATAGAATTCCCAGGTGGAAATTATTTTCCTTGAGGGTTTGAAGGCATTGCTTCATTGTCTTCTGATGTCCAGTGCTTCTGTTAAGAAGACAGATGCCCTTTGATTCCCGACCTGTGGATATGATCTATATTTTCTCTCAGTTGCACCTTTGCCATCTACTTTCTGGCAATCAAGCTTGATTGCTGTTGTCTCGTCTCATCTCCTTATTTTTGCAGGTGATTTTTTTTAAAAGTCACCATTTTAGCAGTATTTTGAGAGAGAGCAGATGTAAACACACATTTTTCAATCCGAGCCACTTTTAAATGTCTGTGTTGCTTATAAAGTCTGCTCTTTCTCTTCGTATGTAGAATCAGGTGGTAATGGTGGGGATAATTTGCATAAGAAGCCTTAGTGCCTTCTGGAAGACACGAATCTTTCTTTTCAAAATTTGGTGGCACATGCTTCTAATCCCAGCTACTTGGGAGGCTGAGGCAGGAGAATTGCTTGAACCTGGGAGATGGAGGTTGCAGTGAGCCGAGATGGTGCCGCTGCACTCCAACCTGAGTGACAGAGCAACACTCTATCTCAAAAAGAAAAAAAAAGAGAAAATTCAGTGCTAAGGAAACCTTTGCTTCTGATGAGAAAGAACACAAAAAACTGCAGGGAAAAATTCGCTATAAGAAGGAAGTAGACTGTACTGGTAACCTAGTTGTGCCTGCTGGATCAAAGTTTGGCTACATGAGATTGAACAAACGAACCATCTCCTTGTTACCCAAGGAGATGTATCATGCCAAATCTAGTTTTTGTTTTGTTTTCTTCAAATTTTTTTATCTTTAATAACCTGGTAGTGATTCAAAATATGAAAAGAAGATTCAGACGTGTTCTCTTTAAGGGGGATTCGACCATGACTGCCTTACATAAGCGAGATCAAAGTCCATGATGGGACTGGATTCCAAAGAGCAATGATGGTAAGAAGGCTTCAGGGCTCACAGTTTGAAGAATGTTGTTACAGAAAGTCTCTGAGGGGTAGCAGGTGCAGAAGAGTCATAAAATTTAAGGGACCATCCTTGGACGGGCTGTTGCTAGGTCTTGAGCACCTTGAAGCATCTCTTGATGGCCATTCGTTAGCCTAAGTATTTGTTGTCTGGGGAGAACTGAGCGAGATGAGCTGCGCAGTTCAGTTGTCCATAGGGTCATGTTTCTTCAGCACAGAGACCTGGTCTCCCTGATTGTTGTGGGTTACGGAAAAAACGCAACCACACTTAAGCCAGAGGTTTCAATTCTCTCCGCAATTTTTCCTGCAGCACTATCTGCCTAAACACGTCACATATATGTCAATTCCCTTCCAGATTCTGTATTGTTGAACATTAATGTGTGTGGTTTTAAACTATTATGAATAATGCCATCAATACCCCAAATCACATATTTTTGCATATTCTTCATTTTTTCCCCATGCACATTTTACATATTGTGTTTTGCCAGCATACCTCCAGAAAAGTTGCTTCTTCCTCAGACTTAGTGTAATTTTACTTAATTTTTTTTAAAACACAGCAAATTTAACAAATGGAAGAAATGACAAGGTCATTTGAGCCTCTTTTTATTTGAATATCAATATTTCTTAAGGTTCATTTTCATCTTTGATAGAATTGGAATGCATTTACAACATGATTATAATATCTGATTATTAATAATTGAGAAATAAGTATGTATTATTTTTTGTTATCACTGAGATTTCACCTTCATGTAGCTCTGTACCCCCTTATAAGTATATTTTACAAACATTTCTCTAAGAATTCCAACCATGTGAAAGTACTTTGGCAATAAAATTTTAAAAGCCTCTGTTTGCACTTTGTGCTTTTTAAAGGTAAGAGAAATTTGAGGCACAGGTGGGCAGCCAAGCCCTTGAGAGAAAGCAACAATAGCACCAGGTTTATCACCGTTCAGATAAATGTTAGAATGTGGAATGCTTTTATCATCCCTGACGTAGAGATCCTTCCAATGCATTTAGACTGAGGGGTAATTTTATTGTGCCAACTGTCAAAAGGTATTAACTTCAATGTATGTGGGAAAAAATTGGACTCCAGAGGCACTGTGATTTTCCTTGCTCTCTTGGATGGTGCTGCACAGCCCCACAAGGGGCTCTGGTGGCTGCATACGTGTGCAGTAAGTGCACCTGAAAAGGATACATGTGCTCAGTTGTGTATTCTGCCATTTGAGTTTGCTGTACAAGCTCCCTTGAAGGTGACTATTGATTTGCTGCCAAATGCAAGGGCAAGAGACTTAATGAACAGATGGCAGCATTTATGCCAAATTATCTTTAATTTTTTTAAGGGACTATATCTTTTTCAAATAGTCTAGCAGTGAACTTCAGCTTCACTCGTTCTCTCACCCTCCTCAATATCCAGTTGATTATTTGGCCTGGCAATTCAACTTCCAAAAATCCCTCGCAATTCAGTTATCTCCTTTCCATCCTGAGCTACTGCTGCTCATGTTCTAGCTCATGAATTTAATCCCAACACTAATGAGGCTCCCTGCTTACTGGATCTTCCTTTCTTAATAACTCATCACTCTAAATCCATTAGGTCGTTGTTCTTAAGAATCTTAATAGAGAAAACATTCACAAGAGGTTAACGTAATACAAAAGATGGTGAAACGCTCTGGAATAAGGATGGAAGCTTAATGGAAAACAAATACGCCATCCTATTTTTGCATGTCCACTGATCTCCTGCTGGGGCCACCCACTGCCAAAAGCAACCAAAAGTTAGAGGGCAAGCAAAAGAGCATGGGCGATACCATCTATCTACAACAGTTAGCTTCTTAGGGTACAGACTAGGTGGAGAGACGCCATGGTGGGGAAAATGACATGTGGACGCCATTCAGCACAGTTACTTTTTCTGACTCTCCCAAGAAGAACACATTTCTCCCTCATTGGTATTCCAAGGGAAATATCATTTTATTGGTACCTCAACTGAGGCCCCTGTGACACTATATTTGTAAATTATTTCCATGTTTAGACCTGAGCTCCTTCAGTTAAGAACTATATCTTAATTATGTTCACATCTTTAGTAGTTAGCATTATCTTGCAGACAGTGGTGCCCAATATATGTTTGCTAAATAAAAGAACAAATGATGGCATAGTTGTCCTTGTGTCTTTAAAGAAAATAATGGCTACAAAGAAATCCTTTACACCTGTAATCCCAGCACTTTGGGAGGCCAAGGTGGGTGGATCATGAGGTCAAGAGATGGAGGCCATCCTGGCCTACATGGTGAAATCCCGTCTCTACTAAAAATACAAAAATTAGCCAGGCGTGGTGGCGGGTGCCTGTAGTCCTAGCTACTCAGGAGGCTGAGGCAGGAGAATCGCTTGAACCTGGGAGGTGGAGGTGGCAGTGAGCTGAGATCATGCCAGTGCACTCCAGCCTGGTGACAGAGAAAGACTCCGTCTCAAAACAAAACAAAACAAAAAACAACAAAAAAAATTAGGTTAGCTGGAGTCAGGGATTAGGTAATATGGAATGCAGAAATAGTGTTTTCTTACTTAGATCATGAGCATAAAATCACTTTGTGAGATGTAATGCTATTCAAATATTACTAGCATCATTTCCATTCTGGATTGAACATAAGAAGGAACAGAAGAGAAACAACAAATAGCAGTTAATAGGGAGAATGTTAAATCCTTTGGTAATACCTATTACATGGAGAAAGTTAAAACAGACAAACAAAGGTCCTTATTCAGCTAGGAATGGTGACCAGATCAGGGTCATTGAAGTCTAGTTTCTGTTCTAACCCTGACTTGCTTTGCAGTATTTGGTAAATCACTTACCCTTTCTGCGGTAGTTTTTCCAATCCATTAAATGTCTATTATAGTACTTTCTCTCTAATCTTGTGCAAGGATGTTTGGGTGATTCATTTGATAATCCTGTAAAGCACTTTGAGTCCCATAGAGAAAGCCAGGGACACAAGATTTTAACTGGGATTATTAGTTAGAAAGTCTTTCTGCGTTGGTTGAATCTCTGTTTTTCATTTGTAGTTCACCTGCTTTTCTGTGGCTTTCCCAGTTCCATCCTTGTTCCTGTACACAATTGCAAGGGTGTAATGATAACCAATTATATATCCCAAATGATGGGGCTGTCATCAGATTAACTAGTTGGATAGATGTAGAAAAATTAGAACAGTAAGAAGATTTTCAGCTTGTCTGAAGATGACTAAGGAAAACACTTAGAGTGGGTACAGTGGAGAAAGATTATCAGCCAGTGACAAATCAGTTAGGAACCTAACCAAAATGCTGTTATGTTCATTGGCACTTTACCATGACATTTTTGCCTTCCTAAGGAAAAATAATAACTGGCTCCAGGATTAAAGAAGCTTCATAGTTTACATTGCTTGATACATTACATTTTGAATACATTTGATGTTGGTCCAGTTTTACAATTTCCTTTGAATGATAGAACCATTACGGAGGGCAATATTAGCTCCTGTTTATGGAGCAACTGAAAAACTGTAATAATATCTCCACCATATATTTTTGGAGGATTGAGAAAATGTGTCATCGTTTGGAATTCCTAGTCTTATTTTATTCATTCAGGTTGAGGAATAATGTAAGATACTGCTCCACTGTGGCTTTATGAAATTTTTTACTTAAAAAAATCCAGAGCATATAAGTATTTATCTCATGGCTTAAGTTTTCATGACTGTAAAGAGAAGTTTAAGATTGGAATGTATCTCTAGCCTTGCTCTCTCTCCCCCTGAGATCTGGCTTTATACTTTACAGCAGTGGGTTTGCATATCAAAATGCCAGCTTGACCTAGCTGCCAGAAAGTCCTGAATATTAATCCCACAACAGAATTTATTAATTTTCCTTTACAAGTTGGTAGTTTCTTATTTTCTCTTAAGTAATGCTAATTTCAGGTACACCCTTGCCGTGAGGGAGGTCCTAGGTCCCCAGTGTTATTGTCATACACTGGCATGTATACTGTCATCTCTACTGGCATTATATACTGTTGTTGCTGGTACAGGCTTTCCCTAGAATTTATAGAGATGGAGACAACGTGAAGTAGGCATCATCAGTCACAGCAACTCAGTTCATAGTTATTGAAGGAATTGTTGAAGGAACTCTTGAGGCAGTCTGTAAGTGAAATCACAGACATGTAAAATAAACACTTACATTTTAGATTATATAATAATGCTAAATTTTCTTTAAGACATTGGAGAATTAATGTGGGGGCAAAGAACAGGGCATGACAGGAGAAAGGGCCAACTGGGCCCGGGTCCCTCTCCATTTACAATGAGTATTGTCTATTTTCTATTTTTTTTTTTTTTTTTTTTTGAGATGGAGTCTCGCTCTGTCGCCCAGGCTGGAGTGCAGTGGCTCCATCTCGGCTCACTGCAAGCTCCACCTCCCGGGTTCACGCCATTCTCCTGCCTCAGCCTCTCCGAGTAGCTGGGACTACAGGCGCCCACCACCACGCCCAGCTAATTTTTTGTATTTTTAGTAGAGACGGGGTTTCACCGTGGTCGCGATCTCCTGACCTCGTGATCCGCCCTCCTCGGCCTCCCAAAGTGCTGGGATTACAAGCGTGAGCCACCGCGCCTGGCCGTATTATCTATTTTCTATTTTATTTTTATCTTTTCTATGAGGCATAGTTTTATTAATTTAGTTATACACGATAAGCAGAAAAATGTTCCCAGTTAGAGATCCTGCCAAGCACCTATAATCAGTGTTGAAGCACTGGTGGAATTAAGTTGGTTGCTTTGCTTTTTAATTGTTTTAAAAAATAAATAGGGTATATGGGCTTGTTGTAAAATAATTCAAACAGCAACATTGCAAAGTAGATGTCTTCTGATGTCATAGCTGTTCTTCCCCTTGCCATGCAGTTTCACTGCTTTTGAAATTCCAGCCCCCTTTTCCTAGGCTAGCTCTGTTGGGAGCCTTTCAGAAATCTTTTCTCTGTATACACACACGTGTGCATGTTATGTACATATGTATCAATCATGTCTTTATTTATATTGCTGCTTTATTTCAGTTGGGCTGCTGTAACAAAATGCCATAGATTGTAGCTTAAACAATAGAAATGGATTTCTCACAGTTCTAGAGGCTGGGGAGTCCAAGATCAAGGTGCTGGCAGATTTGGTGTCTACTGAGGGCCTGCTTCCTTCGTAGATAGCTGTTTTCTTGCTGTGTCCACACATGGTGGAAGGAAGGGCAAAAAGGCTCTCTGAGGTCTATTTTATCAGGGTGTTAATCCCACGTGCTTTGCCCTCATCACTTAATCACCTCCCAAAGCTCCACCTTTTAATATCATGATTTTGGGAGTTAGGTTTCAACGTATGAATTTTGGGAGTACAGAAACATTCAGACCATAGCAATCACATTATACATATCACATGTCAAACCTTATATACATAAGATATATCTTTTTAATTTGACAAAAAAAGATCACTTTCCATGTACTATTCTGTAATCTACCTTTTGTGCTTTGTTATACGTCGTCATCATATTTCTGCTTCAGTGTGATAAATCTACTGTATTTACCCTAATGGCTACAAAGTATTGTCCTGAGAGATATCCTAATTTTTTTTTTAAATGATTCCCAATTGACTGGCTTTAAGTTGCTTCTATTTTCATAGAAGCAATAATTATCATAATGCTACAATAAACATCATTGTACATATAATGTTTTTGCATTTGGGGAGAGTATATATATTGCAGGAGAAATTCTTAGAAATGGAATTTCTGGGCATATGAATTTTCAGAAATATTGCCAAATTAAAAAGGACTGCATATATTTATTCTCCCGCTAGCACTGTGGGAAAGCCTTTTTTTTTTTTTTTTTTTTTTTTTGTTTTGAGACAGAGTTTTACTCTGTCGCCCAGACTGGAGCACAGTAGTGCCATGTCGGCTTACTGCAACTTCTGCCTCCTAGGCTCAAGTGATTCTCTTGCCTCAGCCTCCGGAGTAGCTGGGATTACAGGCGTGCCACTACCGCCAGGCTAATTTTTGTATTTTTAGTAGAGATGGGGTTTCACCATGTTGGTGAGGCTGGTCTTGAACTCCTGACCTCAAGTGATCCACCCGCCTCAGCCTCCCAAAGTGCTGGAATTGCAGGCGTGAGCCACCACGCCTGGCCCGGAAAACCTTTTGTATCCATGTCTTTACCAACATTGGTCAGCTAAGCCAGAAGACAGACGACAGAGGGCTGGTCTATTTTTAAAGAATGACAGGGAAGAATGAGACTCTGGGCTGGGTGCAGTGGCCCATGCCTGTAATCCCAGCACTTGGGAGCCCAAGGTGGGCAGATCACCTGAGGGCAGGAGTTCAAGACCAGCCTGGCCAACAGGGTGAAACCCCATCTCTACTAAGAATACAAAAATTAGCTGGGCGTGGTGATGTGCACCTGTAGTCCTAGCTACTCAGGAGGCTGAGGCAGGAAAATCGCTTGAACCCTGGAGGCGGAGGTTGTAGTGAGCCGAAGGTTGTAGTGAGCCGAGATCATGCCACTGCACTCCAGCCTGGGCAACAGTGAGACTTGGTTTAAAAAAAAAAAAAAAGAGACTGATCAATGTTGCTTTGACTTCAATTTACTACTAAAACAGCTAGCAAGAAAGGGAAAGGGTACTCACTAGACCAGTGGGTCTCAGCACTTGGAGCAGTAGCAGTAGCACCACCTGAAACTTACTAGAAATTCAAGTTCTCAAGTCCCATCTTAAATCTGAATCAGAAACTCTGGTGGCAGGGCCCAGGAATCTGGGTTTAACAAGGTCTCGAGCTGATTTTGATGGTGGCCCAGGTTGGAGAACTACTGCAGTACAGCTTGATGAAAGAGAGAACGCAGTTTCCCAGTGCTTTCCTTATGCCTCTTGGAGGTGAACCTGGAGTTTTCTGCTTTAGGTTGAAGGTACCCAGGGCTTGGTATTCCCTGCATCTCACCCCATTGGGGTGGAGCAGGGGACCCACTGGGATTCAGTGCATTACTTACTTCTGTATAAGGCAACTCTTGTTGTCCCATAGTTACAAATTTCTGTGTTCTGTTTCTTATTGCATTAGGTGTATGTGGACATGCCAAACATTAACAAATATTTGGCTTCTTGTCCATCTGAAAAATGGCCCTTCATTTCTATTTAACATGAATTTCTTTAATTATAAGTGAAGTTGAGATCTTCTTATTGTTATGGGCCACTTTGCATGTTTTCCTCTTATTTATTACTTTCTATATTTGTCATATTTTCTATTGGTTGGTTGTCTTTTTAAAAAAGAATTAAATTGTAACAGCTGTTTTAATTCTAAGGAAATTAGCCTTTCGTCATTTGTGTTGCAAATTTGTTTTTACCTACTTTGTCATCTATCATTTAAGTGTAGTTACAATACATTTTTGCATCACAGAGAGTTAAGATTTTTATGTAGTCAAATGTATAAGTTTTTAATGCATCTGAATTTTGAATTTTATGTATGCTTACATAGATCTTCCCTACCCTAGGATAATTAAAAAAACATATTTTTTCCTAAACTTTATGGCTTTATTTTTAGCATATACATCTTTGATGTGAATGGAATTTATTGTGACTTAACAACTGAAGTATACACATTAACTTCCATTTCCACTGGAATACCATTGATTGAGATTATAATTAACTTATAGCTCAATAAAAAAAGAGTTTTAACCCAGAGTTTTCCCAACCAAGAACAGAGTACACCTTTACAGTTACTTATTTTTTCATTTTTTTTCCTTTGGGAGTGATTTAAAGGTTCTTTATATAGTTATTACATATGTATTTTATAAACTTTTGGAATGTGATGTTTCTTATTATAAGTAACCTTTCTACTAATTATTTGCATATAATAAAGCTCAATTTTTTTGTGTATTGATTTCATAATCACCTTACTGAATTCTCATATTATTTTTATTAGAATAGTTTTTGGAGGATTCTTATGAGTTTTCCAAGGTGATGTGGTTTGGATCTGTGTCCCCACCCAAATCTCATGTTTAATTGTAATTTCCAACTGTTCATTGCTTGTAATCCCCAGTGCTGGAGGTGGGCCTGGTGGGAGGTGATATTGGATCATGGGGGCTGATTTCCTCCTTGGTGCTGCGTGATCATGAGTGAGTGCTCATGAGATCTGGTTGTTTAAAAGTGTGTAATGCCTCCCCTCTCTCTCTCTCTTCCTCCTGCTTCAGACGTATGAACATACCTGCTTCAGCTTTGCCTTTTGCCACGAATAAAAGCTCTCTGAGGTCTCTCCGTTTATGCTTCCTTTAAAGCCTGCAGAACTGTAAGCTCTTCAACCTCTTTTCTTCATAAATTACCCAGTCTCAGGCATTTCTTCATAGCAATGGGAGAAGAGACTAATACACAAGGTTGTAATAATTATCTATGAATAATATAAAGCAGGCTGTTTTTGAAATTAGACTTCTGTTATGGAGTGAATATTATAGTGTAATATGACCTTTTAAAAATTTTTCTATTCTTAAAAACATCATCTTGGGCTGGGCACGGTGGCTCATGCCTGTGATCCCAGCACTTTGCGAGGCCTAGGGGGGCAGATCATGAGGTCAGGAGATCGAGACCATCCTGGCTAACACGGTGAAACCCCGTCTGTATTAAAATACAAAAAAATTAGCCGGGCATGGTGGCGGGCACCTGTAGTCCCAGCTACTCTGGAGGCTGAGGCAGGAGAACGGTGTGAAGCTTGCAGTGAGCCGAGATTGTGTCACTGCACTCCAGCCTGGGTGACAGAGTGAGACTCCATTTCAAAAAAAAAAAAAAACCCAAAACTAAAAAAAAAAAACAAAACACATCATCTTTAATGAAGTAAATTCCATACAACAAAATTGACCAATTTTACATTTGTAATTCTGTTTTAATAAGCATATAGTACAGCTGTATAATTACCACAATCATCATATAAAACATATCAATCCCTCCAGAAAATTCTCTCCTACTCCTTTCCTGTCAATTGCTTCTCCCTATCTCTTGTTCCTGGCACCACTAAATAACTTTTGGTCATTGTAGTTTTACCCTATCTAGAATTTTATATAAATAGACTCATACGGTGTGCAGTCTTTTGTGTCTTGCTTTTTTCACATAATATACCATGATATGGCTACACAATAATTTGTTTATATTCACTAGTTGATGAACATTTGGATTGTTTACAACTTTTTGGCTATTAATGAATAAAGAAGCTATTCATGTACATTCAAGAACATGTCTTGTCTGGGTGTATGTTATTATTTCTCTTGGGTAAATACTTAGGAGTGAGCCTACTGAGTTGTATGGTGAGAGCATATTTAACTTGGGCTGGGTGTGGTGGCTCACGCCTATAATTCCAGCACTTTGGGAGGCCGAGGCGGGTGGATCACGAGGTCAAGAGATCGAGACCATCCTGAACAACATGGTAAAACCCTGTCTCTACTAAAAATACAAAAATTAGCTGGGTGTGGTGGTGCGTGCCTGTAGTCCCAGCTACTCAGGAGGCTGAGGCAGGAGAATCGCTTGAACCTGGGAGGCAGAGGTTGCAGTGAGCCTAGATTGTGCCACTGCACTCCAGCCTGGTGACAGAGCAAGACTCCATCTCAAAAAAAAAAAAAAAAAAAAGAGTATGTTTAACTTAATAAGAAACTGACAAACACTTTGTATGACTCTACCATTTTGTATTGCCACCAGCATTATATGAGTATTCCAGTTGTTTCACATTTTCACCAGCATTTTGTATTGCTATCTGCTGAATGTGTCCCCAAAAGTCACGTGTTGGAAACTGAATGCCCAGTGCAATAGTAACGGGAGCTATGGTCTTTGGGAGGTGAGTGAGTCATGAGGGATCTTCTTTCAAGAATGGATTAGGTCTCTTATAAACAGGGCTTACAGAAGTGGGTTCATTCTCCTTCATTCTTCTACCATGTGAGGACACAGTGTTCCTTCTCTCTGGAGGATACAGCATTCAAGGTACCACCTTGAAAGCAAAGACCAGACTCTTAGTAGACAAGGAAACTGCCAGCACCTTAGTCTTGAACTTCTCAGTCCCCAGAACTGTGAGAAAATAAATTTCTGTTGTTCATACATCACCGTTTCAGGTATTTTTATTATAGCAACACAAGACCAAGATGGGTATTGTCTTTTAAAAAAAATTCTAGTGAGTCTTTTGTAGTATCTCAGTGTTTTTAATTTGCATTTCTTTAATGACCAATGTTGCTGAGCATCTTTGCATGTACTTACTTATCATTTATAGATATTATTTGATGAAGTGTTTGAATTTTTTTGTCTAATTTTTACTGGTTTGTCTTACTGAGTTGTAAAAATTCTTTATATATTCTGGAAGCAGATCCTTTATCAGCTATATGTTTTGCAAATATTTTCTCCCAGTCTCTATGACTTGCCTTTTTATTTTTTAAATGATACCTTTTGAAAAGCAAGCTTTTAAATATTTTGAAATCCAATTCATAAATTTGTTGCCTTTATAGTTTACGCTTTTTAAAGAAATTGAGTGTAACCCAAGGTAACGAAAATTTCTCCTGTGTTTTATTCCAGAAATTTTAGTTTTAACCCTTACCGATAGGTCTGTGTTCCTTTCTGGGTTAAATTTTGGATATAGTGTGAAGATGAGGATTAAAGTTCTCTCTCTTCTTTTGGTATATAAATATTCAATTTCCCAGCACTATTTGTTGAAAATGGTATCCTTTCCAGGGTGAAATACACTGGCACCTTTGTTGGGAATCAATGAGCCATATGTAGGTCTATTTCTAGACTCACTATTCTGTTCCATTGATTTACACGTCAATACCAGACTGTCTTGATTACTTGAGCTTTATAATAAGTCTAGGTGTAAGTTTTATATTAAGCCTGAGTGTAAGACTTCTGACTTTATTTTTCTTTTTCAAAAGACTTTCAACTTTACTTTTTCTTTTATTTTGGCTATCCTAGTTGGTTTTAATTTCTATGTAAGTTTTAGAATTTTCTTGTAATTTCTGTAGAAAACACTGCTGGGATTTTGGAATTCTGTTGAATCTACAGATCAATTTGGGGAGAATTGATATTTTAACAATTTTGAATCTTTTGATTTGTGACCACAATATATATTTTCATTATCCAGGTGTCTTTAATTTCTTTTAGTAATGTTTAGTAATTTTCTGTCTACATGTTTTACAAATATTTTGTTAAATTTATTCCTCTGTTTTTCATATTTTTACTATATTTTTATGATATTTGTTTAAAATTTCCAACTGTTCACTGCTTATATATGAAAATGTTACTGATATGTTGACTTTGAATCTTGTGACCTTGCAATTAGTTCTAGTAGATGTTTTGAAGATTTCTTAGAATTCTCTACATAGACAATAATGTCTGTGACTAAAGATAGTTTTATTTATTTATTTTTAAATTTTTTTCGGAAGCCTTGTGGATTTGAACAGTTTTTTTTTCTTTCCAATCTTATACCTTTTTAGTTTTTTTTTTTTTTTTTTTTT